>NC_064824.1:94481857-94808107 GCF_024166365.1 Elephas maximus indicus
TCTCATTTATGTATTCAGTCATTTATGTGTATCAGTATGGACTCAGGGATAGTTATTTTATATTTTGAGTTATGTAATCCAATACTACTTTATTTTGTTGCTCAAATTTTTCCAGCTTCGTTCATTGTGAGCTTTCTGTTGGCTCCTGTGTCCCTTTGACATGCCCCAATATTGTAAGCTTTTTGCGGGGGGGGGGGGGTGGGGGAGGAGGGAGTGCTTCCTTACTTTCTGTCACTATAAGAAGCTCCAGATTCAACTTATTTGTTCACTGCCCTGGTTCTATAACCAGTCATTTCTCTAAGGTATAGGGCTAGGTTTTGAAATTTGATTTTATCTCTTAACGAAGGCATTAACTAAGAGGCCAAGTCAGATAGTAAACTAGTGTATACGTGTGCAACCATCACCACATACAAACTGTGTGGCAGGTTAGAAAAGGCATGAACATACACTTCAACTACAACACTGTTGGCATTTTTGCTTGGGTCAGAGATTGAGGTAGCCTGTTATCTTCGTTCCTCCTTAAACGTTGTTATGAGTTATGTAACAGGCAGGTTAATTGCAGATGACAGAAAACAAACCCAAACATTTTAGCTCCAAATCATCAGTAGTGTTATGTGAGGAAGAGACTCTGATGATACAGACCTTGCATTTCAAACCAATGTGTGCAGCTCCCAGGGTACACAGCTGCTGGCCAAGGAACAGGCAAACTCAATGGAGTATCTTCCTAGGTTGGCACATGCCTTTAATATTTGGAGTGGGGGTGGAAACCACTTGCTATTAAAGCTAATGGAAAAATATTCTATTTTAAAATTAAAACCAAGTTTGATATATGAAAATTTACTTAACTTGAAAATAAATGAAACATGCAAGTAACTTTGTATTGGTAGGGCTGGCTTTAACCTACATCTCCATATTTGGAGGATCCTCTGTCACTGTCAGTGATTTAATGGAAAATTTAAGAAATGCTGATATGGCTTTCTAACTGAAACTGGAGCAATAGTAATTTAGCACTAAAACAAAACAAAACAAAACCTGTTGTGGACTCGATTCTGACTCATAGCAACCCTATAGACAGAGTAGAACTGCCCCACAGGGTTTCCAAAGAGCAGCTGGTGGATTCAAACTGCTGTCCTTTTGGTTAACAGTCTAGCTCCTAACCACTGTGCCAACAGGGCTCCAAATTAGCACCAGTTGGTGAATAGTTCTTTAGCCAACTTTAATAAATGGCTTAATTGTTTTGTTTCTTTTGGCAAGACAATCATTCTTGGATAAAATTGACCCCCAGGGGAAACATGTAGCCCCTGTCCATCCTTTCTTATTCCATTCCAAACAAGAAATGCTGGGTTTGGATCAGTCACATTCAGAAAGAGTGTTTTGATATTTCATTGCTTGAGATTTCTGCTGCATTCCCAGGCCATGAGGCTGGAAAGTAAAGGGAGCTGATTGCTGTTTCAATTGAGGGAGCTGCCAGCCTTGGAGAGGTATGACTATCTAGTCTTGGGGTTGCCCCATTATCCTGGACCTGTCAGAAGGACTCACACTGTTTTCACTGAGGATTTCCTCTGCCCTGAGAAGACCTAGGCTGGGCAATCTGGATCATCTCTGTTCTAAATATTAGAAAATATATTTTCTTACTTCTCTTTATTGGTTGGCTTTCTCTTCCTGAAACTTGTCTTTCCCTCTAAATAAGATGCAGAGGGCCAAACTCTGTATGGGCTTAGGAAAAAAACAGCAGAGGAAGCTTCTTGGCTTCTTTTGTTCTTTTTAGATCTGACTCTGTTTACTGCAAAAGATGTCCTTTACATGGTTTAATCCAGCTTTAAGAGATTATGTTGGACATTGGGGCAAATGCCTCATAGTAATAAAAAGCAGGTCTTACTTAGCTTTGAACCAGTGAGGGATGTGTTGGCAATGTCTCGTCAATGTTCAAAAATGTGGATTTTGGACCCATTTTTAAATATCAACTAGTTTGAATACCAAGCTAGACATGATTATACTACTCAAGTATTTTGTGTGACAAGAGGTGGTATTTTATAACGTTATTATAAATTGTCAAAGAAATACATATTATTCTAATGATTTACACTTTGGGAAATTGCTAATTTTCCCTTTCTAAATGAACATCAGTAACTAAACATTTTTTGGGAGCATCTATCATATAAGGATTTTTAAATAACGGGGCAAATGAAATATGTGAAACTTACTTGTATTAATATAAACATTATACATTTATCAGATGTTCTCATTACAATTTATTCTCCAAAGTTAACTTTGGTTGAGAAAATACTAGTGAGGTAGTCAATTTAGAAGAAAAAAGTAACTGAGAGGCAAACATTTTTGACCAAAAAAGACTGGAAAGTATGAACAAGAAATTTTCCATTCCACAATGAAGAATGTTAGAGACTTTCTGGTTTAAGGATAAAATAGAAAATAGCATGAAAGACTTCTTGGGAGCCATTGGCAGGATGGTGAGAATTATGCATTGCTAAAACATTCACTACTTAAGTGGGTTTCAGGTTTACATTGAAAGTATGTAATGAAGGCAGATAAATTTATCGTAATAAAAGCACATTGAGGTCAAAAGGTATAGAGAGAATGTTATGGCACAAAAATCAGGAGGTTAGTGCCATAGTGCAATCTCTTGCTCTTCTCTTTCCATAAAAGTGTCACATTTAGTCAATTATAGAATCTTCTGCTTTAGCTATTCTCATGTGATGTATACAGTTCATTTGCAGACTGAAATACAAGGAGTTAAATGGCATATCTGTTCTGTGAAATCTTAACAGAGACTCTCAACTTATAAGCTGGTTTTCAGGAAGGTATTGGTAAGCCCAGATCATTTTCAAGTACATCCTTTAGTGATTGTCTGCCCTCATAAAATATATTCACCTTTCTACTTTCTCCATCTCCTCTTATTAACTGCCACGTCTTAAACCACCAGCTGCCATCACACTGATTCCAACTCATGGCAACCTCATGTGTGTCAGAGCAGAACTGGTCTCCGTAGGGTTTTCAAGCCTTTCTTCTGTCTCTGGGTTAGCAGTCATGCACATTAACCATTTGCACCAGCAGGGGCTCCAAGTCTTAGTAACATTTTATTTATTTGGTCAATTCATTTACATCATCAGTCAATCAAATATAAAAGACAAAGTTACGGATTAAACCAAGGTTTTAAACTGGAGACCTGCAGGGAGAATTCAACCTATACACACATTTGATTTGATCCACCAGTATTAAAAAAATCTGGAAATACCACTTAAATATTTGAGTTTCTGGCTTCCTTTTAAGAGTGCTGGTGGTATAGTGGTTAACCACTCGGCTACTAACCGAAAGGTCGGTGGTTCGAACCCACGAGCTGCTCAACAGAAGAAAGATGCAGCAGTCTGCTTCCATAAAGATTTACAGCCTTGGAAACCCTATGGGGCAGTTTTCCTGTCCCATAGGGTCACTATGAGTCAGAACCACTTGAGGGCAATGGGTTTTGTTTGGTTTGAGTTCCTCTTGAAAAATTATATCTTTCAACACTGGACCTGAATTTCATTGGGTAGAAGTTGTTGGAGCAAAATACTAGAATGTTCCCTCTAATCCCTGCCACTTTGTTGTTTATACCCACCCAGCCAATTTCATTACTTTCCTGGCCCTTGTTGGGCATGTGAATATGCGACCCCTAGATTAAACTGTGCTGTGGGTGGTGGTGGTGGTATGTGTGTGTGTTTATGAGTTAAGTATTCAACCATGATGGTTTGACAAATTCTTGTTAACATGTCTCAACCCATGTATGATGCTTAATTTTATGTGTCAGCTTGGCTGGGCTATGGCGCCCAGTTACTCGATCAAACACTACTCTAGGTACTGTTAGGAAGTATTTACGTGTGATTAAACCAGTTGGCCTTAAGTAAATCAGATTACTCTCCACAATGTGAATGGGCCTCATCCAATCAGTTGAGGAAGTATTCTGCTTCCAGAATATAAATAGACCATCTTGCCAGAATTCCCTCTCCTCCCTACCACTTGAGCTATGGATTTTAAGACAAAAGACTGAATTTCCAGGCTGTCTCTTGACCTAGATTTTGGATTTGCCAGTCCCCACAATCCCATGAGCCAATTCCTCAAAACAAACCTCTCTCTGTAAATATATCTTATTCTCTTTTTCTAGAGAACCGCAAGATACCAGGTGAATTAAGAGATTATGATACGTGTTGATTTATTCCTTCAACATTAACTGCTGGTCTATCAAATGGTAAAATATTTCTAAATAACAGAATAGATCCTTAGGATTGGAAAATTTCCTATAGTCTGAGGGCTGTACTGATCCCACGAGACATTTACCCCTACTTTTGTTCTCCTCCCTTTTCAGTTTTTTCCTTTCCAAATTTATGACAGAGAAGTCAGTCTATTTTTTTAAAAGAAGATTTATTTTGGATTAAGCAATTTCATGATGCAACATGGTTTTAAACAAAAATAGAGATCAGTATGAAAATAAAACAAATTATGCACATTAAAATATCTTTCCCTCAAAGCATTTTGGAATCATAAAAAATACAACGTAAGAGTCAGGGGTTTAGATGAGGATAAGAATACAGACTTCCCAGGGAGCAAAAAACTAGTCCACATTTCAGAGTCCCAGGCTCCATGTAATACCACCCACGAATCATTTCTAGGATGTCAACAATCTGCTCTATTTGCTTTGGAAAAAAAAAAAAATGTATATATATATATATATATAAGGTGAAATGATAACTGCATAATTTTCATGCTAAGAGAAAATATCTCCCATTACTATTCTCTATTAAAAGTCACACTGAATAAATATGAAGCTTAAATCAACTGAAGAAAGATGAAACACTGCTATTAATGGTGACACTTGGTATAACGGACGTGATGGTGGGGTTGGTGGAGAGAAATGAAAAATAAACCACCTATGCTCTACTTAGATCCTAGAAATGTTTTATACTGCACCTTAGCATTAAAAAGAAAGCATTGTTATGAAATTAGATGAACACTTTTGGTAAGAGTTGAGAGATGCATGTATTTTTATTCATTTATTTTGAAATGTCTGCATCTCTATTGTAAAAACATTTAATCTTATGTACTTTCCAACATATTAACAGTCCCAAGTTTTACTTATGGTACCATATAAAGAAAAATAAATTGTAATTACATATTCTAGAACATTAGGGTCTTAAAAGAACACTTGGTTCTGTGTGTTTCCTGGTAGGTCCTTGCAAGGTATTTCTTGCATGTTAGCCATCCTTTTTTTTACAGGTGATACACAATCGTGGATAGCTCCTTACCTGGATCAACAATAACTGATCCAGTTTGAATCATACAACATACCTATCAACAGGGTTGCAAAATCTTAAAAGAAAGGTGGATAGAAAGATATCACCCGCCCAAGGCCACTACACATAAAAATCACATATAAAAATTTAATTCTCCCGTGTTCCCCAGAAACCGTACAACTAGGGCCATCCTAGTCTGCTGAATTTTTCAATCATGAAAGCCAAATAAACTACTTTGCAGATTAAATTTAAGCAAATGTGTTTTCTGTCTTAACTTCCAAAATTGGAAACACTGATTAGGTCTCCATTTGCAACTCAATAACCTAAGCCTTAGGTTTTGCTTTGTAGATCAATAAAGAACATTTGAGTCCCCATTAGAAACTATGGAAACGTATCGAAAAAGGTGTGCTAAAAACAAATTAAGCATAATAAATATGCCAAGTGCCACTGTTTCTTTTCACACACAAGACTCAATCACGGTAATGAGAATTCTTAATTTAAAAAAGATCCACAATTTAATGCTAAACTGCTGAATGTCTAGGTCGGCTTTAATACTTTTGGGTTAAATTCTGTTTTGCAGTACAGAAAATGCTAATCGACCTACTGAAGTTATAAAATGAGGGCATTTTCCCACCAGGTAGATTATCAAGCAATGCCACTCCAGGCGGCACAACACCTTTTTTTTCCCTCCAGTTCAGAAACCAAACTGAAGTAGTTCTACCCCCAGCAGCATTCCCTAAAGTGATCCTTCCACCCTCGTTTTAACTTTCCCTCCATCCCAGTCGTGTTTCAATTATTCCCTTTACAGCCTTGGAAACCCTATGGGGCAGTTCTACTCTGCCCTATAGGGTTGCTCTGAGTCAGCATCGATGGCAAGAGGTTTGGTTTTTTGGTTTGGTTCCTCTTGGCCCTGATATGGGCAGCACACACACTCATTATATCCTTTGTGTCAGCTCTTGGGAATGCAGCTACCACTCCCAAATCTTGACAGTTGGTCAATAATTAGCATTACATTCTTGGGGGTAGCACAACTGCCAGGTTCCTCTTCTCTATTTTTTATTTTTATCACCTTTCTAGTGGACAACAGTTGGCACTAAGCCACAATTCGGAAAGCTTTAACATCTCTGACATTCCTTTGCTTCCACACCAGGCAAACATCTTTATCCGGAAAATAAATGAACTAGAAAGGGGGTAGTTAGAAAATTAGAATCTTATTAAAAATAACATGGAAGTTGGTTAAGTGCTGTAGTGTTGTCACTCATCAATTAAATCTGAAAGCAGATGAGAGAGCAGGAGGGCCTGAAACTGGTTCCTTTTGGAGATGAGGCCACATTCTTCATATGCATGTTTTTATTACAAGGGTTACAGGTACCTTTTAATGATGTCACAGCATCATTTCACCTGCCACTGGAATTTCCTGAGTAGGATTGACTTGGACAGACTTTTAGACTCTTCATTATAAGGTGCTTGCTTTGTTAGAAGTGGTCAAGTCATAAAATTTGTGCAGAGATAGAAAAAATGGCTTGGATGACTGTGAGGAGGACAGGGAGAGGAAAAAAGAACCACCAGTTGTCCCTTCACCCACATCACTGGAGACGTGGTGACCAGGGCTTTCTAGATCATCCTCAGTGAAAAATTTTCTTAAAAAAAAAGTAAAGTTTCTGCTAAAGTGCTATTTTTCCCATTATCTTGCTTTCAATTAATATTTGAAAGAAAACTAAAGTACTATACTATACAAATCTACCAAAAGCAACCAAATTTTGCATTCTGTTTTAAATTTCTTATAATAAGCAGTAAAATTGAAGTAAGTCTATGGGAAGTTTTTCTATCAATCTACTAATTTCTCTCTGGATTTTTTAGAAGATGTCACATTTTAAGTTTGTTTAAAATCAGAGTTTGACTGGGCAGACAAAGCATCTTGCAAAGCTCACTGAAAGTGAAACATGCTGGTAGAAACACTGGTCTCCACATTTCCTGAGATGAAACGGAATTGTGACTACAACATACTGAAACTGATCCCACAAGTCCTTCATGAAAATCAACCTCAACCCAGATGGGGCTTGATGCCTTGTACCCCACAAAGTATGTGAGGATCAAAAGAGATGAAGTATCTGAAAGTACTTTGAAACTCTAAAGCAGTATACAAACTTATTTTACTAGTACTGTTACACATTTGGATGCATTTTTACCATTTCTGATTGTTACACAGGCAAAACAGATTTTCTTTCATTTATTACAGAATTTCCACTGAATTATAAATACAACAGATGCTAGAAAACTGTGATGGCATTCTTTGACCAAGGTCTATCCATTCATTTTGTGCACAAGAAAAATATTTTGATCCCCGAAGTATGGCTGGGCTCAGGAACTGGGATTTTTCACACTGAAAATGGAAAGTACACTGTAGTGCAGACAAAGGGAACAGAGCGGACAGTATAGGACTTTTGATAATTCAGAGATCCTGGAGTTGCTCCTTCACTGTTCAGCTTCCCATCTGCAGGCCTTCAACTCTCGTATTTAAATGCATCCTTGTCTTCAACACCGGACCAGTATTGACACACTATTACACGCCATTAGTTACTAACAGAAACAGTACTTATGTGACTTTTTTTAGCCACACTCTCTCTCGTCTATGAAGCCTTCATTGAATCTCCCAGATGGAAAAAGCCATTTTTTCCTTATTCCTTGATTGTAGAACTTACCAAATTTTATTAAGGATACTCTTTTGAACCGTGGTGTTGTCTACTGTAGCCTCTCAAGGGTAGATTTTGCATCTTGTATCTCTATCATGAACCACAATGACTGGTACAGAGAAAATGCCAGTAGCATGCCTCTTCTCTCATATAAGAGATGCTCTGCATACATATTTGATGTACTGTGACTGCCTTTTAGAGTAAAAGAAGCATTACTCATGAATTTCTTAAAAACAAGACAAAAGTCAAATAATCTAGGTTCACAGTCCAAAAGAAAATATTTATGGATTTTTGTCTTTATAGAGTAAATTAAAGTCTAATTTATTCTGTGGGAATGTTATTTAATATTTTTATATAGTTATTATTGGCTGCTTTTTGTTTTACTAATAAAGAATAACAGATCAGTTATCATGGCGTTCTGTTATACTAGTAAATCTTTAATAACTCCCAATTCTGAGAATAGTTATCAACTAGATGACTACACTAATTAAGAATTGCCACACCAGTTAAAACTGTTGAAAAGTTGATGCCTTAACAAAGAAATATACTTGTTAGAAATAATTAAAGAGACACATTTTATTTTGCATCTCTTTTACCTAATAATATACGATATACTAACAAAGTATCACACAGCCAAATGAAAGCTAATGTGGTCAAGGGATGTATTTTTGAAAGCTACACAACCTTCCATTTCAGCTGCTTGGAGAATGCCAGCTCTAAACATCTTAAAAAAAAAAAAAAAAAACCCTAAACATCTTATACACCTTCAAATATGTGTTTTTTCCAAAGTATGTTATAGCATTTTCCTTATAATGAAAAAAATACAAACAAGTAAAAATAGTTTGCAAAATTAAATATATACTTATATTCGTGATCAATAAATACAAACTTACATTCCAGTTAAAATTTTTTTGTCTTCTCTTTTTTTGGTCCAATTATGGTACATAGGCCTTTCTTTCTTATTTCCAAGTTTCTGTATCCTTTTTTTTCCAGGCCATCTCCCCACATTGTAGTACCCGCCTTCAATGCAGGAATGTAACACGAGTGATATTCCTCTTGAGGCTCACATGGTAAATGCAGCTTAACCAACTAGAGAGCAATCAGTTCTTAAAAACTTCCTACGCAAACCACGCACATGACCTCTATAAAACGAAAGACTGCCAACATCCCATAATAGGAATTCCATGGCTACTTGTAGACATAATTCTCAAATAAATGTTCAGGCAATGCCTATTAAAACCATAGGCTGACAAACCAAACGTTAATACAATATTTTTATTACCCACAATTTAACTTCACTCTATTGAACGTCTGATGCATTCTGGCCTTAAGTCAAGTAATGAACAATGATGTGGAATAAACCCAGAAGCAGTTAAGATGAAGGACACCCCCTGGTAAAATTAAGCAGAAATAAAATTAGTGATGCCATGCAGTTTCTGATATACCATAGAAAACTGTTTCTTAATATTGATAAGAAAATTATGCATCAGTGAAAATGCACGTTTAGAAATACAGTGCTCAGAGTTTCAATTTGTGATGTCTTTACTGATGAGGAAAAATGGAATTCTTATTACTAAAGAGAGCTGATATCTTCAGTGTTACCGATGGCTCTCTGAGCTTTGTGTTTAACGATGCTGTACAAATAAAAAGCAGTGGGGGAAATACGAAATACCTGTATTAAATGCCATCCTGTAAAGTATTTGATGGATGGAAGAGAGTCTAATGCATTTTAAATAAATGCATATTATACTATCACATATAGTGAGTCTTAAAAAATTATTACTTATATGCACAGTCCTGGTAGTGGTATACATGGCACTGTGAAGGAAGTTTGATTTAGAAGCTATTCCCTATTATATTTGTCAAGTGATGGAGTTGCTGTTAGTCATATTGTAATGTCCCTTCGACTTTGGTACATTCAGTGCAAAATATTTTGGGGAAATTTTTTTTGCCTTTACAAAAATAAAAGGTCCTTTTTTTCCCTTGAGAGTCCTTAAAAGGATACATAACTAGCATGATGCTCAAGTAAGCATGGAACATGAAAATGGAACAGGTGATACATACAGTATGATAGGTAGGTTCTTATATACATCTTAAAGAACATAAATATAATGAAGCTATAAAAAATAAACAGAACTCACTGTGTATTTTTTCCTGCTATGCTGTGATTGTTAGTTAAAACTGTTTTCATGCATTATAAAGCATAGACTTTGTCATTAGTAATTCATTGTATAACGGTTTGTCTTTAGCCATAATTACACACATACCACTTGCATATAAATTGTCACAGACCACCTTATTGCAAGTCTCTAAAGTTACCTCTTGTTGACTTGGCTTCATTTTCACTTGTTTTCCATGAAAGTTGAAACCTATGGTGCACACCATGCAGGCACTCATAAGCGAGAAATGAATATTCTCTCAAAATTTAGGGCTTAAATGAATGTATTTTCAGAAAATATATTTGTTTTTATTATATAACTTGCACTAATTTGGAGATTGGGCCAAGTGCTGCCAGTTTGGCTTGAACCACGTTCAAGGGTAAGTTTCAAGATTCTCCTGACTCCCAAAAAATTACCCTAGAGCTAATCATGTACGGGTTCATCTTTGTCTTGGAACAAAACAAACGGGAAAAGTTTGGCAGTCAAGAAGAACTGTTGATTGAAAGA
Source organism: Elephas maximus indicus (assembly GCF_024166365.1). NCBI lineage: Eukaryota > Metazoa > Chordata > Mammalia > Proboscidea > Elephantidae > Elephas > Elephas maximus. Next base: position 94,492,499 of record NC_064824.1, read on the forward strand.
CTGTTGGGTTGTTCCCAGGGTATCAAGCTTACCCAAATTCTTCCAAGAGGACTCAAAACCACTATCTTGTCCCCAAAAGTGACAAAGCATGTGTTCCCGGAAAGTAACAGCAGTCTGCTTTACTCTAATGTAATAGTTTTGAAACTTCAAATGTTCAGTCATTTTTCCAGAGGGCAGCTTCTGAAATTGCTGCCCATTTAAGGAGCTGGGTATTGTGTTTCCAGGTCACTCAAGTCCAAAGGTACTCGTCTCTTCAACTGCTGTCAAGAGTTTTTCATAAAGCATGGAGAAGGATGGGTATGGGGGCAGATCCAGACGGTTAAAACAAGTATGGGCCCTGTAAACAGAAGAAGCATTACAGAGTTTAGAACGCCTCGAGTAAAATCAGGACGTTTTTTCTGTGTGTGCTTGTGTGCTTGCCTTCGTATTCATTTGTTGCCAATTTCCACATTGCTTTTGGAAAACCTTTAAAAACATTTTGACTTATGAAGATCAGGATTAAATTAAATGTTAACTGTCTAAGAATTAGAAAGTCAAGTTTTTTGTTTGTTTCTCTTTTGGCGTTAGGTATTTCGTTTTTAAGACATGAATATCAAGCCTTGCAATGTAAGTCATTTTCAGAGTTGGCATTTGTTTATCTCTCACATCACCTACAGTTTTGTATTTTTTCATTTAATTGGGCAGGAAAGAGTACCAAGTACCTCTGAAGAGCTGCCTCATGGCTTAGTGTCTTGGGAAATTCCCTAGTCTTCCCTTTAAAGTTAGTTAACCATTGTTACATCTTTCAACCCTGTGTTATAATCTTTATTCTCCCAATTCATAATGCAAAATTATAGCAATTTAAATGATTACATTACATATTCTCTTTTAGAAATATCTTCCCTTTTGCCAAGATAGGAAAAAAAGATGTTTTCCTATTATTTGCACCTGAATCACAATAAAAATAGACAGTTTCCAAATAGTACATCTTATCAAGAAGTAAATCTGTACTTTTGACGTGGAATAGGAAGCACTATTCTGAACGTACGACAGTTCCTTTGCAGGAGTTCAACAATTTTTTACTTCAAAAAATGCTCCTGAATTAATATAAAATTGTAGGAGGAATGATGATTAATAGGCTATTTCTACCAAGTCATATGTTTACATTTTTATTCTTATAAATCACTTTTATAAGTGAAATAAATAAAAATTATATTCCTAGAGGCAGTGTAGAGGAAAGACCACAGATTTGAACTTGGACAGGCTTGGGTTTGAATTCTAGTTCTACCAACCAGTTGTGTGATTTGGGGTGAATTATTAAAAATCTCTGAGTTTCAACATTCTCTTCTGTAAAATGGGAATAAAGTAACTTGTCTCAGAAAGATGTGAGGATTATATAACAGAAACATTGCATTATCATCAACAAGGCTTACTCTAATTGCCTTTAGTAAGCTGCCAAAAGAGAATGCAAAGCAGGCATATAGCCACACAACTTACAGAAACAGGAACACAGGGGGCTGCTATATTATTATGAGGATACCTGTTTTAGGATATATAGTACTGATTCAGAATTTACTATTCCTGTTACTATAAACTCTGGGATATATTAGGGAAATCTTTCCTTTCAAATACTTAAAAAAAAAAACTTATTTCAGAAATACATTTAATATAATTTTATTACACCTTCCTTAATACTGGAACCCAAACCTGGGTTTCAAGGAAAAAGTTTTACTTTTTAAAAAATTCAACTAGAATAGGAAGAGAGTCCCTGGTATAAAATCTATCTTGTGCGAGACAGTGTAATAAAATATTGTGTTGTTCTTTGTGCTGCTGAGTGGATTCCGACTCATAGTGACCCTATAGGGCAGAGCAGAACTGCTCTAAAGGGTTTCCAAGGAGCAGCTGGTGGATTTGAACTGCAGACCTTTTGGTTAGCAGCCTGAGCTCTTAACCACTTCGCCGCCAGGGTTCCAATAAAAATATTAGATGAAGATTTTATCTGTGATCTAGGGGAAGGGGAGAAAGACACAGAAAAGTGAATGAAATGTTTTGAGTACAGTTATATGCTAGACTCTGTGTGTTAGACATATAACATTCTTCATCTCTTTAGACTAAAAGAGGGTACCTCATTATTACGTATTTTTAAACTTTCATTTCTCTGGTTACCACCAAAGTTGAGCATCCTTCCCCAAGTCTGGTTGCTTGTTACATTTCTTGTTTTGTGAACTACCTATTTATTTTGTCTGTTTACCTTTTAAAGCTTTGGGGTTTCTTATTGATTTGTATAAATGCTGTAAAGAGACTCTTTTTTATTTCCTGCTTATCTCTACCAGCCAATTTACTTTTTTATTTAGTTACACATTTTATTCATAGAGCAATGCTAATTTGATTGTTTTCTTTTTCTGACATAGTATCTTTCTCTCTTTACCGTGCTGTTATAAGGAACATGTTGAAAGGGTAATCTCCGCTGTTTTTCCTAATAAAAGGTTTTTGCTATTTTTGTTTTGGTAGAACTAGTAGTGTCAAAGACTGTGAGAGGTGAACTTTTTGGGACAATTCTTAAAAGAGTAAATCCAATAGTTGTAACCTTGAACATGGAGCGCTGGTGGTGCAGTGGTTAAAGAGCTTGGCTGCCAACCAAAAGGTCCGCAGTTTGAATCTACCAGTTGCTCCTTGGAAACCCTAAGGGGCTATTCTACTCTGTCCTATAAGGTCACTATGAGTTGGAATTGACTTGATGGCCACGAGTTTGGTTTATTTTTTTGGTTTAACCTTGAATAGATACATGATTTTTTTTTTTTTTTTTTTTTTTTTTGTGAATGGAATCATATTAAATGAATTAGGAAAGCTCAGTAAAGAAGGGAATTCAAGATGACTCTTTCTCTAGGCCAGAAACACCACCATTACCAGTTGCTGCTGATCTAACTCATGGCAACCTCATGTTTGTCAGAGTAGAACTGCGCTCCATAGGGTTTTCAAAGGCTGATTTTTGGAAGCAGATTGACAGGCTTTTCTTCTGAGGAGCCTCTGGATGGATTTGAACTTCCCCAACCTTTCGGTTAGCAGTTGAGAGCATTAACTGTTTATACTACCCAGGGACAGGAAAGCAATAGTCCCTAACTAATGTTTTATTTGCTTAGGACAGGACATGACTGTAGCTGTCATGTATTCAACATACCCTAGTTAAGCCAGTTCCTTCCACCCTGATAACCAAATACTTTCCCCTTAACAGATGGTTCATTTAAGCTAATTAAGAATTCTAAAAAAATGAGATTTCATCTCACTCCAACAAGGCTGGCATTAATCCAAAAAACACAAAATAATAAATGTTGGAGAGGCTGTGGAGAGACTGGAACACTTATACACTGCAACACTTATACACTGCTGGTGGGAATGTAAAATGGTACAACCACTTTGGAAATCGATTTGGTACGTCCTTGAAAAACTAGAAATAGAACTACCATATAATCCAGCAATCCCACTCCTTGGAATATATCCTAGAGAAATAAAAGCCTTTAAATGTACAGATACATGCACACCCATGTTCACTGCAGCACTGTTTACAATAGCAAAAAGATGGAAGCAACCAAGGTGCCCATCAACAGATGAATGGATAGATTATGGTATACTCACACAATGGAATATAATGCCATCAATAAAGAACAGTGATGAATCTGTGAAACATTTCATAACGTGGGGAAATCTGGAAGGCATTACGCTGAGTGAAATTGAAACCCAGAACCCAGTGCTGTCGAGTCGATTCTGACTCATATCGACCCTGTAGGACACAGTAGAACTGCCCCATAGAGTTTCCAAGGAGCAACTGGCGGATTCGAACTGCCGACCCTTTGGTTAGCAGCCGTAGCACTTAACCACTGCGCCTCCAGGGAATTAGTCAGTTGCAAAAGGACAAATATTGTATAAGACCACTATTATAAGAACTCAAGAAATAGTTTAAACAGAGAAGAAAATATTCTTTGATGGTTACTAGAGGGGGGAGGGAGGGAGAATAGGAGAAGGGTATTCACTAATTAGTAGATAAGAACTACTTTAGGTGATGGGAAAGACAACACACAATACAGGAGAGGTCAGCATAACTGGACTAAACCAAAAGCAAAGAAGTTTCCTGAATAAACTGAATGCTTTGAAGGTCAGCGTAGCAGGGGCGGGGGTTTGGGGACCATGGTTTCAGGGGACATCTAAGTCAACTGGCATAATAAAACCTATTAAGAAAACATTCTGAATCCCACCTTGGACAATGGCATCTGGGGTCTTAAACGCTAGCAAGCGGCCATTTAAGATGCATCAATTGGTCTCAACCCACCTGGATCAAAGGAGAATGAAGCATACCAAGGACGCAAGGTAATTATGAGCCTGAGAGACAGAAAGGGATACATAAACCATAGACTACATCAGCCTGAGACCAGAACTAGATGGTGCCCGGCTGCAACCCATGACTGCCCTGACAGAGAACACAACAGAGAACCCCTGAAGGAGCAGGAGAGCAGTGGGATGCAGACCCCAAATTCTCATAAAAAGACCAGACTAAATGGTCTGACTGAGACTAGAAGGACCCTAGTGGTCATAGCCTCCAGACTTCTGTTGCCCCAGGACAGGAACCATTCCCAAAGCCAACTCTTCAGACAGGGATTGGACTGGGCAATGGGTTGGAGAGGGATGCTGGTGAGGAGTGTGCTTCTTGGATCAGGTGGACACTTGAGACTATGTTGGCATCTCCTGCCTGGTGGGGAGATGAGAGGGTAGAGTGGGTTAGAAGCTGGTGAACTGGACATGAAAAGACAAAGTGGAGGGAGAGAGTGGGCTGTCTCATTAGGAGGAGAGCAATTGGGAGTATGTAGCGAGGTGTATATAAGTTTTTGTGTGAGAGGCTGACTTGATTTGTAAACTTTCACTTAAAGTACAATAAAAATTAAAAGAAAAAAAAGAATTTTAGAAAAGATCACATGCACAGGAATGAAGATTCATAAATAGTAATGTTTGAAGCCCTCAGTTAACTTGTTGCACACACAGAAATTGAGTGCTGACTTTTAATTTGTTGTGGTCTGGTGGTGGGCAGAATTCTAAGATGGCCCCCAATGACCCCTACTTTTGTATAATCCCCTCCCCTTGAGTGTGAGTGTGACCTATAACTTGCTTGTAACCAACAGAATATGGCATAGTTGAATGGATGTTGCAGATGTAACTAAAGTCTCTATTCAGTTGTCATTAATCAAAAGGGAGAGTACCCTGGTGGGCCTGACCTAATCAAGTGAGACTTTTAAAAGCGCATCTAGAGGTCAGAGACTCAGAGCAGCAAAGACACACTCTCTGCTGCTGACTTACAAGAGTAAGCGGTCATGAATTCTACAGATGCAAGGAGGGATTTCTGTCAACAACCTCAGGGAGCTTGCAAGCACGCCCTTCCCTAGTCAAGCCTCCAGATATGAAAACGTAGTCTGTCTGACACCTTGATTTTAAGCCCTGTGAGACTCTGAACAGAACACCCAGCTACTTCCTGCCTGGACTTCTGTGACGTAATCCATTTAAAACTGCTAAATTTGTGGTAATCTGTTATGCAATAATAGTGACCTAATACAGGTTTCAAAGTACTGAAACAGCCTCAGAAAAGGTGACAAGTTTGATGATAAGTGTAATACAGTAGAAGCACCTATCAAGGCTAGGTGGTGGGGCAAAGCTGGGAGTAAACAGCAGTCCTCTCATTCTCCCAGGTTTCTGAGCAGAGAAACAGGAACTCTGCATGTCTCTGCAGATCCTGTAATAACTTATCCAGTAAATCCACAAGTCCAGGGACTCTTTTCCCTAAAAATGCAGTTCTCAACACAGCTCGGGAAAAGCTGGGCAAATTTTTTTGATCTTCTTCAGTTATAAGACATAATCACCATTACCGATCCATAATCTCAGGCTATCACCGCTTCTAAGTTACATCTGGTTGCATAACATATGGCTAACATAACCAAACTTTCCTTCTGAATAAACTGAACAGCTCCTCTGGGATATGTTTCATGAGGTTGGAGGAAGCATATACTTGTGGAGGTTGGAAACTGTGCAGGAAGATTAAATGGTTTTCCCAAGGTCAAAGCTGAGTCAGTGGCCAAACTAAGAATAGGACCTCGACCTTGGGTCTCCTAGGGGAAGTCCAGCATTAGACTGAAAGCAAGGAGGCACATGCTCGTTTGTTCTATTGACTTCTGGAAGCCTGAGTGCTAATTTTATTCCACTTCTGACTGTGAAATGTTAGCTCTCGACATCCAACCAGATTATATAAGTTTTGAGGGCAAGGATGAGCAAGTTAGAGCTTCAAATATTTTTTGAATGAACAACTCTATCACAATATGCATTAGCTCTGGGGAAAACAATCCAGATTGGGTCAGTCCAGAAAACCTTGGGAGATACCGGGGGATTTTTAGGTGATTGAACAACCTAGTTGAAGCACAGGCTTACCAGAAAGGATACTTTGGGGTGCATGGAAATCACCTGAGAACCTTTTAACAATGGGGTTTCTTAGCTGTATTTGCAGAGATTCTAATTCAGGTCTGACGTGGGCCTGGGGATCTGCATTTTAACAATCACTCCAGATGACTCCTATGCAGGTGGTCTCCACCGGTGAAAAGACATCAAGTGGATTGGAAATAAGATATCTACACTGGATGTCTGCACCAGTGTTTTGTGTGTTTGCAAAAATTTCAAAACTCCTCATAAACAAGACAGTATTGCTAATAAGGAAATTGAGGAATAGTGTGGTTAAATAAATTGCCCAATATTTACCATCAACTTGCTGTATGAACCAAGAACAGGGGGAGAAACCAAAGCAAAACAAAACACAATCTTCTGAGGCTTTTCACACTCCCTCCCCCGCCCCATCCCATGTCCTAAGAAAACTCAAGCAGAAAATAACAGGAGGGCCCTTGGACTCTGTTGATATTGGCAGCAAATGCACATCCAGCTATTCAGTCTCAATAAAAGAACATTTTTCAAATCTTTCAAAGGCAGCCACACTAAGGTTATAATGAGTTTACCTCATTTAAGTCTATGCAGCCAGAACCATTCAAGGAGGACAGGTCTGAACCTATCTTTGGGAAATCATGCTGGCATCAATATAAAGAAGGCTTAAAAACCCTCCAGACATCTGGTCTGATTTAATAATGTCTTGGTGCTTTCTGGATTCTTCAAATGTTAACCAAAAGGTCATATGCTTTCCGTCTCTTCTTTGCTCTAGACAGGCCAATCACCCAAATTCAGTGAGCACAAAGTATCACAATTATATCTAAATTTTCATAGAGCAATTAATTGACAAATGCATGTGTGAATGTACTTATTTATTCATTTATTCTCTGTTTTCCCAGAAGTGCTTTTAGGTAACTCGTAAAGAATCTAAGACAAGAAATTACAATCAGGATAAGAAAGAGAGAGAGGAGAAAACCAAGAGCCTCAGCCATTTTATCTAGCAGATGTAGTCCTAGAAATAAAATGTCTCTGATGTAATAAAATCATTCATTTGCCTTACAATTTAGTACGTGTCTTATTAATAACTCATTTTCAATTGGCAGCGGTGCCTAACCCTCAGGATTTCAGTGTTCTTACTCTGATTCCTACTCCTCTAAAAAAAAAGTAATTAATCATTCAAAACCAAATACTTAAAAACACTCTGAAGAAGTCCTAAAGACTCTTGGAATATACCAATTTTTAATATTAAAATTGGAAATGTGAGTACTCGTGACCTAATTTACCCGCCATGTCCAGATTTTACATATCTGAAAGGGTGTCCACAGGCCCCCCAACCCGGGAATCAGGCGCACCTGCAGTTCCAGTTTGTATTTCTCCATACTGGAGGCAAGAATGGGGTTGACCTGTAGCTGGACTGTGAAGTAGTTCTCACTTTCTTTTGGGTGTGTACTTGGGGGGTGTTTACTCTTGCTCCTTCCTGCCTCCTCCGGCTCTCTAAACCAAACCAATCCAAACCAATCCAAACCAAACCAAACCAAACCAGTTACTGTTGCGTAGACTTCACCTCACGGCAACCCCATGTGTGTTAAGAGTAGAAATGTGGTCCATACGATTTTTTGTTTTTGATCTATTTTCCATCTTTATTATAACCTTCTTTCCAGTCACCAAACCAGAAACTTGGGAGTGCTCCTGGGCTCCCCTCTTCCCTTCACTCCTGAGGGTTGTTTTTTTTTTTTAAAATAATATTTTATGTTTCATAGCGTTTTCAATGGCTGCCTTTCCTAAAGCAGATCACCAAGCCTTTCTTTCCAGGTGCCTCGGAGTGGACTCAAACCAACTACCTGTTGGTTAGCATTCAAGCATTTTAACCATTTGCACTTCCCCAGTGACTCGCCTGGCTCTCCAGGGTCCCCTAATTCAAAGTCCAACAAGTGTTCAGGCCCTTTCATCTGTAAATCCCCTTTTATTATTTTCTCCCCTGTAGATCCTACATTTTGAAGCTTGTTGTTCTCATACAAACAGCCTTGAAGAATTAAAGTTAATTTTTCATTGTGTACTACATTCCATTTATTCTCTCATTCACTGAATAATCACTTACTGAACACATACTGAGTGCCAGGCACTAAGCTATCCCCTGATATGTGAAGATGAAAACTAAAGTTTCTGCCCTCAAGAAGCTTATACTCTGACAGCAAAATACAGAGGCAAGTGGGACCTCAATGGTTGTACAGCTTACACTCTGTACAAGGGGATCTGGCTGGAGCGAGTGGGTGTTGAAATCCAGCCACTTCCAAATCTGCTAGCCAAATCCTGAGCCCTAGCTCAGGACTGCATTTCCCCAGAAGACTAGGAGACACCTTTGTCTACTTAACCCAAGGGTACCTATAGGCTCTTAGCAGCCCTGCACACAATTATAATACGATGAGTTACCAGCCTGCTTTGTAGAGTCAGGGAAGGTTTTATAGAGGACACGATTTGTGCTAAGGCTTGAATCATGTGTAGGTGTGCAGAACTTTTCTGGATCAACAAGGACAAGGATGTTCACAGAACATGGCCCGGAAGTGTGAGAAAGCACCGCATCACCAGGAAACCTGAGAAGTACAAGCACCTGAGTTACAGGAGCCAAGGCTGCACCAGTGGCTGGACAGGAGGCAGGACAACATCAGGAAGCAATGTGTGTTCCATGCAAAGACCTTTCTCATTTATCCCAAGGATGAAACAGAGCTAGTGACTGGGTGTGGAGAGTGGGACGACATTGGTGCCATTAAACAAGGCAGAGAATATAGGAAATGGGTATGGGACAAAGAACGAATTCAGAGCTTGTAACCAGCATGAGGAAACCAAAGTTACCAATCACATACAGATAATAAAATTCAGTTAAAGTAATCCAGCGATTGTTTTGCTAGCCTAGGCAGCTTCATTAACACAAAAATAAAGGTATAATTTCTGTTAGGATTTTTTAAATATTGAAAATTTCTCTGAGAGTCCCATTATTACCTTCTCAGACCATGAGGTTTAGAGTAGGAATTCCTGCTAAGACTTGGTCATAAATATTTTTTAAAAACCTATAGTGGCACAGCACAACCCCTGCCCCTCTGCAGGTGTTCCATAAATGCGAATCAATGAAAAGGAATTCTATGGTACTCACTACCACGGCTACTCACTTGTCACAGGACATTAGGTGGCCAATGATGTTGGTTATTTTTTCACATAAATATCCATTACTTCCCTCCCTGTGTTTTGAGGTCCACATGGACAGAGACCAAATTATATCTCCCGCAAGGTTTTGCACATAGCAAATGCATGATGTGTGTATCTATAGGATGATTAAAGGAATTGGATCAACTAATTAATGTCTTATTCCAAAGTCTCATTAGGCCACCTTGGTTAAAATGCACCTGGCTCTATAAACACAATGTGAACTGTTCCCATAGTGGCACCTCCTACAACAGAGGATAACTAGCAGAAGAAATTCTTCAAATTAAACATTGTAAGTAGGCAACTGCTTTACCTATGGATGGGCCTGGGGAGAGATGAAGGGTACATACATTTTAAATGTAAAAATTTAAACCCAATAGAAGAAAACCGAGTTCCAGGATGAGAACTCTTGGAAGTTCAAACAAAATATAAATATCTTTGGGTGAATGCAGTATATTCCCTGTACATAGAAAACTTTGTAAAATACCATTCTACCTCTGAAGGTTAGATATTAGAAATAATAATAATAATGACTAAATTTACTGAATGATGTGTTAGGCCTCACTTCAAGCACTTTAGATGTGTTATCTCATCTAATATTCAAAATAATGCTGTAATATAGTTACTAGTATTTATCCCCATTTTTCAGATGAGGATATAAAGATAGAAAAGTGATTCTGGAACATCTTGTCTGGAGTGGTCCAGAGTCATCCCTCAAGTTCAATCATTTACTAAAAAAATTCACTGAGTACTTACTATGTGTGCCAGGTACTGGATTCGCTCTAGGTGCAAAGTCACACTTTAAACATGGTCCCTGCTCTCGCGGAATTATATACTAGAGGAGATGGATAATCGACAAGTAAACCAATAAATAAACACAATGATCAAATTGAGGCAAGTCCTGGGAAAGAAATAACAAGTGAAAGAATGACAGGCAGTGGGGGCGGAAGCCTGGCAAAGTCTTTCTCAGATCTCACCTGTGCTGAGTCCTGGAATAACGAAGAGTCAGCCAAATGAAGAACTAGCAGAAAAGCATTCTGGACAACGAGCTCCAGAGTCTTGAGGCAGAATTGAGTTTGGTGTTTTTGAGAAACCGTAAGAAGGGTGGTGGCTGAAGCAGTGGGGGGAGAGTGTATGTACTGAGGTTGAAGGGATAAGCCAGCCCAGGCCACCTACATGGTAGGCCTTGGTAAGGAGTATGGATTTCATTCTAAGGCAGTGGAGGGATTTAAGCAGGGGAGGAAGGTGAACTTAAGATTTTAGGAGATTACTCTGGGTGCTGAGTGCAGAATGAATTACAGGGTGTACTTGGGTAGAGGCAGGGAGTATAGCCAGCAGGCTGCTGCCACAGTTCAGGTGAGAAATGACGGTGTTCTGGAATACAGCGGTAGACAGACATGAATCCAAACTAGTTTCTTCTTCTGAAGCCAAGGAAAGAGGGATAAACCATTCCTTAACAGCCGTGATGTCTGCCACCCATGAATACATGCTATAACTCATGAGACAACTCTCAAGGCTCATTAGTTGGTTTGACTTGGACTATCTTATTCCCTGTTGCCAGCAGCAATTAAACCTATTTTCATTCCATTAAATTATCACAAATTGTTTCAATGACTTTACTTTTTTACATTAATTATTGAAGAGTACCTTTGTAGACAAAATCTGTTTTCATGATAAATTTACCCATCTCCCAAAGCAAAGACCATCCAAAATACATATAACATTTAAGGAGTCTCAATAAGGTAATATTAATAGTCATCACTGGAATATTTTTGTGAGTACATGCTGATTCAATTTCTTGAGTGGAGCAGCTGGTGGGTTCAAATGGCTGACCTTTTGATTAGCAGTTGAGTGCTTAATCACTGCACCACCAGGGCTCCCTGATTCAATGGTAGAATAAAGTAAAAATTGAAAAAATGTTATTGTTAGACATTGAGAACTGAGTGAGAGGGAAGAAAGGGAAGGGATAAAGAGGGCCTCGTGTCAGAGACTAAACGTTGGAGCAGACTATTGCCTGACAATCTTCTGTCAATTTCCTCCCAAACCAAAGGGCTACCTCAGCTAAAGAGCAGGTGATGGAGAACTGAGGAAACTGATCAGGGCTGCCTCAAGGCAAATAAAGAAACAAGATGGCACCAAGGAGTCCTTCTAATGCCCATCTCTCTCTCTGAATTTTTTTTTTTTACTTAAGGAAAGTGACATTATACTACAGGAATCCTCAGTTATTTTCCTATTTGCTAGCCGATAATTCAAGGAGCCTTAGTGGCGCAATGGTTAAGCACTTGGCTGTTAACCAAAAGGTTCAAACCCACTGGATGCACGGTGGGAGAAAAGACCTGGCAATCTGCTCCCATAAAGATTACAGCCTAGGAAAGCCCACAGGGCAGTTCTACTCTATCCTTATAGGGTCACTATGAGTCAGGATTGACTTGATGGCACACAACAACAACAGCTGATAATTCACTTTGATGGAGATAACACTGTACTAAAGTGGGGGGGAATCTGAATTGTTGATGACATCGTACAGCAATATTTAGCAACATGAAAATATATTCATGACACAGTAATGTGTAGAAAACAAAACATGTTTACCAACACTGTTTGTAGTATGATTTTGTTTTTGTTTTTAAAATTTGTGTGTGTGTGACATGATTAACTGTAGATGTGAAAACCACTGATTGACAAATGCTGTGCTACATGTATTTTTACAATAATAAAAAAAAAAGTCGTGTGTGTGAAGAAACGACTGCCAAGTGTGCACGCCAAAATGTTAACAGAGGTTATCGCAGCAACAGACTTGTGATTCGTAACTTTTTCTTCTTCACTTCTTGGCATTTTTGTAAAAAAAACATTTTTATTTTTATAATAAAAATAAATAGCAAGGTTTGTAAAATTGAAAAACGTTGTCTCATATTAAAAAAAATTATTTTTATCTTTTTAAGCTCTATTCCATCGGAAAAACTACCTACACCTGGGACACCCATTTCATAATTAACTCTTACATTTTATTTCTTATTTTAGGTCAGCATTTCATTCATAATAGTCCCCAGACTCAGCCATTAAAAAAAAATCAGTGTTTCCCCACTTTGGCAAAACTGGCCACCCCACCATCTCGATTACTGCTCTCCAACCCCTCTGTCCTATCATCCTGCTTGGCGAGAACCTCAGGGATGAACACAGAAGAAACTCTGTACCATGCTGGGGTAGAGGAGATTAGCCCTGAGTTTTCCAGGTTGGCATGCTAGCAGCCTGTTTTTCAAAATATGGCAGAGCAACTGCCATCAAGTGAATTTACTTCCTCATAAAATCCATCACAGCTCTGGTGGGTAGGAAGTCGTCTACAAAAACACAAAATACAGAGCTAACCACCAACCACAAAGCAGAGGAAGTGTGGTAATGTGTTCAGGCTGTAAGTTTCCATGGAGACACCCGTCTGCCTCCATCATTATTTATCATCTAGGTCTCCAGTTACCACAAGAGAGAAAAAAGAGCCAGGGACTCAACTTGTACTGGCTTCAGAGACAACCACATATATATTCGTATACTTCTTGGCCGATACTGTGAACAGTGCTATCCACTGGTACTGCAAAATTAGGCTAAGGAATCTGAGAAAAGAATGAGATTCACAGTTGTTTGCTTAAAAGGTTGAGAGGCCCTCAATCACTCATGTCTAGAAAGACTAAGATGTCATCCTTATTCATTCCTGTTTGCCAGGATGGCTTGTCCTCTTCCTTCACAGCCCCTTCCTGCTCTCCAGGGAATAGCCTCCCATGCAGACACGAGATGATGCCAGACTACTTAGAAGATTTTTTTTTTTAAAGTAAAAGGGGCATTCATTTTCTCTCCAGTGTGTACAATGTCACATTTTAAATCAGACATTATCTCACTAATAAGAAAAAGAAATACATTGTGGCTGAGGCTGGCCCTTGAGACAGACCAGCTCTTCCGTCTGCAACATATGCCTACTAGGAAATAGCAGGAAAATGACTTCAGTTTATCTGTTCTGATGGTAGGAGGAATGGACTGGGTAATTAAAAAAAAAAAAAACTCTTTAGACTAGAACCAATCTCACAGATTTTGTTTATACCTAAGTAATGGGTAATAGTCTACATTTCATAAAAGGCTATGACAATGTTAGTGAAAAAATCACTCATGATAAACCTATACTATCATGCACTGAAGTTCTTATTTTCTTTCTCAAACGTACTATTTTGCGGAGCACAGCTTAATAGTTAGTCATATGCCGGCTTAAAGAACAATCAGGATAAAACATTTAAAAACAAAAAAACCTACTAACCCTAAGGACTTCCATATATATTATCTCACTCTGTTGTCAAAAATACTATTTGAGCATGGTATTGTTATTTCTATTATATAGCAACAAATCTAAGGTCTTGTTTAGATCACAGAAACAGTGTGTCATAGGGCTTAGATTTATAACTTGACTGCAACTCTGAAGTGGAACGGCCAAGTAGCTCTTTCCTCTCATCAGACCCAAAAAGCTAGGGCTTGTTGGAAAACGGGTATGAAAAGAGGCTGCTTGCACAATGTGTCTCATATTGTCTTTATTTGTGCTATTTTATAATCTGGCAAAACTAGCCATCTAGAAGCAACCTTAGGTCATAATGAAGAGAGGAAAAAATGGCAATGTCTGTTACTCAACCGTGTGTGTGCAATGGTACTGAAGACACCACCATTTACAATGAGTCAGTACTTCCTGGAGCTCCCAGGAGGAAGTAGGAACTCGAATTTAGTACAACCCCCAACATACTTCATCAACTTGCCAGCATTACTTCTTGTTTAACGAAACCTAATATAGCTTTCCACTTAATATAGCACCCCCTCCCCGGTCTTTTACAGATGAAGAAACTGAGGCCCAGAGATCCAGTGACCTTCAAAGTCACAGTGTTAGCTGGTGGCAGAACTAGAACTCAGGTCTTTGAGCTCCCAACTCTGTGCTCTTGCCAGTGCAGTGCTGCCTGGCTAATATGTATGGTGACAGAAGTCATAAGAGCAGTCACCATTTATAAGAAGCTTACTAGAGGCAAGGGACTATACTACATGTTTTACAATGGAATGATTTTACATTATCCTCAGAATTACAAACCTGCAAGGTAGATGGGGAAACAGAAGCTCAAAAACATGACACAACTTCTTCAAGGCCCCACTGCAGGTAAGTAACAGAGCTGGGCTTGAGTCCAGGTCTCTCTGAGGCTAAACCTTAATGTCTATACCCAATTGCCTCTTCTTGCTCACGAGGCTTGGTGAAAGCTGCAGTAACTAAATATGAACAGCTGGCATATCTGCTTACTGTTAGAGTTTGTTCCATTAGTGGCTTTACAGAAACAGGATTCACAGAAAGGTGACACAATTAACTGTCCCTTCTTACTCTCTCAATGCTAATCTTTGAGAGTTTCTCAGAAGGGTGAAAGGCCTTACTTAAACTAAATCTGTTCCGGAGATACAAATACTGAAGCATAATGTAACAGGCAAGTAGAGTAATAATAAAATAAACAAATTTGTTAGACAATGAAGCTATAGTTTCCCAGGTAATACTTTGGTGTTTGGAGGTAATGCCTCTAGTCAACAGACTGCGATGCATACAAGGTGGTTGAAGAGGTGCAGGCCGGCCCCTGACCTTGCGCTCGTCACTAACGTCGGTGTTTACGTATTCAGTGCCCCCCCCATCATCTGTTGATGCTAAGTGCATGCCTCTTAAGAACTAAAAAAAAACCCGTTGCTGTTGAGTCGATTCTGACTCATAGCGACCCTATAGGACAGAGCAGAAATGCCCCCCAGTTTCCACGGAGCACCTGGTGGATTCGAACTGCCGACTTTTCGGTTAGCAAACTCTTAATCACTACACCACCAGGGTTTAACTAGCGCCTTGCAAATTCTAAGAAGAAAGACTTGATTACCACTTTCTCAAAGTCACTTAAACTTAGGATGACGTCTTGGGGGTAGCTACTATCACTTGGACACATCACTTAACCTCTCCAGAATGCAGTTTTATTATTACTAAAATGAGAGGCAATCTGAGGTCCCTTTTACCTCAAAAATTCTATAGTATACTGCTGATATGATAAAGGAGTTCCAAAGCAAACTTTCTACCCTTCCTTTTTGTTCATTCCCTCCTTTCTTTTCTTTTGTTCCAGCTCCTGTTATCTCCATTCAACCTCAAGCGCATGTCTTCAGAAATATCACTTTACCAGTCCCTCACATTTATCAGTAATAGTACTAAAGTTATTTTTTCTACTCTAAGGAAATGTATGATCTTAATATAAATCCAACTACAATGAAGAGGGCATTAATATGGAGTTAAGACATGTAAGATTCAGGTTAAAAAGGTGTAGAGCACATTCGCGTGATTTCATATTCTTTAGAAACCACAATGGCAGATTTTAGTGAAGAGATTCTAAATCGTTATTAATATAAACTTAGAGCTAGAGCTTTTGGGAAACACCTAATTACAGCCACAATCACAAAAAGCCGCAAGTATGACGACCAAAGTTGCTTTACAAATGCTAGCAAATGCTTTTGCTCTTTTAAGATAGAGAAAACAAGTACGGCCAATTTTTTTTTAATTTGGAAAGGTAATCAGAGATAGTCATTTAAAAAGATTTTCCCACTCTCCCAAACATTTAACATAAAAATAATAATTAATATACCCACATAAAACATTGAAATTGGCCCTAGAGTACTGTAATGAACAGTAAATGAATGTTGTTTCCTATTTTTACCTGGGAAGAGCAGTGATTTTCCCCCATTTCTCCACACAGAATCTTCTTGGGCCGTTACTCCCTCGGAGAGATGCAAATCCTTCGTAGGGAATGCTGGACGTGCCTGTGACAAACTATCAACCCAAGAAAACAGGAGAAGTCAAGTCAGAGACCAGCACCAGGAAAGGCACCGCATCGTGTGCACAGGGTTCCTGGGGAAGAGCAGCACACTTCTTGCTGTTGGGAAGTGTGGACCATGAAACTTTATATCCATGGAATAATCACAACGTAAGAATTCTGACAAACAACCAGAGAAGAAACTAAGACAGCATATTATAAAGGAAAAACGGATGTGGAGAGTTTGTAGCACAGAAAGCACCTGTGTAGCTGACTAGCTTAGAACTTTAAGCTAGGCGTATTTCCCATTATAAATGAATAAAATGGGTATATCAATTAATCTAAGTCTATTTAAGAAGCATCAGTCCCTGATCAACTTGAGGTGAATAAAACAGAATTTCTGGGCTTGCAAATTTGAGGACTGGACCCCTGACCCAAAAGAGTGAAGGCCCAGTCCACTTGTAAGACTCTGCCTGAGCATCCAGAGGGCTTCCCTCAGTCAGACATTTCCTTAGCTGCAACCAATCAGCAATTGTCCTGGGTACTTACAAGCACCATAGAGAAAATAATGAGTTTGTTTTCCCAGTATTTTCCCTGAACTTCACTGCTATCTCAACATCGTGGGAAGACGCATGGAAGAAAAGAAAGGACACTTAATCACAGATCTGAGTCACTTCCTGAGGGAATGAAGATCATCTCTTTCTGCTGCTGGGCGTCCTGGCCTGCAGAGTACCCTGGGACCTCTTGCTGAAGTGGCCAGGCTGCCCTGAAGGCAGATGTTGCTACTGGGATTCTTGGAGTGGGGTTGGTTCTTCCTCACAACTCTAATCAAATCCTTTGACTTGGCTGGGGCTGTTCTGCACGGTGATGGGGCCACACAATTGTGCAATCAGAGGAGACTGAAAATGGTGCGTTGTACATATCCAGATAAAAATAATTTGCATTCATTGAGTATACATAGCAATCCCTAACAAATACAATTTCAGCAATAATTACATTAATACATTAAAAAATTAAATAATGGCATCTTACCTGTAACAACCTTAGTCGCTGTTCGTTGTTGAATCTTTCCACTGCAGCCCAGAACCACCGAATTACAATATGATTGTCATGGTATCCTAGTAAACCAATCATGAAAGCCCACATTACTTAATTCTTCTATATTTAGCTACCAAGACACGTGACAAAGACCCCCAGACATAAATCATCATCTTGGATTCTTCAAAGGCTGTCTGTACTTTAAAGAATAATACTGTAAATATGATCATATGAGTGTCAAACGTTAAAAAAAAAAAAAAAAAACCCACTAAATGTATCCAAGAAGTCTCTGTTTTCACTTAGTGGTCATGAAATTAAACTAGTGGAGAGAAGAATAACAAATGAGATTTTTTAAGCCATATCAATTCTGAACAACATAATTGCTGTTACTGGAAATGCTTAACCCTTTCGTCAAGTTGTTCATTTAAGAAATAATTTTTGAGTACCACTATGCCAAGTAGTATACTAAGCTTAGAGCTACAGTGGCAAAGGAAATAGACCCTAACAGGGCTTCTGGTACAGTAGAGACATATTAATCAGATAATTAAACAAAAATACGTAATTGTAAAGCTGTTTTAAAAGCTGTGTATACTGTTCATATTTTAAAGTCAAATTACTTTCACAATGACTTATTACTAAAAAGGGAAAGGTAGCCTTTGACTCCTCCACCTAATAAATCCCCAAAAGTCATCAATTTAAATGTTACTTTTATTCCATACTTTAATGGAATTTAATTCCCACAGGTTGGATTAAGGCAGTTCTTGTAGACTCCAAAACCTTCCAGTGAGCTAAAGTCAAGTTCAGAGAGAAAGCTGACAAGGATTACAGTACAATTAGTGATTCAAACCATTTAATGGAAAAACACAATGTGCACAAAAGCTACTCTGATTCTTTGTCAGCAGACATAATTCCAAAATAGGAGGTGAATTGAAACCAAAACTATTTTAATCTGAATTTTTCCTCACATTATTCAGTGGTTGTAAGGTCTGGGAGGAATCATGCCTTATAGTTTACCATTTGGTCAGTGATGTTTAGGCCCCATTGGAGAAGAAAAGGACCCACACAAAAGGCTAAACAAAACTGGGCTGGACACAGAGCTGCATGGGTCCATGTCCTGCCTTTGCAAAGACTAGCTATTTGGCCCTGAGCAAACAGTTTCCTCATCTCTAAAGTAAGTTCACTGGCCCTTATAGCTTTAAAGTTTTCTGACTTTATGAATCAGCCCTTTTCTGCTTCTCCTTTGCTGCTTGTGCCAAACATTTTGGAGGAGGAGTGAACTTGTCTCCCTGTATTCTCTACAAACAGCTGCCACGTGAACATATGGCAAGTGGTGGCATAGCAGCTTCTTCACTCAGTGCTAACCAGCTGGGTTAGCAAACATGGCAACTGAATAGCTCACCCTTTTCTTGTCCCCACCCAACCAGTACTCTCCTCCCTCAAGGAATTTGCCTGATAAGATTTACAGTAAAATTAGAAATAGGTACTTGATTAAGCAGATACAGTGAATAAAAGTTTGTAAGGTATAAATTAAAAAATGGCTGACTTGATTAATTACATTACTATTAGGAATGAGTTAATAATATTTACGGAACAATGTTTAAGTTTTATAGCATATTGGGGGAAATTGTGTTCTAGTTAGCAGACGTAGTTTGGTTAAAAAGTTATGAACTAAAGCCATGTAGGGATTATACATGGGTCAACTGGAAAAGACTTATTACAGCAATTGGATTTGAGAAATAGCAGCAGTGGAAACTGCAACTTAATACCGCCTTTCAGAGAGAAAGGAGAGCAAGGCCAGCTCTCAGGAGCAGTGATGAACTGGAAGGGCAAAGCATAGGCCAAAACAAAAGCCATTTAGCATATGTTAAAGCAATTTTACTCCAAACTTTAAAAATTGTTTTTTCTCACCGTTTCAACCTATAGATAACAGTTTAGCTCTTAGTTTATTTTGGTAAGTAACTGATTCAGTGAATTAAAATTTGTCTTTTTTCACTCTTCAAGATCAGAATTCTAACCTCTTAAATTTTGAATTAAAACCAAGCCAAACCAAAACAATACACAACTGGTATTTGTCATGAATTTTGGAAGACTTTCTAACACTGTAATATATTTCAGAAAAAGTATTTTCTTTACTTAAAATTAATTAAACTAAACTAATCAAAACTTTAACTCTGAATTGCCCTTCCAATGTGTATGGATCTGGCAATTGATTTTCAATGACTTTGGTACTGGTTGCTAAATGAAACTTCGTACTGATCTATAGATATGCCACTGGTGAAGTGTCAGATAACACAGTTTTTAACTAATATTATAATAATTTACTTTTCAGTTGAACTTAATGCTTGGACTTAGAAAGGCTTCTTCAGTAAAAGATCTGAATTTTCAGAACCATGTCTTGCTCTATTCAAATGTTTCAGCTGTGAATTAAAACTGCTAATTAGTTCAATGAAATGTAGAAAACCTGTATTTGCTCATTAGGAAGCTCAAAGGGTGTGTCTCTTCGAGTTTTAGAATGAAGAGGGAATAGGCGGGGTTTGACCAGCTGGATATTAGCTTCGTGGTGCTTCACTAACAACACTATAAAGCAATTAATCAGTGTTCCTATGGTCACATTTCCTCACCAACAAAGAGTTAGGACATCCTTCGATGGCATGTAAACAGTCCTTCTCCCATTAGGCAGATGAGGTAACTAGGAAGAGAAGTGAACGTTCCTTGCCCAAGGTCTCAAAGGAGACGACATCAGACCTATAATTGGAGTGCAAGTGCTTTTTTGCCTGTCCTGCACTCAGCCCAGCAATGTGGAACCATTTACCCTTTAATCTGAAATTTAAAATCCAGCCATCTATAAATCAAATTTCACCTCCTCTATATTCTGTGTTGTTTCTCCAATCACTTAAGTCTATTTCAGCTGTGCCCGCAATGACCAGTTCCAGCTCTCTCGCATCAAAAACAGATACCAGCCTGGCATCCACCACCTGTGGAATAAAAAGAGTATAGGGCAGGGCTTAAGAACCTGGAGAATCTCAGCTATACTCAAGTCTCAGCAGCACAGGAGGGCACAAAAGGTTTCGGGAAATAACATGGGTGCACCCTGTGCAGTAAAAAAAAAAAAGGCACTTTAAAAACTGGAAATCTCTCTATAAATAAAAAAAAGAAAAAAAAAACTTATGTATTTATTTTTATTTATTTTGTTGTTACTGCTGCTGAGAATACACACAGCAAAACGTATACCAATTCAACAGTCTCTACAAATATACTTTTAGGATAAGGTTGATAGATTGGCTTCAACAGAATTTTTGTCTTATAATTAACCACTGATTAATACAGTTTGTTTTTCTCTTTTGAAAAAGATCTAGTATGCTTAAGAGTCGCATGGAATACACAAAACAACTCACTCTGGCCCTCAGATACCATCATTTCACATGTCAAGCATGAGAATGGATTACTTATATACAAGCATGGGTGAGAACGCATGACTTAAATGTTTCAAGTGGTCACGAAATCATCAAATCCAATTTGAAGTCAAGTCTCAACATTTTTTCAATGATCTCATGTAATAGCGATTTAAACTTCTCTGTGTTCTTGAAACATATAGGAAAAAGTACTAGAGTTTTTAAATTGAACTAGCACCAGTAAATACCGCAACAGAGAAAACGGAAATATCCCACACCTATAAAGTATAGTAAGGTGGACCACAGCATCACTGATATCTACCTACAAAAGCCCACTACTGCTGATTGTCTTACCTCATAGAAGCCACGCACTAAGCTCTCTGTTTGTTGTACAACACCCCTCTCAATTCTCCACTTCACCATCCTCTCGATGTATTCCTTCTTGTTCTTCTCTGTGACTGGGATATTGGCACCCCCTGGCTTCAATTCTCGTTCCGTAATCTGAAATTAAAAAACAAAAACACGGAACATAAAGCAATACTCCTGATGTTTTAAGAACACCGCTCCAATGAGCTGAAATCAGGCAGCTACCTGCTCTGCACCAGGCACTTCCCGCAAGCGGAGAGCACGCACAGAACACTTTCTGTCAACGGGCACTTTGTGCTGAGACATACACAGAGCAACGCTCAACAAAAACTAGGAGTGAGCTGAGGTTCAAAAGCTTCAGTGGTTGAAAAAGAAAAATGTATTGCAAGAGCTGAATGTTAAGTTTTAAATCCTGACTAAAAAGTTATTTTAAACGAAGATGAACTGGCTCCAGGATCTGGACCACCACTCTTTTAATGTTTAACAAAAACACTTTTTCACAAACTCCTCAAGGCTTCAGATATTGACTATATGTAGAAAGCTACTATTTAAGATTTATTTTAAGGAAGCAGAATTATGCCCAAGTGAATGTTAAATTGAGAAATTCTTCTTCAAAACACATGAAATTCAGAAGACCAGCCTAACAGTGTCTAAACAAGAATCTTACTTATAACCTAATATATTATTTATGAAAGAAATATTTTATACCCTCTTCCAACAATTGTGATTAGAACAAAGTTTTTAGGCCTCTGTTTTCAAACCTTCACCAAAATATCGTTTACTTTCCCTCAGCTTCAAAACAATCAATTTCACTTGTTAAATCTGAATGATAGGTTAAGTACAGATGCCAATTAAGTATTTAATATTCGACTCTGAGATAGTGCAGACTTTTAAAAACCGTATTCCATACAAGATACATTCTGATTTCTTTTGTGGATATTTTAGTTGGAAATAAAAATAATATTGATTGCAACACTCAAATAATTATAAATTAGGACATCTTAATCTGCACTTGATAACAGAATAATCTTTGCAACTGACACTACTATAACTGTACATAAACCTAGATTTAAATCACCAAACATTTGCTGTCGAGTCATTTTCAACTGATAGTGACCCTACAGGACAGAGTAGAACTGCCCCATAGGGTTTCCAAGGATGTAATCTCTACGGAAGCAGATTGTTACATCCTTCTCTCACTTAAATCACCAAACAGGTCACAAATGAGTAAATGTCTGATTCTTAGCCACTGAATCAAGTCTCCAACAACCAAGAGCATTCAATTAAGACACTCAACCACCGGTGTTCACATTCACAGACCTGCCCAAAAACTTCTTCGTTCACAGTGAACGTCAGGTCCAGGATGTCATGGATATCGTTATCTTTCATCCACTGCAGGCTCTGGTGGAACTCTTCATCAAGATATTCTAGATCACTCAGGTCACACAGGCTAAGATGACAAATAGATAGAAGCAAATATGCAGGCATGACTATTAGCAAATACCCGAGTCAGGAGGGAAGAAACTAAGAATTAAAGGCAAGTGTTTCAGGTCAACTCGATAGGCAGTGATTACCAGAGTTTTTTTAGTTAAGATCAGTAATCAAACTAGTGAAATAATTCAGAAATTTGGCATAAAATTTGAAAATCCTGGATATATAAGACGCCTTAGGAATCAATCTGTCCCTTCTTCTACAGCCACAGAGCTGGAGGTTCAGACAGTAGTAGTCATTTATATAGTTACCCACAACTAATGCAGGATTGGGATGTGGGTCAATAAGTTGGGTTCAGTATTCTTTTCAGCCACATTATACAACCTTAAAATATTGTTCTCTTAATTTGAGATTCCCCCACGTGTCTGCCAGTTAGTCGTACTGTGGGGGCTTGTGTGTTGCTGTGATTCTGGAAGCTATGCCACTGGTATTCAGATACCAACAGGGTCACCCATGGAGGACAGGTTTCAGCTGAACTTCCAGACTAAGACAGACTAGGAAGAAGGACCCGGCAGTCTACTTCTGAAAAGCATTACCCAGTGAAAACCTTATGAATAGCAGCGGAACATTGTCTGATATAGTGCTGGAAGATGAGCCTCCCAGCTTGGAAGGAACTCAAAAGATGACTGGGGAAGAGCTGCCTCCTCAAAGTAGAGTTGACCTTAATGACGTGGATGGAGAAAAGCTTTCAGGACCTTCATTTGCTGATGTGGCGTGACTCAAAATGAGAAGAAACACCTGCAAACATCCATTAATAACTGGAACCTGGAATGTATGAAGTATGAATCTAGGAAAATTGGAAATCATCAAAAATGAAATAGAATGCAGAAACATCGATATCCTAGGCATTAGTGAGCTGAAATGGACTGGTATTGGCCACTTTGAGTCAGACAATCACATAGTCTACTATGCTGGGAATGACAACTCGAAGAGGAATGGTGTTGCATTCACTGTCAAAAAGAACGCTTCAAGATCTATCCTGAAGTATGATGCTGTCAGTGATACGATGATATCCATACGCCTACAAGGAAGACCAGTTACTACAACTATTATTCAGATTTAAGCACCAATCTCTAGGGCCAAAGATGAAGAAACAGAAGATTTTTATCAGCTGCTGCAATCTGAAATTGATCGAACATGCAATCAAGATGCATTGATAATTACTGGCGATTGGAATGCAAAAGTTGGAAACAAGGAAAAAATATCAGTAGTTGGAAAATATAGCCTTGGTGATAGAAACAATGCCGGAGATCGAATGATAGAATTTTGCAAGACCAATGACTTCTTCGTTGCAAATACCTTCTTTCACCAACATAAACGGTGACTATACACATGGACCTCGCCAGATGGAACACACAGAAATCAAACTGACTACATCTGTGGGAAGAGACGATGGAAAAGCTCAGTCAATATCATCAGTCAGAACAAGGCCAGGGGCCGATTGTGGAACCGACCATCAATTGCTCATATGCAAGTTCAAGCTGAAACTGAAGAAAATCAGAGCAAGTCCACGAAAGCCAAAATATGTCCTTGAGTATACCCCACCTGAACTTAGAGACCATCTGAAGAACAGATTTGATGCACTGAACACTAGTGACTGCAGACCAGACGAGTTGTGGAATGACATCAAGGACATCATCCATGAAGAAAGCAAGAGGTCACTGAAAAGACAGGAAAGAAAGAAAGAAAAGACCAAGGTGGATGTCAGAGGAGACTCTGAAACTTGCTCTTGAGTGTCGAGCAGCTAAAGCAAAAGGAAGAACTGATGAAGTAAAAGAACTGAACAGAAGATTTCAAAGGGCATCTCGAGAAGACAAAGTAAAGTATTATAATGACATGTGCAAAGAGCTGGAGATGGAAAACCAAAAGGGAAGAATATGCTCGGCATTTCTCAAGCTGAAAGAACTGAAGAAAAAATTCAAGCCTCGAGTTGCAATACTGAAGGATTCCATGGGGAAAATATTAAACAACGCAGAAAGCATCAAAAGAAGATGGAAGGAATACACAGAGTCATTATACCAAAAAGAATTAGTCAATGTTCAACCATTTCAAAAGGTGGCATATGATCAGGAACCAATGGTACTGAAGGAAGAAGTCCAAGCTGCTCTGAAGGCATTGGTGAAAAACACGGCTCCAGGAATTGATGGAATATCAATTGAGATGTTTCAACAAACAGATGCAGCGCTGGAGGTGCTCACTCATCTATGCCAAGAAATATGGAAGACAGCTGTCTGGCCAACTGACTGGAAGAGATCCATATTTATGCCTATTCCCAGGAAAGGTGATCCAACCAAATGTGGAAATTATAGAACAATATCATTAACATCACAAGCAAGCAAAATTTTGCTGAAGATCATTCAAAAACAGCTGCAGCAGTATATCGACAGGGAACTGCCAGAAATTCAGGCTGGTTTCAGAAGAAGACGTGGAACCAGGGATATCATTGCTGATGTCAGATGGATCCTGGCTGAAAGCAGAGAATACCAGAAGGGTGTTTACCTGTGTTTTACTGACTATGCAAAGGCATTCAACAGTGTGGACCATAACAAACTATGGATAACACTGCGAAGACTGGGAATTCCAGAACACTTAATTGTGCTCATGAGGAACCTTTACATAGATCAAGAGGCAGTTGTTCGGATAGAACAAGGGGATACTGATTGGTTTAAAGTCAGGGAAGGTTTGCATCAGGGTTGTATTCTTTCACCATACCTATTTAACCTGTATGCTGAACAAATAATACGAGAAGCCAGACTATATGAAGAACGGGGCATCAAGATTGGAGGAAGACTCATTAACAACCTGCATTATGCAGATGACACAACCTTGCTTGCTGAAAGTGAAGAGGACTTGAAGCACTTACTAATGAAGATCAAAGACCACAGCCTTCAGTATGGATTATGCCCCAACATTAAGAAAACAAAAATCCTCACAACTGGATCAATGTGCAACATCATGATAAATGGAGAAAAGATTGAAGTTGTCAAGGATTTCATTTTACTTGGATCCACAATCAACGGCCATGGAAGCAGCAGTCAAGAAATCAGAAGACGCATTGCATTGGGCAAATCTGCTGCAAAGGACCTCTTCAAAGTGTTGAAGAGCAAAGATGTCACCCTGAAGACTAAGGTATGCCTGACCGAAGCCATGGTATTTTCAATCACATCATATGCATGTGAAAGCTGGACAATGAATAAGCAAGACCGAAGAAGAGTTAACGTCTCTGAGTTGTGGTGCTAGCGAAGAATATTGAATATACCACGGACTGCCAAAAGAACAAACAAATCTGTCTTGGAAGAAGTGCGGCCAGAATGCTCCTTAGAGGCAAGGATGGCAAGACTGTGTCTTACATACTTTGGACATGTTGTCAGGAGGGATCAGTCCCTGGAGAAGGACATCATGCTTGGCAGAGTACAGGGTCACTGGAAAAGAGGAAGACCCTCAATGAGGTGGACTGACACAGGGGCTGCAACAATGAGCTCAAGTATAACAACGATTGTAAGGATGGCGCAGGGCCGGGCAGTGTTTTGTTCTGTTGTGTATAGGGTCGGTATGAGTTGGAACCGACTCGATGGCACCTAACAACAACAACAATTTGAGATTATATATGTTTCTGTACTGTACTTTGGAAACCCTGGTGGTGTAGAGGTTAAGTGCAATGACTGACTAACCAAAAGATCGGCAGTTCGAATTCACCAGGCGCTCCTTGGAAACTCTATAAGGAAGTTCTACTCTGTCCTACACGGTCACTATGAGTCGGAATCGGCCCGACAGTAACAGGTTTTTGCTTTAATTTTTTTTTTAGAGGCTAGATTCTGTAATTTTATGTTCACATACATCCCCTTTCTTCTTCATGGCTCTTATTCTTTCAGTGAGTCTGTAAACAGCAAGCCACAGCATCTCTTTATAATTATGGGCTTCTGTATTTCTCCCTCTTTTCATCGCAGAGGGAGATCTACACAGGTGGAGTTAGTAATATATGCTCTTATTGTCAGGTGGTAGCAATTCATTTGCTTTAGTTGTTTTGAAATTTCCCTGCTATCAGTCCAATTTCAAGGGTCATTTGGTTCTGTTCAGTCTAAACATGTACTGGGCATCAACTATGTGCCAGACATTGTAATAATTACTTGATGAATAGTACTCAGTTAATCACCTCCTTCAAGGAGCTCATGGCCTAGTTGGGGAGACAGGTGCACAAATAGGTATGTTAATATAAGGTGATAAGTGATAACACAGAATGGGGAACACTTATAACTCATGCACTTTTTTGTATGGATGACGTACTGCAATTAAAAAAAAAAGGGTAGATACGGAGTGCTCGCTCTCAGAGTAAACATGAAGGACACCTGCTTCTACCTGAAAATTCAGAAAACAACTTTTTGGAGCAGATAATACCTACATTAAATCTTGCAGGGTGTTTAAAAGACAGGTAAAGTGGATCGGATGAAAAGGAGGAGAAGGGAAAAAGAGAGAAGGGAGAATGAGATAACAATACAAAGTAAGCACAAAGGCATAGTGTGCATAGAACACTACAAGCATACTGACAGTACTTGAGAGGAAAGCACAAGACAGAATTACCAGAGAATTCAAATAAGTCTGGAAATGTAGCTGGGAGCAGGCCTTGAGTGTCATTCTAAGAAACTTGGTGATTCGTAACTGCTGAAAGGTTTTAAGACAGGGAATGACATGGTCAGATGTGAGTTTTAAACAGTTCCTCTGGAAGTCATAGCGTAGAGATTTAAGAGGTGGTGGTGGTGGAATTCTCATTAGAGAGCAGAGACTAATTAATAGACCACATAGGGTTACTATGAGTTGGAATTGGCTTGATGGCACCGGGTACGGTAATCTGGCCAAAATAAGATAAGGGTTTTAATTAGGGCAGGGCTATTAAGGGTGAAGAGAAGATGAATTTGAGAATTATTTGTAAGGAAATATGTAGAAATCAGTAAATGATTTCATGGCAGGGTTACAAAGAACTAAAATTGGGGTGGCAAAAAACTCATGTTGCAAGCCAATTTCGTTTAATTGCCGATCTGGAGTGCTATACATTGGAAAGATTTCTAAGGCCACAATGAGTTTAGCAGGTGTCCTGGATTGAATTGTGTCCACCCAAAATATGTGTCAACTTGACTAGGCCATGATTCCCAGGATTGTGTGATTGTCCATCATTTTGTCATCACATGGGATTTTCCAATGTTTTGTAAATCTTATCTCTATGATGTTAACAAGATAGCATTGGCTGGAATTATGTGGAATCAATCTACGAGATTAATCTACAATTTAAACCAATCTCTTCTGAGATATAAAAGACAGAAGTGAGCAGAGAGAAAGGGGGATCTCATACCACCAAGAAACAAGAGCCAGGAGAACAGCACGTCCTTTGGATCTGGGGTTCCTGTGCTGAGAAGTTCCTCCACCAGGGAAGACTGATGACAAGGACCTCCCGCAGAGCCAGCAAAGAGAGAAGGCCTTCCCCTGGAGCTGACGCCCTGAATTTGGACTTCTAACCTACTAGGCTGTGAGAGAATAAATTTGCCTTCCACTTGCGGTATTTCTGTTATAGCAGCACTAAGTAATCAATACAGCAGGAAAAAGTACCATAAATGATTTGTTATATACACCATGGGAGTAGGGTGGAAGGTGAAAAGTTATGGAACATGTGCTACATATTTGCCATCCCTGGTTGCAGTGACTCCTGGTTTCTGGCCAGAGTGACTTGAGAATACTGGCACTGTTAATACAGTCTGGGCACATGGGAGGAGGTACAGATTTGGGTCAGGAAAAATCAGTGAGCTTTTAACCATGTTCATTTGAGGTGCTGTGGGACATCCAAGGGGAGATATTCAATGGACTGTTGACCATTTGAATCTACGATGTAAGAGAGATGAGGACTGGTGGTACAGACCTGGGAATCAGTAGGAGATGAGATAGGTAAGATTTCTCCAGGATAGCTAGTAGAGAGAGAAAAGGAGGGGCCCAAAAATGGAAGCTTCAGGAACACCAAGATTTAAGGGCAAGACAGAGGAGAAATCCACAAAGGAGACAGAAAAATAAAAGCAGGACCAGGAGGAAGTATAGTGTCATGGGTGCCAGTGGAAAACACTCAAGAATAAATGGGTGGAGTTGGGGTGATCAACAGTACCAAGAGCAGCAGAATGGTTTCTAACGGGTCTTCAGGTCTAAGGACTAGGAAGTATTCTTTCAAATCGTCCATAGGTTATTTGCAGGAAGGAAGTTAGGCTATAGCGTGTTGAGCAGTATGAATTTGATGTAGGAAAGTACAGACAGTCAATATAGATTGTTCTTCCAGGAAGCTTAACCGAGAAGATCAGAGAGATAAGGCAATGACATGGGAAGATGCAAAGTGGGCCAGAGGGAACCAGAGAGGCATAAAATGGTCCTTGTTGTCCAGTGCTTCAGCTGCACAGATATTGAAAGGGAGAAGGCAAAGCGTTTTTCCACTGATCCTCTCTGAGAACCCATTAGAAACATTTTGTTTGTTCAAGGCCCTTACACTTGAGGTCTAGGATTCCATTTTACAGAGGGCACATGGGCACAAGGTACGTACTCTCGGCTGGGGAATGGGCTGGACAGAACGAAACAACTCTTCTGTGCTTTCTCACTGCAAATCTGAGCTACTATCTAACAGACAGCTGCTTTCTCCTGCTCAGCCAGTGATTATAGCACAGAAACTATTTGCTCCACATTTTACAATGATTGCAAGCTTCCATTGTGATAACAATGAATTAAAAGTTCCGCAGACACCACATACAGGAAAGCTTCAAGAAAAGCATGGCACTGCCCTCCCTTAACAAACAAAACAAAAAGGATGAAACAAAGGAGAATGAAAATTGAATGAAGAGTAAGCAGCTGAAAGTTTCCATGAAGCAAAATATACAATATATCTAATAAAGAACAGGGGGCTGTGAGTCACCAAGACTAACCCACAACTATTCTATTAATAATCGGCATTAATACCACAAAAATTTAAACACTGTATTTGAAGCACAATTGTTTCGAAGGAACATATGTTGTAACAAATGAGAATAAATTACTTGGAGTAGAGCAAAACTAAGACTTTGGGGGCTAGAGAGGAATAAAAGGTCACAAGCAGGAAAAACACAGAAAACATTTGAAATCATTCGTCTCAGAAATGTAAACCACTATTAAGTTTAACAACAACAGATTTGAGATAGTGAACAGATAATGACTCTTGACAAAAGACATTTTTCAAGAAAATAAATACTGTATTTTTACATGCTAATTATGCAAGCTATAAAAATACTCTTACATTCTGAGAAGAGCCTTATAAAACGGCCGTGTGAAGAAGGCATCCAACAAATACTGGTGAATGAGTGCAAGACCAAGGATCCGACCACTGAACCGAAACCTGAGAATGAAAGGTACGAGATAGCTTACATGCCATGTAGCAATTTCTAAACGGTTCGATTTGCTTTCTAAAATGCCTTCCAGCATCAAAGTTTATCCGAGATTACTCACCTACTAGGATCCTGAGAACTTGTGTGTACCACAGGCTGTACTCACTAGGCCAACAATTCATGTCTACTTCATGAAGAAATGTTTCAACCTGATATTTAGAAAAACAATGCTCTACCTTCACCCCATGTCAATAATATCCACCACGTAGTACCCCCACATTGCCCACATAAACTCCCCATTAGCATTTCAGTGAAATTTCCCCAAACCACTTCTAAAAGATGTTGAACAAATGAGCCCTATGCTATGAGGAAAATTAGCAGGATTTCTCAAAATCAGGCTCAGTAGTAATTCCCTTTTGAGGAAAAGCCCAATCTTAGTCTCTAAACCTATTCTGTCTCAAACCCCACTCCTGCTGATCATTGTCACCATCTAAGAATTATGCATATGGACATTTGGGGGAGTTTCCTCATGGGACATTCTGTTCTCTAAAATTTCAAGGCTCGATTCTATTCTGAATCACTCTGGAAACTTTATTAAATATATCTGTCATGACTGGATTTGCTGACTGAGATGTACACTTATTTTCTCTTTCAAAAGTATTAAACTTCTGCCTCTTTGAAAGTCTGATGCCTTCCAAAAGTGTAAATCCATACTGATGAGGTTCATACCGTCAGTGTGTGATTTAGTATTAGGTAGCCATTTTAAGATTAATGTCCAGCAGCTTGCTTCTCTTTATTTCCACTTAAGTTAGCACAGCTGTAATAGTTACAGTTAGGAGGACTCCAAACTGTAGCTAAACGGAAGTTAATTTGAAGAATAAATTCTAAAAGCTAATGCCCTCCACCCACCAACATTAACCTCATGACTCAAAGACGCTTTTTCCATGAGTCCTACTCATGTTCTTTCTTTTGTTAATATCAGCGAAAATGAATAGAAACAGGCAAATAGGAGTTATAAAAATATTTAACGTCTATAAATGTAGGAATTTAGAAAAAAATCTAGGGGCATTTTGGAAGAGAGTGTGATTTGAGATTTTTCAGACTAAATAATCCCCAGATAGGAATCCTGTATCAGTTTTCCTTGATGATTTTGGAGGAAAAACCAGAAAAGAGGCACTTCCTGATTACAAACATCAAAAGGCTCACATGGTGAGTGGCCACTGTGGAGGCCACCCACCCCCTTCCCTTCTGCTGGGTTCTGTTCTACCATCAGTTCCTCCACAGGGAACTGCACCCTACCCTACTCCCCAACAGAACACCATCATCACCTCAGCCAGAGTTTCTTTAGCGAGCAGTTCAGCCAGCTGCTCTGTGCCCCACCCCCACCCCGTGTTAGCTACTTCCCCAAGGATTACTCTAGAAAGCTGCCTGACTTCTGGGTCAGGCCCTTCCCCTACTCACCCCACCCCACCCCACCTCACAGATGCCTAGAGCTGCTGACAGGGATTCAGGGATCTCGCTGGGAAGTTAACATCATCTTTAACTTTGTTTCTACAGGAAAAACCTTTTTAATTCTATCTAACCCTCTTAAACTTGATCTTATGGAATATATCTGTCATGATATTCCTAGTTTGGAGACTGCCTGTGTATTTAAATTTGAAAACAAAACCAAGATTGATGGGAGGTATTTAACTGAAATACGATTTTGTTCAAGAAAAAAAGGCTTTAAAATGTGGGTTCATGTATAAATTAATATCACAGCAAATCAACTGAAGAGAAGTGTTAGGAAAAAAAAAAAAACAACTTACCATTCATGGTGATTGTCTACAAAAGCAGACATGGGGCTTATTTGTACTGTATATGTATCATTGGCTGAATATTCAAATAGGCCATAATACGGGTTAAAGAGTTCTCTGGATACCAGGAAGAAAAACTCTCTGGATGGTCCACTGTAATCCAGCCTTTCAAAAAATCCACACACAAAAAAACCAACCAGTTATTTTTTGTTTGTATGACCACAGTGGGTTTTATATAGGGTACATTTTCTACAGAGCTCAATTTTCTATAGCACACTCATTATAAGTCTAATTGTCCACATACCACAACTGCCTAAGACAATGTGAATGATCCTGGCTCCTGGGTCACATTCATATCCTGACCCACAACAGTGAAATGGATGTGTACAAAGAGCATATCCAAAACTAAGCTATGCATCAAAAAAATAATGTATGAAATAAGCAATATGGTAATAATTTGATTTTGTGCACATATATAGAAAGGTAAATATACATTAAATGCCTGGAGGATGGTTACAGGGTAAGGGAGTACAACGGGAATACTTTCTTTAAACAAAGAGGCCTGACGGCACAGCGGTTAAGTGCTTGGCTGCTGACCAAAAGGTTGGCAGTTCAAATCAACTAGCCACTCTGTAGGAGAAAGATGTGGTAATCTGCTTCTGTAAAGACTTACAGCCTTGGAAGACCTATGGGGCAGCTCTCCTATGTCCTACAGAGTCATTATGAGTTGGAATCAACTTGCCGGCAACAGGTATTTATTCAGAGTAAAACTAGTACCTTCATCCAAGGGACATGGAGTCCTCGTGGATTTCTGAAATATTTTCAGGTCAGGGAAGAAAAAGACTCAGTGAACTGGAAAGAGGATATTACAGATACAAGGCCAACTATGGAGATCGGAGGCAAAACATGAAATGGTAGGATTCAGGTAAAAACTCTGAATTATAAAACACCAAGGAAAATTACAGACAAGAAAAATGAGGGTGTCTAAAGCTTTCTAAGGAAGGTATTTGGAGCAGTGGCTGAAACTCTAGATCCCGAACTACAATGTAAATTCCATTTTATTTTCAGAGACATCATCAGGGTCAAAGTATAAGAAAAGATTGTATTAGGTTTAAGGAGTGACCAGGGGCTAACAACCTGAGAGCAAAATATGCAGCAAAGAGGAGTTTTCAAGAAGGCAATTTGGTATGCTAAATTTAAAATGAAAATAGAAAGTATATCTAGCCTCTGAGAAAAAGTATACACAATGGGTTCAAAGACTGGAAGCAATGAAGGTGGAATGAAAGCAACTGATAAACTAGGGTGGTAGGGTTGTGAAAGACTTTTTTAAAAAACTATTATTTACTTTTTCTCTTTTAAAATTTCCTTTCTGGGCATTATCACATTGCACTGTTCCTTTGAATGAAAAAGAAGGTCATCTGAGTCTTGTCCAGTGATAGACTGTTGGATCAATAAGACTGGATATGTCCTACTCTAGGCAGAAGAGAAGGTTAGGATACCAGTAAAGAAAATAAAATAGCTTTTATATGCCTCACTTGTGAATTTAAAAGAATTATGTAATACATAGAATAGAGTTCAGCTATTCACATATTACTTTTTCAATTTTTGACATTGGAGCCCTGGGGGCACAGCGCTTAAGAGCTACAACTGTTAACCAAAAGGTCAGCAGTTCGAATCCACCAGCCGTTCCCTGGAAACCCTATGGGGCAGTTCTACTTTGTCCTATATGGTTGCTATGAGTCGAAATTGACTTGATTACAATGCCTTTTTATTTTTTAAATCATTATTTACTTAATTTTTTCATTAATCAACTTTAAATTTACTTGCTTTTTAAATGTAGCTTTGTCTTACACAATTATGTGCTAGTTCCATTTTTCTAACACACATTAAAAGAAATAAAAAAATATTAAAAATTTTTAAAAGTTAGCCCTCACAGTAGTTAAAATTATCTCACATCTCACCAGGAGTACCACTTACTTACAGCTACACTGCACTTTGGAAGACACAAGTAATTTGACAGGAAACCTGTGTGTGGAAAATGTAAACAGAGCAGATCTCAGGGCCAAAAGGGCCTTAAGATGATATGATGGAACTGCTCTCTGAGGCAGCTGAGTATACCGTGGCTAACAGGTGGTTATCAGGATCTGTAGGACCATCCTCAGGCTATTGTGGGGATTTCCAAAGCTGCACTCTTCCTGCCTCAAATGCAAAGACGGACAGACTGCCTTTCCTCTTGCTGATGTGAAAGCTGCCTCCTTGTGGTTACCTCCCACTGTCTTGTTCTGGCCTCTGATGCCACCAAGAACAAGTAGAATATCTTGTCCACTCGAACGTTCTTCACATATTTAGAGGCTTTCTTCAACAAATATTTGAGTGCCTAGTACGTTTCAGACTCTAATACTGAAGTTAAAGATATAAAAATTTAAAACGTCATTTTTCCACAGGAATTCTGCAGATAGCAGTTTCTGCATTCCTGGTCTCTGCTCCCTCCTGAGCCCTACCCCACTCTTGAACATGTCCACTTCCTTCAACCTTGCTCTGAAGGCAAGGTTTTGAATTTCCTTGTAACCCTGTTCACTATTCTCTGGACACTCGCCAGGGTATCAAAGTCTGACAGGGTGTGGCGTCTAGGATGGATCACAATGCTCGAGGTGTGGTCTCATCAGCACGGAGCTTAGAAAGAACTCTGGCCCTCTCTTCCTGGACACTTTTCTCCACTAATGGAGCTTAAAATTATCCTGTCTTTTGGGGCAGCCACTTTACTTTGTTGACTCATAATAAGCTAGTTAGTCATCAGCTAAAGGCCCAAACCTTTCACCTATGCTACTTTAACCTGGGACTCTGCCACTCTGTCTTCATGTAGCTGTATTGTTTAAAGCCTAAATAGTAAATTTTATACCTTTCTCTGCTAAATTTCACTTTGTGACAGCTAGTCCATGATACTACGATTCCTATTAACAGTGAGTTTCATGAGCAGATGTCCCGTGTCTTTCCATAAACAGACAATGTCAGTGGTGAAAGGCATCTTACAAATTATTTTGTCCAATCCCTTGATTTTATAGAGAAGACTAAGGCTGAAGGAAGTTCACTAACTTGCATCAAATGACAGCTCCCATGGAGGAACCAGGCCTTAATACAGGTTTCCAGACTACACGTTTAATGCTTGTTACTCTTTACAGCTTACACTTCAGTAAATTTTAAATGCTCATCAAGGCTAAAAAAATGTTGCTTATAGAGCAGGGGTCAGCAAACTATGGCCTACAGGTCAAATGTGGGTCAACTCCTGGTTTTGTAAACAAAGTTTTATTATAACACAGACTTGCTCATTCATTTACATATTGCCTATGGCTACTTTCATGCTACAATGGCAGAGCTGAGTAGTTGCCACAGAGACCTTATGGCCTGCAAGCCTAAAATATTTACTGTCCAGCCCTTTATGGAAAAACTTTGCCAACCCGTAGTAGAAGAAAGAAAATACTACTTTATTAAAATATCCGCTTTACTATAAATGTTCTTTAGGGAAGATCCTTGGAAGAAATATAAAA
Source organism: Elephas maximus indicus (assembly GCF_024166365.1). NCBI lineage: Eukaryota > Metazoa > Chordata > Mammalia > Proboscidea > Elephantidae > Elephas > Elephas maximus. The sequence goes on from NC_064824.1 coordinate 94,527,984, forward strand.
TGACTATAATGTTGTAGGGTGTATGAAACATCAAGGAGTGGTTACAGCTACTAAGTATGGCACAAGAGTGAACATGGTTTGCAGCAGTCATGCTCTGCAGGGGCTTTCAGACACAATCAAGGCATGGATTAGGGCTACAGATAGCTGAAATATTAAGCAAACACTCTGTGGGTCAGTTTTCTCACAGAGAAAACTGATGCAAGTAAACTGACTTTTTAATTGCTCAAAATTAAACTATGGCATTCAGTTAGTCTTAGTCTTCCATCTGTCAGTCTGTCATACTGTGGTGGGCAGCTTCCATGTTGCTGTGGTGCTGGAAGCAATGCTACCAGTATTTCAAATACCAACAGGGTTACCCATAGTGCAGAGGTTTCAGCAGAGCTTCCAGACTAAGGCTAGGAAAAATGACCTGGTGATCTACTTCTAAAAAAATTGGCCAGTGAAAACCTACAGATCCCAGCAGAACACTGTCTGATATCATGCCAGAAGATGAGCCTCTCAGGTTGGAAGGCACTCAAAACACAACCGGGGAGTTGACCTTAATGATGGAGATGAAGTAAAGCTTTTGGGACCTCCATGTGCTAATGTGGCACGAATAAAATGAGAAGAGCTGCAAACATCCATTAATAATTGGAATGTGGAATGCAAAAAGTATGCATCTAGGAAATTTGGAAGTTGCCAGAAATGAAATGGAATGCTTCAAGATTGATGTCCTAGGTGTTAGTAAGCTGAAATGGACTGTATTGGCCATTTTGAATCAGACAATCACATGGTCTATTATGCTGCGAATAACAAATTGAAGAGGAATGGTGTTGCACTGATTGTCAAAAAGAATATTTCAATATCTATCCTGAAATACAATGCTGTCAATGATAGGATAATATCTATATACCTACAAGGAAGACCAGTTAATATGACTACTATTCAAATTTACACATAAACCCTAATGCCAAAGATGAAGAAATTGAAAATTTTTACCAACTTCTGCAATGTGAAAATGACCAAACATGCAATCAAGCTGCATTGATAATTACTGGTGATTGGAATGCAATAGTTAGAAACAAAGAAGAAGCATCAATAGTTGGAATATTTGGCCTTGGTGATAGAAATGATGCCAGAGATCGCATGATCGCATGATCGAATTTTCCAAGATCACCAATCTATTCATTGTAAATACCTTTTTTCAACAACATACATGGCGATTACATATGTGGACCTTACCAAACGGAATACACATGAATCAAATCAACTACATCTGTGGAAAGAGACAATGGAGAAGCTCAATGACATCAGTCAGAACAAGGCCGGGGCTGACTGCAGAACATTCTGTCAATCAATTGCTCTTATGCAAGTTCAAGTTGAAGCTAAAGAAAATTAAAACAAGTCCATGAGAGTCAAAGTACAAGCTTGAGTATATCCCACCTAAACTTAGAGACCATCTCAAGAATAGATTTGACATATTGAACACTAATGAATGAAGAACAGATGAGTGGTGGTACGACATCAAAAACATTATACATGAAGGAAGCAAAAGGTCATTAAAAAGACAGCAAGGAAAGAAAAGACCAAAATAGGTGTCAGAAGAGACTCTGAAATTTGCTCTTGAATGTAGAGTAGCTAAAATGAGTGGAAGATATGATGAAGTAAAAGAGATGAACAGAAGGTTTCAGGGGGTGGCTCTAGAGGACAAAGTATTATAATGAAATGTGCAAAGACCTGGAGTTAGAAAGCCAAAAGTGAAGATCGTGCTTGACATTCCTCAAGCTGAAAGAACTGAAGAAAAAATTCAAGGCTTGAGTTGCAAAACGGAAGGATTCTATGGGCAAAATATTGAACAATGCAGGAAGCATCAAAAGAAGATGGAAGAAATACAGAGTCACTACCAAAAAGAACTGGTTGACATTCAGTCATTTCAGGAGGTAGCATATGATCAAAAACCGATGGTTGTGAAGTAAGAAGTCCAAGCTGCAATGAAGGCACTGCTGAAAAACAAGGCTTCAGGAACTGACGGAATACCAGCTGAGATGGTTCGACAAATGGATGCAACTCTGGAAGCACTCACTTGCCTATGCCAAGAAATTTGGAACAAAGCTACCTGGCCAGCTGACTTATTTGTGCCTATTCTGAGCCATTGTTGCTTTATTGTTTGGGGTACTAAGATGTTAATAGCTCAGGATGCATTATCAGAACACAAGGGTCTATTTGGCTGACTTCTGACACCACTTTTGATCTAACAGAATGCAGAAATCATTGAACAATATCATCAATATCATACGCAAGTAAAACTTTGGTGAAGATCATTCAAAAGCAGTTGCAGCAGTACATCTCCAGGGAACTGCTAGAATTTCAAGCCAGATTCAGATGAGGGTGTGGAATGAGAGATATCATTGCTGATGTCAGATGGATCTTGGCTAAAAGCAGAGAATATCAAAAAGATGTTTACCTGTGTTTTATTGACAATGCAAAGGCATTTGGTTGTGTGGATCATAACATATTATGGGTAACATTGTGAAGAATGGGAATTCTAGAACACATAATTGTGCTCAGGCAGAACCTCTACACAGACCAAGAGGTAGCTGTTTGAACAGAACAAGGGGATACTGCATGGTTTAAAATCAGGAACGGTGTGTGTCAGGGTTGCATCCTTTCACCATACTTAGTCAATCTGTATGGTGAGCAAATAATCTGAGAAGCTGTAGCATATGAAGAAGGGCATGGCATCAGGTTTGAAGGAAGACTCATTAACAACCTGTGATATACAGAGAAGGACATCATGCTTGGGAAAGCGAAAAAGAAGACCCTCAAGGAGATGGACTGACACAATGGCTGCAACAATAGGCTCAATCATAGCAATGATTGTGAGGATGGCAAAGGATTGGGCAGTGTTTTATTCTGTTATACACAGTGTCGCTATGATTTGGAGCTGACTCGGTGGCACCTGATAACAACAACATTCACTTAGTAATAGCAGATTTTCTTTGAGCGTTAACTCTCAGTGTTTTAGTAACATTCTACGTCCCAGAGTGTATAAAAATGATCCAATAAGGGTCTGCTTTCCCTATACAAACGTGATAGATTTTGACCACCTTATGGGCAGTGACTATGTCTTACTTATTTTTGTATCACCAGTATCTAGCCCGATAGACAGTAGGGACTTAATACATGCTGTTGCATCAATGAGTGGAGCTCTCTAAAGAAAATGAGCATTATTTACCTTTTATCTGACATCTAGCAGAGTGAGTTGCTATGAGTCGGAAGTTTGCTTTCAGGTAGTATATTGATTTAATGACATTAATAGGTTATGCGAATCCCCGAAAGGCAACTCAATTTGAAAACTGTCAGAAATCACACCAATGAATTATGCTTAGAAAGCCTGGTGTATTATTTCCAGCTGTAATATATTCTCTAGTATGATGAAGTTTGTTAAAATAACAAAGGTGGAGCTCAGTGATCAGTTTCTTTTTTATGATAATAGCTGAACTGGGCTAAAGATGAGATGAATGGGCACTGAGGAGTTATACTGAAAAATCAAACTTTTTCTTCCCCCCAGAGAAAACAATGCTAATAGTTCCTCTAGGAGGAAGTGTATCTTCCTTAACAGGTCAGGTTTTTACCTGCTGTTTTTTAACTCTAGAAGCACTGATGGAGTTACTCTGTAGCTCAAAGTCTTTACACTTTGATTTGATTATAATCCACAAACCTGAGAACAGTGCATCTGAGACTGGGCTGTGGATTACAATTTATATATAAATCTATCTAATTCAAGAGGATATGTCACAGCAGGGTACCTAGTGCATGTGCTTCCTGTAATGTCTTAGCAACCTCTTCCATATATATAGTTAATATGACTCATATCACAATGATCATTTGTTATATTCTTGTTTTGCCAGTTAGGTTGGTTCCACAGCTCAAGCCTTGGCACGGAAATGCAGAAACTCCGGACAACGGGTGTGTAGCCACACAACAGCTGCATCTGAGGGCATTTCTGAATAAGCACAGATGTCTTTGGGGTGGCCACGTCGTTTTAAACCTCATGATATGCTGATAAAGCATTTTTAACACCATCATGTTACTGAGCAAATGTGCTCTACCCAAGCTGTGAGTAGGCAGCCAGTATTTATTAAAATAATGAATTTTATTCTCCTGCCTTTTATTTCCAACTAAGAAATACTGAGAACTAAATATTGCAAGGGAAATAGATAACAAAATGAAAGAAGTGATGTCATTGAGAAGTAGCACCACCACTTTCTACCAATTGTCATAAAGACAGAAGCTTTGTTTTTACAAGTTGGTTTGGGCACACATGGCCTACTCACCTTCTGATTAACCCTGAGATATGGACAGAAGTAAGGTATTAGTTCTTGAGCCATTTAAGAACACCTGGTGGGTGACTACATATAGAATCATAGCAAAGTCTGGGTTATCTAGGTTAGGTTGCAAGCCTCTTTCGGGAAGAAAATAAGCAGCACCATAAAGTTTAACGTGAAGCTTTATAGCTTTCTGAAGAAATGTGTCAACTGACAGTCTCAGGACTCCAAACAACTTCTAGTGAGAACCTGACCAGTTATAAAAAATGAACTGCTGGTTATTTCGTAAACATGGATGGGAAAAAAACTGTTTCAAATCTCATCCTCTCTAGTTGCTTTCATTTTCCTGGCTCAGGCAAAAGCTCATTTGTTCTTAAACCACCAAACTAAAACTGTTTGCACACATCCCCTCTCTGGGCTAAGTGTGGCTTTGCAAGACAGATGACTGATGTCATATTGATGGCACCTTACACATAATGAACTCATTCTTTCTTAAAGAAAGGAGCCTTTTACAGGGTTGGCCAGGAGAGTAAAAAGAGGCAGGGCAATCGCAGTGTAAACATCCTCTCTTTATCCGAGCCATTATTGCTTTACCGTTTGGGGTACTAAGAAGTTAATAGCTCAGGATGCCTTATCAGAACACATTGTCTATCTGGCTGATTTTTAATACCACAAAAGCATTAGTTGCTAGGGCTTTTAATAAAGAAGGAAATAATATGCTAGAGAATATGTGGTACTTTACCTACCCCCTCCTAAGGAAGCAACTGCTAGACAGACCGAAAACCCACAGAAACAGACAACCACAGCATGCAATTTCCCATCATATTCTGTCAAGAGGACCCAGTTCCCAGCCACTGCCAGGGCCCCCTCCACTTTTCAAGGGCAGATAACCAAATTAAGTTGAGTGGAAATTTTAATGTCAAGAACAAAACCCCCAGCCAGCTCTGACCAAACCAGATCACAGTGATTTGCGTAGAAACTCTCTATTTTTCGTAAAAAGCCAAGCATAACATGAAACATTATATTGGCGAGAATTAATAATTAGTTAACTGTCAACGAATGCATCTGCAGTAAAAGGCTCTAGGATTATTTTTTTACTTTTTAATTGAATACAGGCATCTTAATATTCTGGGATTATTTCCACATCACGTTGAATTTGTAGTCATCCTGTAAATTTCAGGTTCTTTAATAAAAAGAATTGACTTCTTTAAATTGTGGTGTCGGTAAAGAACACTGACTATACCATGGGCTGCCAAAAGAACGAACACATCTGCCTTTTGAAGAAGTGCAACCAGAATGCCCCTTAGACGCAAGGGTGGCGAGACAATGTCTCACATACTCTAGACATGTTATCAGGAGGGACCAGTCCCTGGAGAAGGACATCATGCTTGGTAAAGTAGACGGTCAGCAAAAAAGAGGAAGGCCCTCAACAGGATGAACTGACACAGTGGCTGCAACAATGGGCTCAACCATAGCAACAATTGTAAGGATGGGTACAGGACCTGGTAGTGTTTCGTTCTGTTGTGCACATGGTCCCTGTGTGTTGGAACGAACTCGATGGCACCTAACAACAACAACAAACTTCAGACTATAAATTTTCTTTTCATTTCTCTAGACTCAACACTTCCAATTCAGGGAACAATCGATATATCATGTTTTAGATATGCAAAGAAAATCACTTAAAGCACAGCTGAAGTCTCTCTATGAAATCTGTTAATCTACATCTTTTTAGAAGGAAAGCAGGTACATTATTCTTAAAAATAAATCACCTTCTCTTTATGCCCTAGCTAATCTAGTGTAAATAAAGACCCTGACTGTGGTGAAATAATGTTATCAGAGTGATAGTATCAGTAAGAATTACAAAGTATTATTCCCACATAGATAACATAAGGTTGACATTAGCGATACAAAATAATACTCTATATAAACCAATGCCATTGCTAACTTGGACTTTACACAGAGTTTATTCTATGTGTTTTATATACTATGTACCTATTACTTTATTGTCCCTGAGTGCCCCCCACCCCAGTGCCATGGAGTCAATTCCGACTCATAGCGACCCTACAGGACAGAGTAGAACTGCCCCATAGAGTTTCCGAGGAGCGCCTGGTGGATCCGAACTGCCGACCCTTTGGTTAGCAGCTGTAGCACTTAACCACTACACCACCAGGGTTTGTATATACATACCCAAAATTACCCTGGTAGCAGTCACTCATCGGACAACAAGGAAATAAGAAAAGGCATTTATCGACATAGCCTGTGTCCCCGAATTCTGACATTTTTATAAAATAGACCTTCTAAGAATAGTTTTTGACTTACAGAAAAGTTGGAAAGATAGTACAAAATTTCTGTATATACCATACCCAGTTTCCCTTACTATTTAACATCTTACATTACCATAATACAGTGGTTACAATTTATGAGCCAATATCGATAAGATTATTATTAACTGAAGTGCACAATTTATTCCTATCTCCTTAGTTTTAACCTAATGAACCTTTTCTGTTCCAGGAATCCATCCAGGACACCACATTACATTTAATTGTCATGTCTCCTTAGGCTCCTCTCAGTTGTGACAGTTTTTCAGATTTTCTTAGTTTTGATGACCTTGATAGTACTGAGAAGTACTGATGAGGTTATTTTGTAGAATGTCTTCAATTGGGATTTGTCCGATGTTTTTTCTCATGATTAGATTTCGGTTATGTGTTTTGGGGAGGAGGATAATGGAGGTAAAGTGCCATTATCATCACATCATATCAAGGGTACATACCATCAACATGATACAGCACTGTTGATATTAACCTTGATCACCTGGCTGAGGAGGTAGTGTTTGTCCGGTTTTTCTACTGTAAATTTACTTCTTTTTCCCTCCTTTCTATATTGTGCTCTTTGGAAGGAAGTCACTGTGCACAGCCCACAATCAGGGAGTGAAGAGTTAGGCTGAGTTATTTGGAAATCTTCTGCACAGGAGATTTGTCTATCCCCCCTCACCCAACTATTTATTTATTCAATCATTTATTTCTACTGGTATGGACTCATGAATATTTATCTTATAGTTTGGGTTGCATTCCAATACTACTGCAATTATTTTGTTGCTCAAATTGTTCCAGCTTTGGCCATTGGGAGCTCTTTCAGTCTGCTCCTGTGTTCTTTGATATACCCCCATAATTGTGGATTTTTTGAGTATTTTCTTACTTTCTGGCAGTATAAGATGCTTCAGGTGCATCTTGTATATTTTCTGCCCCAGTACTAACCAGCTGTTGTTGAGTTAATTCTGACTAATGGCGACCTCATGTGTGTCAGAGTAGAACTAGTGTCCCATAGGGTTTTCGATGGCTGATTTTCCAGAAGTAGACTGCCAGCCTTTTCTTCCAAGGCACCTCTGGGTGGACTCATACCTTCAACTTTTTGGTTAGTAGCCGAGAAAGGTAACTGTCTGTACCATCTTAGTTAGGCTCTGCCCCAGTACTAGCTTTTCACTTTGGGTTTTTATTATAATGCAGAAAGAAATGTTATGATCTTTTAATCATAACATTTCTTTCTGCATTATAATAAAAACCCAAAGTGATAGAGTCAATGTACTTGGAAAGATGGCAAAGGGTAAAATAACTCAATTCCTGCCTCAATAAACCATATACAAAAGGGCCAGATTAAGAGACTGTTCACTGGTGATTGAGATTCCTCTCAATCACCCTCTTGAGCAAATATGCTCCCTCTTGTTTTCCTTCTAGGGTTATGAGAAGGAGACAGGTGATGGAAGCCGAAAGTACCTGTACCTCAGTGGCAAACAAATACAGAGTTATCAGCCCCACTTGGTCTGGGCCTGCTCCTTGGAACCAGTGTCATCAGTCCAGGTTGCAGGGAGATTGCTTTGGAAAGATCAAGCATGATAAGCATATACTCTGCTTAAGCTTAAGTACAGTGGCTTCCAAAGACTTCCCTAAATCTCTGAGATCTCAGCAAACTACAGTCCAACAATGAGGAAGGCAGCTGGTATTTTGGGGAGGAAAAGTGTTCTTATCCAAACCAGACTGGTTATGTAAGGAAATACTTGGAATCCCATGCATGCTTATGATGAGGCTAAAAACATTTGCCACCATTTTCTATTGTGCACCTGCATCTTTAAGCCAACTAACCAAAGCTGGTAGTCCATTTTTGCACATTAGCAATGAAAGGCTCAAATCTTGGGCATGACCCAGTGCCAAACTTTGTCATATGATGGTGTGCTCCCATATAAAATTTTTCTTTAATCTAGTCATAGGGGAGGCTCTACAATAGCACATGTGACAAGAGAAGGGTTATCAGTCACCAGTTAGAATGATAAAAAGATCCAGGGGTAGGAAAAATATCCAGATAGACCAAAGTTCAGAAATGTTCACTGGGTCCCAGTGGTGTGCTAAAAGTTCCAGATTAAAAAAAAAGACAGAAGGCCCTGGTTGGAATCCTTGCTCTGCTAGTATCTAGCTCCATCAGTTATTTTCTGGAGACTCCATTTCATCAAATATATACTGAATGACTCAATTTGTTGGATATTAATACCATGATTCCATAATCTAATACACTTTATTTCTCAGCATGAAGGAGAGGGTTAGCTTTAAAATGATTCAGATCAACAGAATCAAGGAGAAGAAAACCAGAGTTCAGACACTCATGTGGTATTTTTAAATTCATTCTAATGTCAACTGGGTTACAAAGTAGATTCTAAGGCTGAAAACCCAGACTTGAAATGAGAAAAGAGGAAGGGGTGTGGCAAAGATGAGAGCTGTCATCTTCTAAGGTGATATTTAACAACTGTTATGCCTATTGGGATGCAACAGACCACTGTGTAGGAGTCTTCCGTCCTTCATTTCCTAACTCTTCTCTATGTGAACACACTCACGGGAGAGTCACAGAAGGCTGGAATGCTTGTGTATGGCAGGTAGTTATTTTGGGGGGTGTGCTGCCCTCCCAAGGGAAGAAATAAACTGGGGGCAGAGAAATAAGAACCAAGGCCTAGGAGTCACTGCTTTGGAGGCTTCCTGGCAGGACCACAGGATCCGAATTCCTGATTCTGAAACTGAGCTTAATTAACAGGTGAAGCATGTTCTACTTAACACTGTGGTGCAGATAACAAGATCACAGCCATTATAGTGCAACTCCCCCCTTTTTCCCTAAATCCCCCGCTTTTTCTTTAAGAGAAAGAGAGATGCAGAGAGAAGAAACCAAACCAACCTCCAGCTCCCAAAGTGATCTGTGGCTATGAGTTTTTACTGAAGAATTTCTATGTCAAATGATTTAAAAACCAGAGGAAGCTGTAGAAAAAAAAAGGCAAAGGTTTAAGTGTATGAGAACAGCATTTCCTGCCAGAAGGATTTCCTGTTTGAGGCAACCACATCGACGTGGTGAAACATCCGGCCCGCAGCCACAGCCTATGTTCCACAGGCTACTTCTCTGTTCTACTTACCCTTCCTCACCAACAAATGTGACATATAGCTTATTTCTCTGCAGGTCTTTTCTGGAGTAGCCCATAATTTGATTAAAAGCATCTTCCAGTAAGTGATCTCTTCTGATAATTAACCTGTCCGTGAGAGACAATTTGAAAAAACAGATTATTTCTTAATCCTTATCTTTCCAGAGTTTGGCACTTGCCATTTAATTTCAATTTACTACAATTAATTAGGCGAGAAGTGGCCTTACTAATATCACTGCTGCCTGCAATAAAGCACACACTTGCGTGTAACTCTTAACAGCACTAGCAAACGTTGTATAACAGAATAATTGGTAAATAAGCATCCCAACTATGACCTGTAATAACAATGTGAGAGTCCTTTCTGAATGGTCAAATAATTTTATCCCAGTAGGAAAATGCTGATAAGATAACACACACAAAACTTTTGTTTAGTAAAAGAACAACCTGTGTTCTAAGCCTGAATGCACCTGGACAAGAAATTCAGTTATTAAGTGCCCAGAGAGATGACTGTGAGACCATGGAGGAAAAAAAAAAAAAAATCAGCGTCCTGCAATGCAAAAGAGTTTACAATGGTGCTTAATTTTTAGACTGAGAGAATCTTGGGATTCTCTAAGTGACAGATACAAAGGAATGATGCCTGCAGCCAGTTAATCCACTTGTGATAGATATGAGGAGCCTGGTGGCACAGTGGTTAAAGCGCTCTGCTGCTAACTGAAAGGTTGGTGGCTCAAATCCACCAGCCACTCCATGAAACTGTGAGAAAGGTAAAGCTCAGAGTACCATGTGTTTTGAGCAGGTGGATGCTTTTTTAGGGCAATCCAAGTGGAACCTAAATGAACAAGCCCTCCCATGCAGGGCAGACAGCTGTGAGGCTGTAGGCCTGGCCTTCGCATCTCATCACAGGCACCCAGGTTAGTGGCAAGGGTGCAATGGAGGCACTCCCTCCTTTGTCCTCTCTCAGGTGGCACAGCGACACTCTGGTGGGACACAGGACAGGAGTGGAGGTGGGAGTAAGGGGGCAGTTAGGATGAGTAGGGAATGAAAATAATTCTAGACCAATGTGATCATGTTTCAGCTTCCCCATTTAAAGGGAAGTGGATAAAGAAAGGCAGAAACAACATTCATGAGATATTCTCTTTGACAAGTGTGGTTTGCTTCACAGAACAAAATGGAGCTGACTGTGATTCCCGTATACAGGTCAGCCCAGCAGGTAGTAAAATGCAACACAGGATACTGTTATAGCCTTATATCTAATGAATATATCATAGGCCACAAAGGAGGTACTTTTCAGGAGAAAAAGAAAATCAGCTTTTTATTTTGCCTGTATTTTTACATGAAAAGAAGCAGTCTTTTTACTGTTTGTTTTAGAACCTTAAATTTAATCATACTTAATTCCAGGACTATCTTTTATATGATCCTGTAAATTACAAATGCCAAAATAATTATGCCAATTAAAACAAAGACTGGTCATACCAAATCACAATAAATTTCCTAAATTCCCAACCACGCTTCATCTTTCCATCATCTGTAAGTCATGGGGTTTATATCACTTTGACTTACTTTAATTTTCCTGGGCCTTGTCCATATCCTTTAGTCTCTAACTTCCTGTAAAAGTTCCTTAGTTTGGCTTCAAAATCTCGCTTGTAAGGGGCTGGAGCCCGGGCATTGGCACGCTGAGTACCTACAGCAAACCACAAAAAAGAGGACAGTTGGGATTTGTGTAATGTCCTTATGTTCATTACGTCACTGTGAAAAATCACTACAGTGGGTATGAGATGACAATTAACAAGTAACAGGAGGCAATACTTTGAGCTTTTGTACTTTTTACCTCTCCAAGTTGAAGGATGTAACAGAGGTTAACCAGAGTTTCAAAAGAAGTCTCCTTTGTGGCATTTTGGTTCATAATAACAATCCTGTTTGAATAGCTATAATGGTGCCCATGTGCTGGTCAAATATGTTCCCCTTTTCAGTCCAAACTAATATGAGTCAAACAGAGTTATTCATGTCTAATGGTACTGTTCAGGGTGGAATATATTTGCTACTGAGATGCTATCATGGCAACCAGACAGGAAGTTACAATGTGAAAGTATGTGGTAGACAAAGCAAGGATAGTACCTTTCAATTATTTACTCTAAATTCCTCACTACAAAAGCATCTTTTAATATGCATTATAACTAAGAATGAATTTAGACACATACTTACATACATTTCATAGTGCATATCTCATTCATATATCAAAAAATCTTAGTATAAAATTAGAATTCAGTCATTATTGCAGAAGGCACATATCTCCTGGTTAGGTAAAGGGTAAACAGTACTAATATCTATTGCATGGTTAATATGTGCCAAGTACTATGATCACTGACAGATTATCTAAAGATGTCTTGTATGTTATTCAATGCAAGTACCATTAATAAAATGTGAAAGTAACCCAATCTGTTCCTCTTTCCACAGAAAAATCCAGCTTTGTGTCCACAAGGTGACTAACCAAAAGCCAGGACACAAAACTGATGATGAATACAGGAATCAGACCCAGAGTCATGACAGAAACACTGGATATTTCCACTAAATTTATTTCTCAACACAGTGAAGAAGCCACAAAATAAAAGTCATGAAATCTTATGCATTCCAGATAGTGTAAGTTTGTTAAATATTTATTGAACAAATCAATTTACTAAGATTATTATTGGTTACTAATACTGTATTAGGAAACTCTGGTGGCATAGTAGATAAGAGTTTTAGCTACAGATGCTTAAAATGAGTAAGGTGGGGTCCCTGGAGTTAACACCTTGGTTGGGGAGACAGAAACAAAACCGATCAAACAATCAGAAAATTATTAAGTGCTAAATTAGGTGGTTAGGTGGTACAAACTATAAGGGAGAGGGGGCAAACTACCAAACCAAGTTGATATCTTGGTTGGCTGGAGATCAGGGCTATATCCAGCCATATAGATCCATTTTATTTGCCCTTACAACATTTTTAAAAGATTTTAAATTAATTGCCAACATTTAAAAATTAGAAAACTTCAAGTAAAAAAACAATCCAGGTTTTTCTCTTGAAAATTACTTCGGAAATCTGGCAATGACTGGCCTGCATTTCCCTGGGGTTACAGATGACAGCTGACTCCTCCCAAGGGCACATGCTCTCTACTGTGCCACCACCACTCACAGACATCAGCTACTGGGCCCCATAGGTACTTGTGAATGAGGTAGTGTTATATAAAAGTAACAGTCAATGAGTCTAAGAAGAAACTGACATAGAAAAGGCCTTAGGGACAAGGCTTTATTGGAACCAGGGCTTGTAAAGGGACATTCTGTACATTCTACACATTTCACATTATGTTACATGGGGAAAGGTAAGCCCTGAGGAAGGGATTCCCAAGAGTTGCAATAAGCACCGCATACACGCTCACAAGAAGGGGAGGTGGCTGGCAAAACCTAGAGTGGAAAGGGAGTGCTGGGGAGTAAATGGAAGATAAGATTGGTCATAAAGGTTGGAGCCAAATTATGAGAGGAATTACAAAATCTAGCTGAGGAGCCTGGGCATGATACAGTGGACAGTAAGAGGCCTTTATAGGTTCTTAAGCAAGGGAATAAAACAAAAGTGTTACATTTAAGAAATTATTTTCATAGAGTGTGTTGAACAGGTTAAGGGTGCGGAAGAGGAAAGGAGACTGGAGGGAGGTGACACAGCTAGGAGTTGTTGCAGCAATCTACGCCTGAGGGGATGAGGAGCTAGAGTGGGGTGTGAGAGGGTGACTCAGAGAGACACAGTGTGAAATAAGAGTTGGCAATGGAGATAAGTAAGGAAGGGCAATGGGCAGCTCTCATGATCACTTTTTTTTTTTTTTTTTTAAACACTAACAATAGTTATCCTTTTCTTAAGTGCTTGCTATGTGTTAGGGAGTGTACACTGTGCACAGAGAGTCTTGGGAGGTTCTCACAACAAGCCTACAAAGCAGATATTTTAGTATTATCACCATCGCCACTTTGCAACTAAGAAAACTGAAAATACAGTTTCCTGTCCAAGTCACATGGCAGTGAGCAGATTTGGGATTTGTGTCAGGTCTATCCGATGTTGAAAGCAGTGTAGGAAATGATGCCAGTGGACAGGGGCATGTGAAGTTTTATACATACTGAGTTGGAGGTGATAGCTGGTCAGGTGGGCAACTGCTCTATGGACACTTGAAAATAGAGAACTGGAGTTCAGGTGAGAGATCTGGGACACACCTGTGGGTTAAACGTGAGTTAGTTTGTGCACAACACTTAGTGCAGTGCCTGTCACATGAGAAGTGCCATTATAGGTGTGAACCGTTATTATCTGAAATAGATGTGAATAATAAAGACCTGGGAAAATGTGTTAGGATTTTAGGAATGGATTTTTACATAACTCGCTATTGGTCAACTATCCGTGCAGAGGTCTGTTTGTATAGTTAAGGATCTTTTACCCAAAAGGGCTGGCCAATGTTATAAATAGGGAAACTTGACTTTAAAAGATTTGAGACATAGAAGAGACTTCTAGGCAGTGGTTCTCAATCTTGACTGCCATTAGAATCACTTGTTAGCTGCCACTGAGTGGGACCCCAGCTCATGGTGACCCCATGCACAAAGGAATGAACTGCTGCCTGATTGGTTGTGGGTCAGACTGCTGTAATCTATAGGGTTTCCTTTTTCTTCCTTTTCTTTTTTTAACATTTAATTTTCTTTTTGGTGAAAATATACACAGCAAAACCCACTCCCATTCCAGTTTCTAGACATAATGATCAGTGACACTGTTACTTTCTTCACATTGTGTCAACATTCTTATTATTTTTGTTCTAGTTGTTTCAGTTCCATTTACTTAAACTTCCTGACCTCAACCTCATCTATGTTCTAAAACAGCTGTTGGCTCTTTGGTCTTATATAATTTTATTTTTAAATGCAATACTCAAGGGTGCCAATCTTTACTCTTGGACTAAACTGTTACTTAGTTTAAAGGTGACTTCAAGGCGTAGCTTCAATTCAAGGTTTGAAGAGCAACTCAGGGCCATAGTCTCGGGGATTCTTCTAGACTCAATGGGTCCAATAAGTCTGTATTCTTTAAGAATTTGAGGCTCTGTTCCACAGTGTTATCCCTTTTTGTCAGAATTCATCTATTGTGTCCCTGATCAGAACTTTCAGTAGTGGTAGCCGGGCACCATCTAGTTTCTCTGGTCTCAAGGTGGAGAAGCAGAGAGTTTTCATTGGCTGATTTTCAGAAATAGATCGTCTTAGTTTGGAAACTCCGCTAAAAACTGTTCAGCACTGTAGCAACATGTAAGCCCCCACTGACAGAATGGCAGTGCACTGGCCGATAACTGAAGCTGGGTCTTCCACGTGGAAGGTAAGAATTCCACTACTGAACCACCAACGCCTCACAGAATCACTTAGGAGGTTTTTAAAAATAGCAGTGTTCAGGCCACACCCAAGACGCATTACATCAGAATGTCTGGGATGGGGCCCAGGCATCAGTGTTTTTAAAGCTCTCCAGATGATTCCAATGTGCAACCAAGGCTGAGAACTTTTATCCCCTGGAGGAAGGTCAAATGCAATCAATGAAACACCTGGGCATCATCCAGGGACAGAGGGGAACACTTCCTGTGTGTTTGAAAAGCATCCTTCGCAACAGGAAGGGACAAAATCTCCATGAGCGTAGGCTGCTCTCCTGGATGGCCGAGGGGCAGCACAGCACAGTGGAAGTCCACTCACAGTAGCAGAATAAACTTGTTGTCACCCATGTCTCAAAAATGGCAGACTAGGAGCCCTGGTGGCACATTGGTTAAGCATTTGGCTGCTAACTAAAAGGTTGGTAGTTCGAATCCACCAGCCACTCCTTGGAAACGCTATGGGGCAGTTCTACTTTGTCCTACAGGGTCACTATGAGTTGGAATCAACTTGATGGGAACCAGTTTTTAGTTTTTTTAAATCCATGCAAACACCACAGCCTTCAGTATGGACTACACCTCAACATGAACAAAAATCCTCACAACTGGACCAATAAGCAACATCATTATAAACAGTGAAAAGACTGAAGTTGTCAAGGATTTCATTTTACTTGGATCCACAATCAACAGCCATGGAAGCACCAGTCAAGAAATCAAATGATGCACTGCAGTGGGCAAATCTGCTGCAAAGGACCTCTTGAAAAGCAAGGACGTCACCTTGAAGACTGAAGTGTGCCTGACCCAGGCCATGGTATTTTCAATCACATCATATGCATGCAAAAGCAGTATGATGAATAAGGAAGACGGAAGAATTGACACTTTTGAATTGTGGTGTTGGTGAAGAATATTGAATATACCACAGATTGCCAAAAGAACGAACAAAGTCTGTCCTGGAAGAAGTACAACCAGAATGCTCCTTAGAAGCAAGGATAGCAACCAGAAGGCTCCTTAGAAGTAAGGATGGTGAGGCTGAGTCTTACACACTTTGGACATGTTGTCAGGAGGGATCGGTCCCTGGAGAAGGACATCATGCTTGGTAAAGTATGGGCCAGCAGAAAAGAGGAAGAACCTCAAAGAGATGGATTGACACAGTGGCTACAACAATAGGGGGTTTCAAGTATAACAATGATTGTTAGCATGGTACAGGAACAGGCAGTGTTTCGTTCTGTGGTACATAGGGTCACTATGAGTCAGAACCAACTCGATGGCACCTAACAACAACAGCAACAAACCCAGGCAACTCAAAAAGCACCCACAGTGAATCAGCTTTTAGGAGCACAATCATTGATAGGGAAGAGGAAAAAGAAGAGCAAAGGGCTGAATGAAAATCTTTCGGAGCTCAAAAGAAACATGATTCTTTAAGAGTTGATTACCTTAAAAAATGACACATATACTATCACTGGATAATGTGACACTCTTAAAAGGCCGTGGGAAATGCCATTATGAATTCCATCAATATCTGTACAGACACTTTAGAAAAATTAGTTCTGACTCCATGTACACTCCATGTGAGGGATTCAATTATGGAGACTTGAGACAAATCGTTAGGTGCAAAAATTTTTTTGCTAATAGTTCTATTATGAAAAAAAATCATTTACACATTACTCATGGTTTAAAAATTACAGTAAATTATGCTGTTGGCTCTGCTCAAATTCTTACTGCAAGTCAGGTGCAACTGCCAAGAAATTCCAGGGTGGAACAATATTCCTTCTACTCAAAAATGTTCTTGAAAGATTGTGCTAATCAGCTTGTATAGGAATCATACCTGCAAGTGAAGTTCTAGGATATAATACTCTATAAAAAGAGTAATTTTATGGTCATTTGGTGGGGTATGGTCTTAAAAAGGATGCCAGATACAAAAAGATCAATATTACCTATAGTAAATGGTCACATGAAGGACTGACTTGGATAGTCAGCATTTTATCAATTTTTTGCAGGAAAAAATTCAGTAAAAGATACTAGGTTTTTTTATTTTTCCTTCATTGTTGCTAGGGAGTCGATTTAACTCATGGTGACCCCATGTGTATCGGAGGAGAACCGTGCTCTGTAGGGTTTTCAATGGCTAATTTTTTTTTTTCAAAGATCACCAGGCCTTTTTTATGAGACATCTGTGGGTGGACTTGACCCTCCAACCTTTTGGTTAGCAGCTGAGTGTGCTAACCATTTGCACCAACCAGGGACTCCTTATTGTTGCTAGGTGGACTCAAAATACTTCCATATAAAGGGTTACACTATTTAAATCTACTATTACAAAACTGCATAGTTACATACAAACTAAAGAATATTACATGACAAAATACTTTAGGTGACACTAGAAAAATCTTGAGTCTTCTTTGATTCTGGATGTGTAGCACAGAACCCAGATTGCTTTGATTACTTGTGTGCTGTAATGGATAGGATCAGAGGTGGTCTGATCCAGGACTGCTCCAGGTCTCTGTACCGGGAGGGCTCAAAAACTCAGTTCTTTCTTGGTTCACCTTCTAACAAAAATCTCTATGACTTTTTTTGTTTGTTTCACATTCCCAGTTAGTGAATGAGAACAAACCATTGAGCAATACGATAATTTCTGGCAGACTCTATCTTCTGGAACATAGCTGAACACTGCAACTTAAAACAAAATGAAACAAAAAACCCTCTAAAATACATGGCACAAAGGAGTAGCACTACTGAAGTCCTTGCATTTTTGCTTTACTCCCTATAATATATATTCTCTAAGAATAGTAAAAAGCCCTCAGGTCATTGTTTGCTAATGCTCTCATTTATAAGCCATTTATAACAAAAAAAGACTTTGATAATTTGATCTCTCAGACTTTGGCAAATTAGAAGCAACTTATTAAAAAGGCAAAGCTGAAGGGCACGTAATGAGTGCCCTCTGATAGCACTGGGGGGTGGGCACAACAGCGACTCAAAACAAACCCAAACAACACACCTCTACATTGTGGCAAGGACAGTATCTGCAACTTTCCTTCAGTCTCTGGAATCACAACTTCCCCGTTCCCAATAAGCCAGGGAGCATCCTTCATTTGTGCTATTTGGGTCCTGGATCATCTTTATAGGGCTAAGTAAAGAGAAAGGATAGAACACTCTTTAAAAAACAGGTGTAAAGCTACTTCAGGGACTGTGGGAAAGGTGAGAGGAAAGAAGAAAAGGTGAGGGGAAAGAGAAAATGAGAGAGATGTTTTCAAAAAGAGCAGACGGTAAGATAAGTAACTGCTAAGTTGCTAAGATTTTGGCGAAAGGAAGGGACAGGAAAAGAGGATTCTCAGGGGTTCACATTACGTTTTGGGAGAAATGATTTCCTCTCACATCCCATTCCCTCAAGACAACGTTCAGTTAAGACCCATGTGGCTCTTCACCACTATCTGAATCTGCTTTATTTCTGTTGAGCGTGACCTGTGCTGGTACCAGCTTCCAGGCAGTTCAGTCCTAGTCAAGTAACAACAGCTCTGCACCATAACTCGTTGTCACAATGATCCAGAATAATCTTGCAAATCCTCAATGTACGGTGCATAGGAAAGCAGAGTAAGTATAATGGATTTTTTAAAAAGGGTTTCAGCAAATGGTTGGTTAAACGAACATTTTCTGGCACTTAAAAAGTCATAGCTTCATTTACCTGGAAAATTCATGTAAGTGAGCACATCTCCAACAATATTAGATAAATTAGGTGTCACTGCATTTAAATTCCTAGAAATGTGCTCCTACGAAAGACCCTTAAAATTCTCGGTCCTATATTTGGCATACTAAACCATACGGTATTTTGAAAGATCTTTTCCTTCCGACATAGCTGAAGTCAGGGTGGACATCATTAACGGTCCTAGAAAAACAAACGTCCAGATTCCAAAATTTTGACAAATTTTAGGTGAGTACTCTCAACAGCTGCAAAAAGCAGTGAGTCAAAGTTTCCAAAGCCGCCCCCTCCCTCCTTGATCTCTGTACTTGAAAAGACATAAAAATGTGCTTGGAATGAGGAAAAGAGTAGAAAGCTTACCAGGTTCCTAGGGGTTCAGAAAGAATATCATTAAAATTGATTATTGTCAAAATTTACCAATATTGGTCTCACACCACTAAAAATGGTGACATTCTGGCCACAAGAAGGAACAGCAGAACACTGTTTAAGACATTTGAAATGTTGTTTTCATAAAAACTTTAGGAATACTGGTGAAAAAACCCAGTGCTGGTGAAAGGAGAGGCTATTTTACTCAAACTGAGAAGATTTCTCCATAAGGTAAGCAAGGTTAGTTAGGCCTGCCCTTGTATCATGTGGAATTAGTTATAGTTATTCCAGCTGTTATCAGGCAGTCCATCCCAATTTCAAGATCAAACAAAGCCCAGTGAAACAGACTAGGCCAAAAATATGGAGACGATTCTTCGTGAAAATTAAAAACATGACAAACGCTGCTAGCAATTTAGACAGATTTGGGTTATAAGTGCCCTTGGAAAATATTTAACTTTAAATCTAAGTTTCCAGAATGCATTTTATGACCACCAGGGATTAGTCATCTGCATCTGTGGTGCTTGCTAAATGAAGACGTGAACTTAGTCACCATTGAGCGTGTTCATACAGAGACATTATCAGCCAGTCGCAAAGAGCATGGCTCCACAGCGGTCAGAGGTGACAGAATCTGGGGAACTGCCTTTTTCTCAGGCAGGATGGGGTCACAGACAAGGCCTGGAGAGCCTTGACTGGCATGAGCCACACTGCACACAGCTTCGTTTCTTAACTATAAAGCATTACGTAAAGGACAACCCACTTTAAACTTCAGCATAGGCTCTTGCTAAGAAAAAGACCATTCAGAGTATCCAAGCAGCCAGTCCTGCGTATCAGGGAAAACGGGCTCATATATTCCGGTTATTCATGGTTTAAATACTGACAAACTATACTCC
This sequence comes from Elephas maximus indicus, assembly GCF_024166365.1. Classification (NCBI taxonomy): domain Eukaryota; kingdom Metazoa; phylum Chordata; class Mammalia; order Proboscidea; family Elephantidae; genus Elephas; species Elephas maximus. The sequence continues at coordinate 94,548,085 of NC_064824.1, forward strand.
TTGGATTACCTTCCAGAAAGGAAGAAAAAGGGATAAATGAACATCCATTGGTTGCTTGTTATGTTCCAGGCACCAGACTAGGTGATCTCTCCAAAATAACCATGGGAGGCGATTACTACTATGCCCACTTCACAGAAAAAAGAAATTTCAGTTCAGTGAGGGAAGTAAATTGCCCAAAGTCTCACAGTTGTAAGTGACTGAGGCCAGCTGTGAATTTCAATTTCCCTCCCTACACCTTTAAATTTACCTGTAGTCTCATATACTTAGTTCCTTTCATCATGTGTCATTCAAAATAGGTGTCCCTACTGTGCTCCAGCTTGATGTATGCTTTTGACTCCAGTGCCCTGTCTTCCTACGGCTTGTGCTCTGGTGGCTGTTGCTTCTTTGCCCCATTCAGTAAACCACTTTCCCTTCCTCCAGGTCATCTGACCTCTGTACACACACAAGCTCAACTTTCCCATCCTAAAACCCCTCCTTTAACTCTTCCTATCCTTCTAACTACTGTCCTATTGTGTTTTCTTTCCACTTCTATACTTTAGGAAAAGTGTATTTCTATACTCTACATCCTGTATCATTCTTTGACTGGTTACAATACAGTTTATAATCCATTATTTCATGGAAACTGCTTGGACAAAGGCCATATATAACTTCATGGTTTTCAAATCTAATGGCCTCTTTTCAGACCTCATCCTTCCTTAACCTTTGAGTGCTTGACCTTATTAATCACTGCCTCCTCCTCAAAACTTAGATCCCTTGGAAAGACCTTAATTCTCCCCCAAATTCTGTCAGCTCTTTTTCTTTCACCTGATCCCTACCTCAACCCAACCCTTAAATACCAGGACCCCCATGTCATCATCCTATATTTTCTCCTCTTTTTACTGACTTGTCCTCCCTGGTTCCTCTCATCTTCACTCTTAACTTTAAAAACCACCAACCTGTAACCCATTGCCATCAAGTCGATTCTGACTCATAGCGACCCTACAGGACAGAGGAGAACTACCCATAGGGTTTCCAAGGAGCACCTGGCAGGTTTGAACTGCTGACCTTTTGGTTTGCAGCCGAACTCCTAACTACTAAGCCATCAGGGTTTCTTTAAATGTCACCACTACACCTATATTCCTAGCTGCCCACCTCTCCTGAGCTCCATAGCCATCTTTTCCAATTGTCTTTGAGTATCTCCAATTAGGTGGTTCAAAGATTCCTCAACAAAACATGTCCAAAAACAAATGCATCTGACCTCTCCTCTCTAGTCTAATATTCTTCCTTTGTTGCTAAATGGTGTTACTACCTGTTTGGTAGTCTAGTCGTGGGGTGGGGGGGTGTCAGGGCTCAGTCTGCCTTGACTCCTCCCTCTTCTTCAACTCTTACATCCTACCTGTATGCAAAATCCTGATGATTCCATTCCACGCATCCCTTGAATTCATCCTCTTGTCTCCATTACCACTGCCACTGTCTAGTCTAGCCCTTCATATCACCTGGGTTAACATAACAGTCTCCCAACTGGTTTCTCTGATACAAGGTAAAGCTTCAGTGACCAGCTAGTCCTAGCCTAATTTTTGAGAACTTCCCTGAGCTGTGAGAACTTCCTTCACTTGTACCCATTAATTTGCTATAAACTACTTTTATGCTTCTGTGGATTACCTTATGCTGTCACTTTGCCTAGAATGTCATCCTTCCTTTGGTCCACCTGGTAGATTCCTAGCACCATCCCTCAAGGCTCCACTTCATACCTGTTGTCTTTATCTTTCCCCAAACACCTGGTCCTCAACTCTGAAGAAATAATTGTTCCCATATCTGTGTTCCCATACAGATCTTCATTGCAAGGTTACCCACAGAACTTTACAGAGTCATTTGCTGACTCACTTGCCTCCACTGCTCCATCATGAGTCCTTCAAAGGCAGAGACTGTATTATTCATCTTTGTTGTACTAGGGTCTAATCCAGTGCTTGGCTCATAGTTGGATGCTCAATAAATATGAGTTAGAAGAACACATTAATAGGCCTTTTCCTGTTTGTGGTATTCAATTAGGCTGCAGCTTTACTGTCATAACAGTATGTGAGAACACATGTTCTATATCCAAGAACATATAGCAGGTTTTAGTGACACATATGGAGTTTGGGTTTCTGTTAAAACAGCTTTGAATTCTGATAGCTGTTAAATTGTGAACAATATACTGCCTATAATAAAGATAAATATAGCTGATATTGTGTCAATATTAGGATGACCTTGTTTTAAAAAACGTGTGCTACGCTACATTGTCTATCATTCATTCTTTTACTCCATCATTCATACCATCTCTTTCAAAAAGAGTTTCAACTTACAAATTTTAGGTTGTTACATCTTTCAACATGTTCTATCTGCCCATGTGTCTCTGTTCTTCCTATCTAATGAAGGTAGTGAATATTTCAGGGAAAAATATCTAAATCCATCAAAATGACCAATTTTAATTCTATATTATTTCTTGACAGTTGTAAAATATCCATCAATTGTGTATTATTTCCTCAGGTTTTTTAAAGTATCCATCAAATTGGTCTCCTAACTAGAACTTCTTAAATCCAAAGAGCTAATTTAGTATTATGTGCACACATATTTTCCAAGATACATTAGGCACAATACAACTTAATGAAAAGTAAACTCTATATCTGGTCTGGAATTTCATTATCTTCTGTCAAAATGAATCCTCATGGAAATAAGGCCGTTCTAAGAGGCAGTAAATGACACAAGACAGGTACTTGTGCTAACACTAAAAATGTACTAAAGCATTCCCTTTATTAAGGAGAGAATGCCCTACATTAGGGCTCTTTCCCCCAAGAATTCACTGCCAAGAGCACGTGGACTCACCTGGCGAGTTCTGAGGAGAGGACACAGGGGAGCCACGTGGGGACTGACAGTAGCTGGGGTGGAGTAAGGCATGTGGAGGCACATATGACATTATCTCTTCTTCAAATAAACTGGGGAAAAACAAGAAACAAAAGGTGTGCTTTAGCCAAAGCAGTGAGAGGAGGGTAGCCTTGTCTCCACAATGAGTAGGACAGTCAGTTCCTCACGCTGAACCATTCCATCCACGGTCCAGTTCACATCCCAAAGGGAGCACCTGCCCTTTCTCCTGCAGTTAATCCTTGGACTAAAGGGCTGACTGTCACCACTGTGGTTATTTGCCAGTTTGGCTACTAACTTTGGACAACACGATTTCCATTTCACCACTTAAACATGTGAGTTTGAGTTTAAGTGCTTGTCTGAAAATATAGCACCTGAGTTTTTAGATTTGGAAATAAGATTCAAACGCAATAGACAATGTTTTTTAAGAACCCACAATAAATACACAAAGTATGTTCGACATCTTCATTCCAGGAAATATACAACAGGGTCCCAGTCTTCAAAGAGCTTAGGTTTAACTGGAGAATTAAAAGAAAAATAAAACAAAACACCTCCTAAATAATTAAATTCCTGTATACCCTGGCTTTATACTATTTTTAGAATGTCATGATTTTGACCTGAGATTATTCAGTTGTCTTTTTTCTCCTCCATATTGAAACTTCTGTTTCTAATACTCTTCTAAAATATAGTAACGAAGGGACCTGAGGTCCTGAAATCCCAGACTTTTTATTAAATATTATAGTAAAGTACCACTGATTACACTAAGCTCAAATCCATAAACACTTGACAAAATAGATTAAAAATAAAAAAGAACTCTTGTTTGTAATTAAAATAATTATATATCATATGTATATGAACTATATATAGTTTTGCCTTAAGCATTTTTAAAAATTACATAAATGTGATGCACCCCAGCAAATTCACAGGGGTGCCACAGGCTATCTTAAGTTTTGAACACTGTGTGAACTACTAGCTTGAAGTAGTTCATACTTTCAATATTAGATCACACAAATAACTTTCCTTTTAGTGACATCATAGCTTTGTGAAGTTGGGTTTTTGGCATTTGCTGTGATAAAAAGCAAGTACTGCAGGAAAACCAATGTGGAGAGAAATGCAGGTGACAGTGTACAATCTGATTCCAAGTTTGAGGAGTTTTACAATGACCAACAAGTGTGCACATCCCAGTTGTGAGTAACTGTAATTATTCAAGAATGAAATAAAAATATTATTTTTCCTTCAATCTATGTATATCAAATGGTTAACTGGCTACTAGGTTGTTGGCATATAAATACTCATTAAGTTGCTTGGACCTAACTTCTTAAACAGAATTTATCTTTTGGCATAGGGCACTGCGAAAAAATCAGAGACATAAAGGTGCTGTGTGTCAGAGAGTTTGGGAATGTTGACCTCATTTTGAATAATAATTAGTAAGCTCATAAAATGAAGAAAAATTATAAAGTGTTATTTACTCTGTTCATAAAGCAGACTGTATAATAGCTTTTCTGCAACTGACTTTCATAAGCACTTCAATATAGGAATATGTCAAAATGTTATACTTTAAAGTTCACAAACGAGATAAACTCTGATGGCTCCTCTTTACGCTTATCTGTGGTAGTAAAATCATCACTCACTTACAGAATGAGTGAAACTAAGGAAAATTAATGAGTGCCTCCGTAGAGATACATTTTTATATGAGGTGAGTTACTGAAAGAATATATGAAGTAGAATAACCAATGATAAATGTAACAAGGCACTTTTAAAATTTCTTAGCTTCATAATACACTGGAAAATAACTTCATGCTAGATTATTTTGAATAGAATAATCTCTTAGAGCTATGCCATATCTTTACATTGCAGCTTGATCAAGTTCATTTATACCAAGAGTGATTTTCCTCTTTAAGAAACAAAGTTAAAAAAAAAGACACAAGTCTCCCACTTTATATGCAGCAAGTACAGTGTTTGAGTTTACAGAGTCACTGATTCAAATAACTGAAACTTCAAAGAAAAATAAAGAACCAAGGATATGTATAAAACTCTTAACATTTTTCAATAATCATTAAATATTATTTATAAAGCATGCACATGTAATACAGTGTGTCACTATGTACCATTCTTAAAATAATATGTTATGATCATTGTCATATAAAAGTATATCGAATAACATCATTTGTGTATAATAGTTATAAAACCAAAAGCCACACCCGTTGCCACTGAGTCAATTTCGACTCATAGCGACCCTATAGGACAGAGTAGGACTGCAATATAGTGTTTCCAAGGGGAGGATGGTGGATTCAAACTGCCAACTTTTTGGTTGGCAGCCAAGTTCTTAACCACTGTGCCACCAGGCCTCTGGGTAATAGTTATAGAACTATTGTATATAAGGGAATTTCTCATGCTTCTTCAAGGGCCCAATAGCTACAGAGAATATGCTTAAAAGTGTCTAACACATAGAAACTCAAGCAAACTGTGGTGTTTATCAAAGTACAAATACTCAAAGCTGTGTTATAATTTAAAATATTTAGGAGTATACCATCTAAAAATTATTTAAAGGAGATTTGTTAAATAAGGAAATTATTTAACAAATCACGAATTCTAACTTATAATCTTTTAAGACAATATTTCTAAAAGCTGGATTTTTTTAGTTTAAATGAAAAAAACCTTAGATTTCTAGAATGACATGAAAGAGTCATAACCTAGCCACAATTTTGTAACACAGCTTTCTATTCTATAAAGAAAAATATACTTTATATGCTACTTTCAGAACTAGCTCAATACACCATAGTCTAGACTGAGTGATGACTGCCCCCCACCCCCCAAAAAAAAGGTTTGTTCAGAGTCAAGGAAAATGATTAACCCACAATGTCAAGTCGATTCTGGCTCATAGAGACCCTATAGGATAGAGTAGAACTGCCCCATAGGGTTTCCAAGTCTGTAAATCTTTACAGAAGCAGACTGTCCTAACTTTCTCCCAGGGAGCGGCTGGTCGGTTTGAACTGCTGCTCTTCCATTTAGCAGTTGAGCTTTTTAACCACTGTGCCACCAGAGCTCCTTTGGTATTGATTACATCGCTTTTAATTATGCTTCAACTATACGTAAAGGAAAATAATTTTTCGGCTTTAGTTTTACAATTATGGCAAGAATCAAGTGGGCAGTAGAAATGGCCAGGGTCAAGATCATCATGAATAATAAGAACGAGGTCGTTAACATTCTGGGAAAACAAATATTGCCTGAGTGGCTCAGCATGACACCCCCTTTAATTCTATGAGGGGTGCAGTTTTGGGTGTCCCAACCACTGGGTAAAGCTAACCTGCCGTTGAGTCAATTCTGACTCATGGCGATCCTATAATGACTCTACAGGACAGAGAAGAACTGCCCCATAGGGGTTTCAAGGAGTGACTGATGGATTCGAACTGCCAACCTTTTGATTAGCAGCCGTAGCTCTTAACCACTTTGCCACCAGGGCTCCAAAAATGAGAAAGTCTTTTGAAAACTGCCAGTTTCCCATCTATCCTGCTCTAAATTTTAAAACCAGTGCTAATCCATCACATCTATACATTAGATGTGATAACACCAGCTTTTTTCTCCTTGGTCAGTTTTATGAAGGGCTATTGAGTTAGCAGGGAATGACCAAATTTCAACTTTCTAGTCTGACTTCCCAAATCTACACTCTTAAAACCATAAATTTATAATGTCTTGAATCAGCAAAAGGAAAACAAAGCGCATCTTAAGAAAATAAATTGACAGAAAATTATAAATGATCTGTTCCACTCTGAAGGGGTAAACCACGTGTACTTTATTCAGACACTTTTCCGTTTTATTTTGAGTGGGAAATTCTATTCATAGGCCTTCTACAACTTTTCCCTTCTTTGAGACCATTTCCTTTCACAGCAGGATTAAAAAAAAAAGAAAGAAAAATCAAACAGAAATTAAACATAAGAATTGCAATCTGAAATGAACTATCACTAAATCAGTATCCTAAATCTTCAACATCAGTGTATCCATAAGTTTTCAATAATAAAGGCAAAATTTTTGAGTTACTAACATTAGCATGTTACTTTCTAAAATGCTCCACAGTATCTGCTGACAGGAGAATCTCAACTTAAAAAACTAACATTACATACCTCAGCAACATAACAAGGTCTGCATCACTTGAAAGACGCACCAATCCTGGGGTTCCTTCAGTTCGGATAAACTGAATCTTCTCCCTGTTTAAGCAAAGAAACAGCTCAAAATATAAATGGTGGGCTTTGGGAATATAATTCAGTGCTTTAGGTGCCATTTTTTAAATAACGGTAACAACATCTTGGTACTTATTATGTGCAATATACACCCTAGGAATTTACATCCAAGAGAGAGTGGATCCTTGCCTTCAAGGAAGACCTTGTGAGCATCAACACTGCTCAGCTCTATGTTGGAAAAAGAAGATCCTTTTATTGCCTTTATCATTTTGCTCTCCAAGTACTAATGTAGAAAATAGTACAAGACAATAAAACTCTTTCTCTTCTTTGAGTTAAAGTCTGTTGTGGGTCTGAAATCTAAGCAACAGTCTGGACCATTCAGGTTCATCTTGCTATTCCAAAAAGGGATTGTGTAGGGATATTTATCTCTATTCCTGAGGGTATACCTTTAAGTTGTATGTGTTGAGCACATTCCTACTTGGAAGCAGAGTCTCTATGCATAATATATTTAATATAAAAGCATGCGGCTCTTCTCTCCAGTTACTACAGCCAGAGCAATAGGCTGTGTGCATGCCTGTATAAATGTTAAATACAACAATGTGGCTTATTTCTATGATTTTTTAAATAGATAAATGTGATAACATCAGCTTTTTTCTCCTTGTTTGATAAGTCATCTTCATGTCACTACTTTTAATTCATTGTATGGGTAAAATTTTAATAAAAATTTTCCTAGTTGCTTTCCCTCATTTCCTTCATACTATTTCAAAGCACACTGCCATTAATTTGCATAAAATGAGGGAGAAAAAAAAAAGAACTATCTACTGGTACTGAAAGCATTACATTTGGTTGGAACACAGAGGCCAATGCAGATGTGCAATTTTGTCCTGAGCGCTAATAACAATATATTTTATCAGGATTCCTGTACTATGAAATAAAGTATCAATCTCTGATATAAATATTTAGATTTAGTTAATATCTATAGGGCATCTTGAATTTCCATTTGACATTTTCATAAAGTTTTGTTGCATTTTACATTTTCAAATTCTGAATTCTTTTAAGATTTCTTACAGACTTGAAGGCAATGAGGTGGAAGGCAAGTTTTAATTGCTCAGATAAAAAACATCAATTGATTTGCCCCCAGCTACAGATCTTAAAAAAAACAAAAATTACTGTTGAGTTGATTCTGACTCAGATCTTACTAACCCATTGCTGTCAAGTTGATTCTAACCCATGTCTTACTAGGAATGATATATAAAATTCACTCCTCAGTTTCTCCTGGCTAGATTCATTTTAAATAATATGCTAATATATGAAGCATCTAACATTTAGTATTTCCAAATTTTCTTTTTTGTCCCATATTGCCAGTAGCTAATGACTACATATATAAAAAAAAGACTAGTAAAAAAGAAATGGCAGATATGTACGCAGAGAAATTGTTCAGAAAGGCCAGCCTCTTTGCCTGGGGTTATTTTACTTTGCAGGCTCAAACCAAGCAGAACATTTTCCCTCAAGTGTTGCAATCATATGTCTTGAAACACGTGATGGAAACCAAGGCCGATTATCTGGTGAATGATTTTTTCATAAGAGATATAAAAGATGGCTTAAAAAAGCTAAATTAGAGATAGGTTATCTTGGAGAAAATTAGCAATAACTCAACCAAAGAAGTACTTTCATAACGGTCAGTAATAATATGCTTTGATGTGAAGAATCAAAAGCTACCTCCAACAAACATACAGTTCATCTCCTTAGTCTATCATCACAATAAACTTAGGCAAACAGAAAAAAAAAAAACAAAAAACAAACAGGCTGAGCACTCTCCCCAACTTCCTTAGCTGGAGCTCTGCAGAGTAGACTGAATGATGATAATGATATCATGTCCTGGGCTGTGGCCTGTTAAGTTTCCTGTGAATAAGACAAGCATCAGAACTTCCTGAGTCACAAGGATTACAGGGTGAGGAAAGGGATGAAGAAAAGCACCAGAGGAAATGTGCCAATTAGGGAACGTTTCATCACTGTCTAAATATTAAGTATTATGCAGTGAAGCCAATTGGTTTGATTCCTCAAGTGAGAACGCAGCAGAGTCAGGACAGAACCAGTTCTCCACCAGGTCAGTTTATTATTTATCACAACAGGCTAAGGGTCATACGTTTACAGGAACCAGACAATGCTGTGATGTACATCACACCATTAAGTATTTTCTTATACTGACATTCATTTATTCTTTCAGCAAATATTTTCTGAGACCTACTCTGTGCCAGGCATGGTGCCACTCACTGGGAATCCAATACGGAGTAAGACACAGTATCTCTCTCAAGGAACTCATGGTGCAGTGGAAGAGAGAAAAGTCAACAAGCAATTTTAGAATTATGTAAAATATTTAAATTGTTTTGTTCACTTAACTGAAATGTGTTTAGGCCTTACACCTCTCCTACTCTATGAAATCATGTATAAGGTTCTTCTTTGCTTGAAGCAAAGAAGGTATTAGTTTATTGACTGTGAAGACAGCAGATTAACCCCCCAAAATAAAATACTTAGGAATAAATCTAACCAGGCATATGAAAGACTTAAAGAAAACTAATAAACACTACTGTAAGAAACCAAAAAAGACCTATATAAATGGAAAAACATACCATGCTCATGGATAGGAAGACTTAACATTGCGAAAATGTCAATACTACCCAAAGTAATCTACCCAACAGCATTCTTTAACAAGATGGAAAAACCAATCACAAACTTTATATGGAAAGGAAAGAGGCCATGTGTAAGTAAAGCATTACTGAAGAACACAGAAGAAGGTCTCACGCTTCCTGATCTCAGTATCTACTACACAGCTACGGTAGTAAAAACAGCCTGGTACTGGTACAACGGCAGATGCATAGACCAATGGAATAGAATTGAGAAACCAGAAGTAAATCTATCCACCTATGGACAGCTGACCTTTGATAAAGGGCAGAAGTCCAGTAAACGGTGATGAAACAAATCTGTTTAATAAATGGTCTGGCAAAACTGGATATCTACCTGTAGAAAAATAAAACAGGAGCCATACCTTACACCATATACAAAACTAACTCAAAACAGATCAAAGACCTAAATATAAAAACTACAAATACAAAGATCATGGAAGAAAAAATAGGGGCAACCCTAGGAGCCCTAATACATGGCATAAGTAGTATATCAACCATAAATAAAAATGAACAAACAGCAAAAGTAAACTAGATGAATGGGGCCTCCTAAAAATTAAACACTTAAGCTTATCAAAAGACTTTTCCAAAAGAGTGAAAAGAGAACCTACAGGCTGGGAAAAAATTTTCAGCTACGACATAGCAGACAAGGGTTTAATCTCTAAAATACATAAAAAAATTTCAACACCTCAACAACAAAAAGACAAACAATCCAAATAAAAAATGGGTAAAGGACACAAATAAACAATTCTCCAAAGAAGACATTCAGGCAACTAACAAACACATAATGAAATGCTCCCGCTCTTTAGCCCTTAGCAAGATGCAGATTAAAACTACAATGAGATACCATTTTACTCCAACATCAACGGCACTAATCAAAAAAACAGAAAACAACAAATGCTGGCAAGGTTGTACTGGGACTGGAACTCTCATACATTGCTGGGGGAAATGTAAAATGGTACAACTACTAGGGAAAACGATATGGTGATCCCTTAAAAAGCTAGAAACAGAAAACCATATAATCCAGCAATCTCACTCCTAAGTATATACCCTGAAGAAATAAGAGCACTGACACAAATAGCCATATGCACACACATGTTCACTGCAGCATGATTCACAATAGCAAAGAGACGGAAACAACCTAAGTACCCACCAATGGATGAAAGGATAAACAAACTGTGGTACATATACACAACGTGATATATAAATAAAGAACAACAACTAATCCACAAAACATCTCACAACATGGATGAATTTGGAAGACCTTATGTTGAGTGAAATAAGCCAGTCACAAAAGGACAAATATTGTATGAGACCACTATTCTAAAGAAACAAGAAAAGGTTTACACACAGAAAAAAGCATTCTTTGATGGTTACCAGGGAAGCAGGGGGAGGGTAAGTTACTAAATAGAAGACACTTGCTAGTATCGGTGAAGGGAAAGGCAATACACTATATGTGGAAAGTAAGCATAACATGACAAAAGGCAAAGGAAGCCAATGAAAGGAACACAAGAACAAATTACAACTATAGCAATTACTATAACAGACAATCCTGCAACAACAGTATTAACAAATAATAATTTACAAAGGGATACATAGGTAGATTGTTGCTGTTAGGTGCCATCGAGTCAGTTCTGACTCAGAGTCACCCCATGTACAACAGCATGAAACACTGCTTGGTCCTGCACCATCCTCACAATTGTTGCTATGCTTGAGCCCATTGTTGCAGCCACTGTGTCAATTCATCTCACTGAGCATCGTCGTCTTTTTTGCTGACCCTCTATTATACCAAGCATGACGTCCTTCTCCAGAGACTGGTTCCTCCTGATAACATGTCCAAAGTATGTGAGATGCAGTCTAGCCATTCTTGCTTCTAAGGAGCATCTGGCTGTACTTCTTCCAAGGTAGATTTGTTCGTTCTTCTGACAATCTGTGGTATATTCAATATTCTATGCCAACAACATAATTCAAAGGCATCAATTCTTCTTTGGTCTATGTATATTGTAATATACATAGGTAGACAGGTATGCTAAAGAGGTGTGGAAGCATACCCACCTGTAATTACAGGTTAGGCTGTGGATATCTCTACATACGTATTTGTGCATGTTGCATGTATACTAATATAAATGATAGAACACAAGAGGAAAGTCAAGGAAACTTCTTATGCACAACCAAACACTTCCCAATACAAAGATACTATGCTTGAAGGCTAAGGACCATAGACTCAGGGAACATCTACGTCAATTGGCATAAGATAGCGCATAAAAACAATGTTCTACATCCTGCTTTGGTGAGTACTGCCTGGGGTCTTAAAAGCTTACAAGTGGCCATCTAAGATGTAACTAGTGGTCTTTTCCTGTCCAGAGTAAAGGAGAGTGAAGAAAACCAAAGACTCAGGGAACAATTAGTCCAAAGAACTAATGGACCACATGAACCACAGCCTACATGACCCCGAGACCAGAAGAACTAGTCGGTGCCTGGCTACCACCACCGACTCCTCTGACTGGGATCACAATAGAGGTCCCAGACAGAGAGGGAGAACAAAAAATCAAATTTATGAAAAAAGACCAGACTTACTGGCCTGTTAGAGACTGGATGGACCCGAGACTATGACCCTAAGACACTCCTCTGACTTGGAACTACAGCCATTCCCAGAAAGCACCTTCCAGCCAAGCAACAGACAGGCCTGTAAAATAAACAATAACACCCGAAAAGAACATGCTCTGTAGAACAAACAATTATATGAGAACAAAAGGGCAACATTTGCCCAAAAGTAAAGATGAGAAGACATAAGGGGTAGGAAAAAGGAAACAGGGAACCCAGGGTTATTGCCGTCTTCAGATGTCCATATTCAGGCCTCTGTAGCCACTTCCGCCAGTGCAGAAAATCACTTAAGAAGATCAGCTCTAGCTGAAGATCATTTGAGGACAAGGAACAAAGTCTCAAGACTGGAATTCCCACGGAAAATACTCTCACTGAAACCAACCCACATTTTGCTGAAGTTACAGAAGGGCATGTGCTCAGAAACAGCCAGGGCAGCAGCCTCGAAACCACAAAACTCTCTGGATTGCAGACTTTGACATACACATAGTTCCTGTATACACAGTTCAGTAACACCTTCACAAATGTTTAAATGTTTTAAAAAATGTTTTAAATACTGCCTTGGGAGCAGTTTTAGAGAAATGCCCTTGACTTTTCTAATGGCACAATGTCAAGAAGGGAAAATTAGCATTCATCATTCACAATCATTACAGTCACACCGCATTGTCTGACTTGAAATACAGCCAAACAGAGAAACGTTAACTTTCTTTCTACCTCCCATTATATAGTTTAAAACTGGAAAATTAGGTCCATTATGGTCATGTGATTTTTTCTGGAAATGTAGAAGTGACGCAAATTAGCTATATACTCAGGGGCAAGCTTTGTTGTAAATGGATATAAATTAGCTCCATATGTCTTATCATGACTCCACCAAAATACAATAACCTTGTGCAAACCCCAATATGAGACAAGAATTACACCTCCTTTAGACATTCATTCTTTAAACATACCCTGGAGGTGTACAATTAGAAGAGTAGTCTACCCACAAACCACTCCCATCTTTAGGACTCAGAGGGAAAAAGGACTGAAGGATTGGGAGAGTAACCTCAGCACAGCTGCTTCATTTAACAGAAAACGAAACAGAATGTGACGACATCAAGTCATACAGTTTGAGAGTGGCTGTTCCGGACTAGAACCAACATCGATTAACTCAGGGTAATGGACTCCTGTTTTCACAAGAAATGGGCAGTCACTTTCCTTCCTTCCTTCCTGATTCCTACCAGGACCCACAATCTCATAATGGACCTGGAATTATACAGGACTGCTCTCTCTATATAGGGTTGCTACGAGTCAGAAAAGACTTGATGGCAGTGAGTTTGGTTTTTGGATTTTTGCTCTCTAGATAACAGGGGAAGAGTCCCCAGTGTAAAGCAAAGAAAGTCTCTACTCTTTTTCTAACCCTCTATTCCATTCCCAGATGAGAAGCTCTAAATCTGATGGGACAAAATATAAGGCACTGGCCATTTTCTACTACGTAGAGTCAGTAGTGCTTTCAGAAGGCACAGAGCCATGGGCAAGTAGCCCTCTCCTCTTCTACTTTCCTTCCGTAGGTAAGTATGTCATATTTACCCTTCATATAGAGCAGTAGCTAAGACTGCTCGCTGTTTCTGTCTTGGGGTCTGGCAAAGGATAAGGTTGGGAGGAAGAGGTCCCCCTTAGGCTTTGAGCTTGAACTGCAATGGGAAATCCCAATTCTATCAAGAGTTTTGTGTTGAACCATCAGGTAATAAGCCTAGATAATAATAAAATGGTACCTTTTTCTTTCTTAATTTCCATTGTTGTTTTTGTAATGAACAGAGGAGGGAAAAAGAGGGATAGGCAGAATACAATCTGGGCATTCTTGAGTTCCCTAGTTAGATGACATCTAATACCATTCACCCCCAATCCTATTCTCACCCTGAACACCACAAAAAGCCTCAGCACCTCGGCTATATCACAATCAATAGTAAGTGAGCTTAAGGACCTTATCTTCTGAAGGTGCCCATGCTGGCTAGAGGCCACCACCATATTCTGAAGCACACAGGAAAAGACTCACACCCTAGCATGGGAGAAAACGGAGAGAGGAAATTGGAGGAATTTAGAAAGTGACTTAACTTTCCTTGCCTATTTCTTTATCTCTAAAATAAGCATAGTTATTGTATCTGCCTGTAGGGCTGTGGGAAGGATTAAATGAATGAATGCAAATAAAATACTCAGCATGGAGCCTATTACAAAGTAAGCACGCAATAATTTTTAACTATTGAGTATACTGTCAGACGCTGCTGTTGTTAGGTGCCACTGAATTGATTTCGACTCACAGCCACCCTGTGTGACAGAGTAGAACTGCCCCATAAGGTTTCCTAGGCCAAGCCATGGTATTTTTAATCACCTTACACACATTCGAAAGCTGGACAATGAATAAGGAAGACCAAACAAGAACTGAAGCACTTGAATTATGGTGTTGGCAAAGAATACTGAATATACTGCAGACTGCTAGAAGAACAAACAAATCTGTCTTGGAAGAAATACAGCTAGAATGCTCCTTAGAAGTGAGGCTGGCAAGACTAAGTCTCACGCACTTTGGACATATCAGGGGGAGCCAGTCCCTGGAGAAGGACATTATGCTCAGTAAAGTAGAAGTCAGCAAAAAATAGGAAGACCCTTAATGAGCTGGACTAACACAGTGGCTACAACAATGGGCTCACACATAGCAACAATTATGAGGACGGTACAGGACCGGGCAGTGTTTCGTTCTGTTGTGCACAGGGTCGCTATGAGTCAGACCTGACTCCATGGCATCGAACAACAACAACAATCTTTACAGAAGTCGAATACAGGGTCTTTCTCCAACAGAGCCACTGGATAGGTTTGAACTAACAGCCTTTCAGTTAACAGCTGAGCGCTTACCCATTGCATTCCCAAGGCCTCATAATTATTTATTCCCCTTTTTGACAGACAGTATGACCTATTGTAAATAGAGTCAACTAGATGTCTCATGACAGACTGCATTTTCTGTTATTGGCTGTGGATAAGTTGTTTTAATTATCTTGTTTACCTTGGTTCATTCCACAAGTATTTATTGTGTAATTATTATGATACATGGTAAAAATAAGATATTGGCCTCTCTACAAAGCTGAAATAATGCTGTGAGTACACAAGAGATAACTCATGTGAAGAGTTCTATTTTCTCCTAAATCAATAGATAAAGAGAAACATTATTCTCAATAAAGCAAAATTCTATATAAAGCAAATCCATTTTGGACTTTTTAAAAAAAAGAGTATAGTTGTTATACACAAACATGTCTTGTTATGAGACCTTACTTAAGGCATTCTAAAGCTTGAACCCTAAGCCTATCATTATTCTGAAGAATTAATATATAGGATACACTGAAATATATAACTAGCATCTTGTTTAAGAATAGTTAAAGAAGTTTGTATTTTCTTATCAGTTAGAATATTTATCATGCATTTGATAACAGGTATTTTAATTGAAAATACATCCAAGAATATAAACCATGTTATATCTGCCTGTAATCTTATTTTAAAATAAATATACTAAAAAAGAAATTGGACAAGCCAATTGCACAAAGGATAGGTGAGGATAAGGTGTACTTTCCAAAATGTAATATAAAATATTAAGGCAAAGGGGGAAATAAAAACCAACTTCAGAAAAATAGTATTACAAAATCTAACAATCTAGTAGTTTCCTCTATTTGGCAGTTATAATTTAGAAGATTAATAAAATAAGATACTTAGGATAAACCTAGAAAAGCAATAGCCAGTTCCTAGGTTTGCTATGAATCGGAATCTACTTGACAGCAATGGGTTTGGTTTTTTGGTATATAAAGAAAACAAAAAAACTTTATTGCAAGAAATGAAAAGATTGAATAGAAGAAAATACAGTTGTAGAATATGGACAGCTAAATATTTTAATTATATCCAAATCAATCTAAAGATAAAATGACTCACTGGGATGTACAAAGATATATAAATTGCAATATTAAAAAAAAGGTGGATTCTGTACTTTTATGTATGTCATTCTGTGTAATGGAAATGGAGTTATTTGCCAAACTAAATCAAACCCGTTGCCACTAAGTCAATTTCGACTCATAGCGAGTTATATGCCAGTTGGGATAAATGATTTTAAGTGTTATCATTATGTCCCAAATATACTGTGTATGAAATGATCCATTTAACAAATATTGATCTAATGCCCAGTCTATGCAATTTAAGATGCTGGGTCATATAAAAAAAAAAAAATTTTTTTTTTTTTTTTGCGGATTGAAAAATATGAGTAAGATATGGACCTTGACTTCAAATAACTAGCACTGTATTTGGAATATAAATATATAACAATAAATATGGTAGAAAAATTCAAGATGGTTTGAGACATGTTAAGTGCCCAAACCAAAAAAACCCAAACCCATTGCCGGTGAGTTGATTCTGACTCATAGCAACCCTATCAGATGGAACAGAACTTTCCCAGACGGTTTCCAAGGCTGTAACATTTATGGAAGCAGACTGCCACATCTTTCTCCCCAGGAGTCACTATTGGGTTCGAACCATTAACCTTTTGGTTAGCTGCTGAGCGCTTAACCACTGTGCCATCAGGGTTCCTTATTTCAAGCACAGATGATACCTTATGCCATTTCTAATGTAAATTATAAAAGTCAGACACATAATTTTAGTACAACAAAACCCTGATGGGACTGCAAGAATGTTTTCTGTTTAAGAGTACTCTCAAGGAACTGAGTAATAACTTATACATGGGGTGTATACAGATCCTATTGTATGTATCCAGTGTATATAAAATAAACTGATGTTAGTTTTGGCAATGGTGATACCAAGTTGCTTTTTCTTAAAACAATTTCCATTACTATTTGAATCCACGGATAGAGACAAAAAGAAAAAAATACTATTAACACAAAGGGAATGCTTATTTTGTTTATAAGAAATGATGCTAATTCACTAATATATGTAATTTATCTAAATATATGTAAAAATCAGTTTTCATCCAAAGCCATTTTGTACTATCACAAATGAAAATTCATTGCTCTCTATGGTTTTAAAAAAGGCTTTATTATTGTTTTTGGGTTTGGAGAAAGCATCGAGGTTGGATTCAGTACTGATAATTTTCTTTGGTTCACACAGCATCCATGTCCGACAAGCTACTGAAGAAGAAAGACATTTTACTGTTTTCTTAATAAATGCAACAGAATATAGCAAAAATTAATAGTGTAACAGATGACACCTAAAACGTGGTTATTCCTCATGTAAGAAAAGGTTTGAAAATCCTTTTGAATCATTTGTTAGCAAGAAAGCACAACGCTTTGAAGACATATCCAATGGATGAACATACGTGTAATTGAGAGAATCTTTCAGTTATATAAGGGAATTATATATATGGGAAACAACAGGTACTTAGGGTGATATGCAAAAAAGAATCTAAACTAGTTTTGGCTTTGAGATTTCTTCTTTAGGGCTTTTTTTTTAATCTTAAATGACTGTCCAGTTATTTTAAAGTTAGTAGTTATGAGATTCCCTATATAGACAATGTAGAATGTCAAGAGACTATATATATCCATAAACTAGCAAGTCCATTCAAATGAAATATGAATACTAATTATTCCTCTGGCAGAAGCCATCAAGTAGGTGACATGGTTTAACAATCTGTGTCCCTTACTGTCCTAGGTGGCAAAATTCCAAACCTTTCATTAGATCTATGGGAAGATAAGCTACTCGTGAAGATATTTTAATAAGCCCTTGAATGGCTTCTGAAATGCTATCTCAATGACAGTGTCACAATTTTTTGGCCCTTTGTAATTTCTGATGAACTTTAAGCTAGCGATTCAGGTGACTAGGCATGGAGCAGTCAAGGCTGTTTCATCATGTAAGTGTAAAAACGATTTTAAAGTAAACATTCCTGTAGGAAACAGTGTGAGCACAGCACTATAAAGCCTTCTCAGCCACCTTTGTTGCTGTTGAGTTGATTCGGATTCACAGTGACCCTAAAGGACAAAGTAGAACTGCCCCATAGGGTTTCCAAGGCCACAAATCTTTATGGAAGCCAACTGCCACATCTTTCTCCTGGTGGTTTCGAACCACCAACTTTTCAGTTAGCAGCAAGTATTTAACCATTGTGCCACCATGGCTCCTTAAGCCCTCCTACACAGAAGTTAATCTTAAAACTAGGAACTCTAGCTGCATTTCAATTGTAGCCACAGAATCCTACAGTTTCATTTATATGTACGATCAGTCTCAGGGATAGTGGTTTTGAGAATCAGAATAGGTTCGGGGTAAATTACTTTAGACTGAGTACTTGTGATGCAATAGAGAAGTGAAGGGCAGACTACTAATATAATACTCACTTAAATTATTGTATGGTTACCATGGGACACTAGTGGTTCAGTGGCAGAATTCTCCCCTCCTATGCAGGAGACCTGGGTTCGATTCCTGGCACCTCATGAGTAGCCACCATCCGTCAGTGAAGTGCCAAACGGTTATTGGAAGAGCTTCTAGACTAAGATGGACTAGGAAGAAAGGCCTGGTGATCTACTTCCAAAAATCAACCAATGAAAACCTTATGGATCACAACGTACTGATTTGTAATAGATCACAGGGATAGCAAGGACCCAGCAGTGTTTTGCTCCATTGTGCAGGGGGTTGCCATGAGTCAGGGGCTGACTTGACAGTAGCTAACAAAAATAGTTACCATGCTTACATAGTACCCAACACTTTATGTACATTATTTTATTTAATCTTCAAAAGGAGGCTGCCATTAGAAATTCCTATCCCCATTTTATAGAGGAGAAAATTATGCCTCATTCAAAGTTACCCAGAGAGTAAACCGCAGAGCCAGAATTCACACCCAGGTCTGCCTGACCCCAAACCTGAATGCTTAAGATGTACGTTCTACTATCTTTTAAGAGCCATATACTGGTCTCCTGTTCAGAGACAGAGACTTCCATCGGGACTTTCCACTGACCACTATTATGCAGTATCAATAAATCACTTTAATCAGGTGGTTTTAAAAATTCAATAATTATTTCATATAAATGGTCTATAGGAAAACAATAGTCCCAATCCAGATTTTCGAGGATTTAAATTTGGTGCAACAAAAATCAGAAGTCTGTCACACTGGTTCCTGACAACATGTGAGCTGTTTACTGAGTGAGCAGTAAACGAATTAGGAGAGGACTTTCAGAGAGCTGGGTAAAGTCTTAACAGGAAAATGCACAAGGATCAGGAGAAGCAATTTCAACCAAGTAGTTCAGATGTTAACTGAGGGTAAGATTTCCAGCGCAATATTAAATATAGAAAAACTCCCTTGCCAGAAAGCTGGACAAGAAATAGGCTGGAAATTTTGGATACTTGGAAACTTTAACTTTTTACTTCATAAACTTCTGAATTATTTGATAATTTCACAACGGGCAAGGATTACTTTCAAAATAACAAAAAATTAAGAGTAAAATCAAACAATGACAAAACTCCAGGGCTCTTAAAATAGGATGATGAAAAAAAAAAAAAAAGACTGGAGTCTGCATTTGATTTCATTCTGTTGAATCCTGAGACACAGATTTATCTTTTGTTGCTTAGAATTTTGATTTCCAAGTTACTGATTTACTAATAATATGAAATTTGGAACAGCCCAATTCACCCAGATCACATCCTCATGGGAATGGAATTTAAATGGGGAGAGCTGAAGGAGGGATGAGTCTAGCCCCCAAATAACGATCACTGATGCCGGGGAGAGCTAGGCTAGGTGAGAGGGCACATTTACTGGCTGGACCTAATGATCACACAAAATTCGCCTCTTAACTCAGTTTTATGACACCTGGATCCCTTTTTATAAAGCAATGTTGTCAAACACCAATACTGAAAACTCTGTTGGATTTGTATGCATTAAATTCACCTACAAAGTATTTTTAAAGGGTTGTTTCTAATGAAGATATTTGTCTTTGCCTGGGTGAAATATATTAAAAACAACCATTCAAAAATATAGGTGAATTTAGGGAATATATTTATCTTTGTCTGGATGAAATGGAAACCTTGGTGGTGGTGTGGTTAAGTGCTACTGCTGCTAACCAAAATGTTGGCAGTTCAAATCCACCAGGTGCTCCTTGGAAACTCTACTCTGTCCTGTAGGGTCATTATGGGGCAGTTCTACTCTGTCCTACAGAGTCATTATGCGTTGTAATTGACTCGATGGCAATGCGTTTGGTTTTTTGTTTTTTTTTAGATAAAATATTAGGACATTTTATTTCTGCTTTTAACATCACAGCATTCAAGCTTCTTGGTATGATTACTGGCTTTCACTAAGAATCAGGAGTAGGATAGAGCAATCAGTGGGGACACTACTCATCTGACAGGTGGTACTGACTCAGATGTTGATTTTTCTAACTGGGAAAATGAACTGCCTGGTGAGAATAAGAAACAACAACGAAAATAAAAGACAGAGGACATCAACTTGTTGTTATTCATGATTGCATGACAGATGAAGTTAGAGGGAACAATGATTTAGAGAGAGCAATTGGAAGTAAAGCCATACCCCATTGCATGGAAAACCATACCCATTCTACAGGAAAAGATAGACAAGTAGAGTCTTGAGGAAGAAGGAGATAAATATGGATATAAACTAAATAAACTGCTTGCTATCCTCAGGTTTAGGAAGAACCACAAGCAAAATAAGCAAAATACAAAGCAAACAGGTTTACCTACTTGAATTTCAAAGGTTACCATTTATTTCCTCAAATTACAGAGAAAATAAGGGACACTTCTCTTTAAGTGGCTGTGCCATGGATGAAGTAGAATGTGCACGAAGTACACTGGTATTGAGAACCCTTACTCAGATATGAACACAAGGTCCACAGTTACCTCTGACACACAGATTACTCACGGGCTGTATTCCATGCATAAATCTGTTATCAAAAATATCACTGAAATCTGAGATTAAAGAACCCCAGCTGATTCCCTGCTCTGCATTTGTGGGAATGCTCCTTACAATACAGCTTTTAACTATATGAAACAGAATGTTCTCTTAGATATACAAACTTCCCTTTTACGTTGTTACGATAATAAGCAAAATGCTTAACTACCAAAACCTTTTCAGAGAAAGATAGCACTGTGACACACATTCTGGGTAAGAGGAACTGCATTATCTCACTGATTTAAGTTCCTTTTTCCTTCTACTTGTCATGGCTACATGTGCTTTCTGTGGTTAAATTCTGTAAATCGTCACAAAAAGCAGAGAGAGAAACATATTTCAAAGCCTATCAAATAATTATTTAGCAAAAGATGACCATGTTATAAGAAAGATTGTGCTTAACTGAGGACCATGAGTCTTACTAAGAAGAAAAATTCTTCAGCAGTATTTAAATCAGAGACTAAAGACTCTAAAATACAAAAAGAAAAAGAAAAACAAAACTGGAAGTCACCAAGTGGGGTCTACAGCTTTTCCCTGTTAGGATCTGTAAAGTAATTAAAGAATAATGATAATGTTGGATGTTGATTGAATCATCTAATCTCTGATGGTGGAGATTTGAAGATATTATATTGGTTTAAATTAAAACACGGAGTGCAGAAAAGGAGTGTAAAAGTTTTCGAGTCCTCTTTCTCGCTTTTTTTTGTTGTTGGGGAAGAACAAGCATTGACTTGAATTGCACACGTGTGTTGTGTATCTTGGGAGTGAAGCTGGTAAAAGGAGGAGAAAATAGAATTCTCTTTATTGTGTGATTAAAAAACAGAGAAGATTTTATTTATTTGTTTCTTTGTTTTCATTTTGCTTGGAGGCCCAGAGTCTCTAAGACTCCTATTTAAACCACTGAGGAGCTCTTTATCACAATTTCATTAACTAAAACTTCTCACACAAGATTCTCTAGGGGACCATGGATTACTGAGTGGATGCCATAAATCAGGTCCCCATATAAAATAATCACTGGTGTAATTTTTTTGTCTTAGAGAACAGCATGCCTGTGTTGAGGACAGCGAACCATGTGAAACTGGGATCTCTACGTAAGTTAATACTTGTAGCATCTGTGACGTTCTTGAAATTTTATATAGCTTTAGCCTTCAGGGAAACCCGGTGTTATAGTGGTTAGGAGCTGAGGCTGCTAACCAAAAGGTTGGCAGTTCAAATCCACCAGGCGCTCCTTGGAAACTCTATGGGGCAGTTCTACTCTGTCCTATAGGGTCACTATGAGTTGCAATCAACTCGAGGGCAATGGGTTTGGTTTGGTTTTGGTTTAGCCTTTATTGCTGTTGTTGGCTGCTGTCAAGTTGATTTTCACTCATAGTGACCCTATGTGACAGAG
Source organism: Elephas maximus indicus (assembly GCF_024166365.1). NCBI lineage: Eukaryota > Metazoa > Chordata > Mammalia > Proboscidea > Elephantidae > Elephas > Elephas maximus. Next base: position 94,570,711 of record NC_064824.1, read on the forward strand.
CAGAACTGTTCCATAGGATTTTCTTTACCTTTAGAAACCACTACCTTTAGAAACTTTTAAAGGTAATGACAACTTTAAAGATACGAGAAACTAAGAAAATCATAAGAATATTTGGTAAATTATTTTCAAATTAACAAACATATATATTTATATTATGTGTGTGTAGTGGTATTGTAAATAATTTGAGAAGTAAGGAGGAGAAATGATGATGAGATGGAGAAGATCCCTATCTGTAAGGAGCTTATAAAATAACTGGGAAGCAAAAAGGAAAATGAAAAGACAAAAGACAAATAACCAAAATGACATGAAGGATGATTTGATATATTATTACATGATTAACTGCCAAATAGTGTCTAGGCCAGAGGTCATCAACCTGGCTGGGCAATCAGAATTATATGGAGAAGCTTAAAAAAAACAATGCTTGGGTTCTATTCCAGGCCTGAATTAAATTCCTGAGTAAGGTGTGTGAGGATCAAACAAAACCAAACCCATTGCTGTGGAGTTGATTCTGACTCACAGCAACCCTATACGACAGAGTAGAACTGCCCCATAGAGATACCAAGGAGCAGCTGGTGGATCTGAACAACCGACCAGTGCTCCATGTGAGGTCAAACCCCAAAAAACCAAACCTGCTGCCATCAAGTCGATTCCGACTCATAGCAACCCCATAGGATAGGGCAGAGCTGTCCCACAGAGTTTCCAAGGAGTGCCTAGTGGATTTGAACGGCTGACCCTTTGGTTAGCAGCCGTAGCACTTATCCATTATGACACCAGGGTTTCATGTTAGGGCCAAAATCCAGTGCTGTCGAGTCGATTCCAACTCATAGTGACCCTAAAGGACAGACTAGAACTGCCCCATAGAGTTTCCAAGGAGCGCCTGGCAGATTCGAACCGCCGACCCTTTGGTCGGCAGCCATAGCACTTAACCACTACATCACCGGGGTTTTCCATGTGAGGGCAGGGGGCTGTAAATTCAAGAGAATGAAGAGAGTTGAGGATCAAGATCTGGCATCCTTATTTCATAAAGCTCCCCTGGTGATCCTGATGAAAACAACCTGGCACAGCTAAGTGGATTAGCATTTGAAATAACTGCTGTGGACCAGAATGGCACAACTGGACAAACATACTTCTACCAGTAAAGGTGGCAGGTAGACCAAATGGGGGACTATCTATGATTTCTAGTGGAAATTTCAATTTTTCTATCCCTGCTGACGTCTAGCACACAGAGGTTGAGAAATACTAGCCCAGATCATCAGTGAGAGGAATTTGTGCAGTTGAAAGGCTTCAAGAAAGGGGAGCATGCATTCAGTTTTAAAGGAAAGATTTCTCTTGTCTAACTTAGAAAAACCGCCAAAGAGGAACAGCATGTAGTAAGGAAAGTAAAAGAGGGTTTGAAGCATGATACACTGAAAAGTTGTTTAGAAGAGAAGGTTCATACAGGGCAATGCCGGACCGTGGAGAAGATCAATCCCCTACTTGGGTTCAACTGCGTTTTTACAATGGAAAAAAAGTGAATATCAAGTCTAGGATTTTAGAAACCTCAATTCAACAAACTCTGTGTTACTTTGGTTTCAAGTTACCCTCAAAAATGTTACTGTCTTATTACTTTCATTATAAACTGCACATATATGATGTACTCTTGGCTGTAAATTTTTGTTTCTTCTTCATATTTCTCCTTAAAGAGGCTTGTCAGCTGTTTAGTTGATTTTATTTAACTCTTATACTTAACAGAGAGAAGCCAGGACTACAGTGATCTGATGCTGATGACATAAAATATTTGTGTACAAGATGCCTTTATTCAGGAAAAAAAAAGGATGAATTCCCAACATGATTATCAGTGTACAGAAGATTTAGTGGTTGGGGCTTATACAGCTTGAACCAAATACCAATGTTATGGTTACCTGAGTGAGTGATTCCTGGTAAGATCAGGTTGACGCTCCTGTAGAATTTCAAAGATATTGGGTTGACGTAGAAATGCAACAATCTTGTCATTGTAAGCTGAAAACGTCAGAAAAGAATCAGAAAAAGAAAAATCTGTTATTAGACTTATGCATATGACTATATTTGTTATATATAACAAAATCTGTTTTTCTGGTTAATATTTCTTATACTCAAAGATATAGTTTTATGGCCACTACAGATGGTTAAACTCCGACGTTGTCTAGCTCATTACATGATTTTTGGACTTAGATCTATTACATGTAGTTCACTTGAGCATTTTTATTAAGCTCAATTGATAAGTCATGTTTATTATTATTAAATTGCAATATGAGATCAACAAGATTCTAGATATTGATCATTTTAAGCAACTGCTTTCCAATCAATTGCCAGAAATGGAAACTATCTTTTGATTAAATGTCAGCCAGCCAGAGAGGTAAAGTGGCAGAGCAAGAGTCACCAAAATGCAACAGTTGCCACCAACAACTACCACCAAAATAGAGGGCAAACCATTTCCAAATTCTGTGTGAAAACAAATGCCATTAAACCATGCATAGTTCTTTACCAAACCAACTACTATACCAATAGCTTCAACACAATCAGCATTATCAACTATGTACAAAATATGTTTAAAAAAAAATCTATGTCCTAGTCAAGGCTGGCTAATGTCCATAAAAATCTAAAACTAGCCAATTCAAATTTATTAAGGTCTCCGTTAATACCTCTTTTGACAAGAAAACCAATCTGTTTACTTAAGGTGATTTATTTTGATTACATTTATTAATAGTCAGGAATAGTCATAAAAATTTTTTTTTTTTATTTAAATTCACAAAGTTAAACTGAATGCCTGAATTCTCAAACATTAGCGATCCTAATACAGTAAACACTTTTTGGGTTCATAAATGTGATCAAGATACATGCCTTTCTTGAAATAACAAATGATTGTTGCTGTTATTAGGTGCTGTTGAGTCAATTCCAACTCACAGTGACCCCAATATGATAGAGTAGAACTTCCCCATAGGGTTTTCTAGGCTGTAATCTTTACAGAAGCAGATTGCAAGGTCTTTCTCCCATGGAGCTGCTGGGTGGGTTTAAATCACTGATCTTTCAATTAGCAGCTGAGTGCTTAACTATTGCACACCATGGCACCTTAACAAATTATCAAATGAGTATAATTCCTATAGACATTTGCCAGTTTAAATTTTAGCTGTACTATGCCATCTATATCTATTCATAAGGTTTTCACTGGCTAATGGTTTTCAGAAGTAGACTGCCAGGTCCTTCTTCCTCGTCTGTCTTAGTCTGGAAGCTCCGCTGAAACCTGTCCTCCACGGGTGACCCTGCTGGTATCTGAATACCGGTGGCGTAGCTTCCAGCATCATAGCAACACACAAGCCCCCACAGTACAACAGTACAACAGGAAAGGTATGCGTTGGGGTTGTATTCTTTCACCATACCCATTTAATCTGTATGCTGAACAAATAATCCGAGAAGCTGGACTATATGAAGAAGAACAGGGCATCAGGATTGGAGGAAGTCTCATTAACCACCTGCGTTATGCAGATGACACAACCGTGCTTGCTGAAAGTGAAGAGGACTTGAAGCACTTACTAATGAAGATCAAAGACCACAGCCTTCAGTATGGATTACACCTCAACATAAAGAAAACAAAAATCCTCACAACTGGACCCATGAGCAACATCATGATAAACAGAAAAGACTGAAGCTGTCAAGGATTTCATTTTACTTGGATCCACAATCAACAGCCATGGAAGCAGCAGTCAAGAAATCGAAAGACGCATTGCATTGGGCAAATCTGCTGCAAAGGACCTCTTGAAAGTGTTGAAGATCAAAGATGTCTCCTTGAAGACTAAGGTGCGCCTGACCCAAGCCAAGGTATTTTCAATCGCATCATGTGCATGTGAAAGCTGGACAATGAATAAGGAAGACTGAAAAACTGACACCTTTGAATTGTGGTGTTGGCGAAGAATATTGAACATACCATGGACTGCCAAAGAACAAACAAATCTGTCTTGGAAGAAGTGCAGCCAGAATGCTCCTTAGAGGCACGGATGGTGAGACTGCATCTTACATACTTTGGACATGTTGTCAAAGGGATCAGTCCCTGGAGAAGGACGTCATGCTTGGCAGAGTACAGGGTCAGGGGAACAGAGGTAGACCCTCAACGAGGTGGACTGACACAGTGGCTGCAACAATGAGCTCAAGCATAACAACAGTTGTAAGGATGGCTCAGGACTGGGCAGTGTTTCGTTCTGTTGTGCGTAGGGTCACTATGAGTTGGAACTGACTCGACAGCACCTAACAACAACAACAACAACAACATGCCATCTATAACCTTATGTGGCAGTTCTACTCTGTCCTATAAGGTCACTATGAGTCGGAATTGACTTTACAGCAACAGTTTGGTTGGTTTTTATGCTATCTACACGTACACATTTCAGTTAAATGTCAACAAAACATTAAAAAAAAAAAAAAAAAGAACCATCTGCTAACACAGAATCTCACTGCCAACCCAAAATGTCCCAAATGCACATTTCGCCACATTATAATGAATAATAAAAACATTTTTATAATTGAAGTTTTATCAATGGGATTACTCTCATCCAAAACCAGAAACTAGATAAATTTTTAAGCAACAATTTTATAGGGCTTTAAAATTCTATGTGCAGAACTTAGTATCATATTATTAATAGTATAATAAAATGTCGATGTTTAGACTTTGACTCTAGAAATTTTCTTATCTAGTGGCTTTCAAACTTCTTTAAGCCATGGACATTACATTACACTTCATGATAAGGTTTTTTTTAAAAAATGTAAAAACTTTAAAACAAAAAAGATAAATGGGGAGTTACTCTAATGCAAGAAAAAAGTACACCCCAACCAGTCTATCCACTCCACCTGCCTGAGGGGCTCCAGTGTGAAAGCACTGATCTACTTCAGCTTAATCCTTTTCATAACTCAAGCTGTTTTTTAGGTCTATTTTCCCATGTTAATTTTACTATTTTTGAGGCTCTTGATGCCTTCTATTTGTTATAAAACCCCTTAATATTGTGCCATTATTGATTGCTTATTTTGTGAGGCTACTATAGACTCACACACCATCTAAATTCTGTCTCAAACCTTATATACTAAGTATGACTGTTCAAATGCTTAATTTTAAATGATCACATGATTTAAATGCTTTAATAAATTATTCTTCCTTGACTTCAATAATTTAAAACCTCTACTCAGAAAAGGTAGAGAATAGGCTTGCTAGACATAAGCCCTTTGAGATTCATGGCTCTAGAATTTTGCTATATATTTCTTAAAGATAATGCAACGGTTTCTCATTACAGGGCAAAAAGTAGCAGGGTGACAACAGGAAAGCAGTGCAGTATGCAGGGATATACTGACATGACAAGCAAAGGTAAAAATTTCTGGAAAAGGTGACATACCCACTGGAACCATGTCCTGGTACTGTGGCCTACTGACTGTGTTGAATGTACTGGATGGCCTGGGAAGAACAGGTGGTCCTGCATGTCGGGAATCTTCTCCTACCTGCAAATACAAGCATCATTTATGTTCTGCACCAAGAGTTAGAATGCTTTGTATTGGCACCTCCAACCAAGTTCTTCAAAATACTTAACAATGAGCATGGCAAAGTACCAACCAATCAAAATAAACGCCAGCTGTGGAGCTGAAGTAAAGTTCTCTTGACAGCCCTCCCTTAGTGACTGAATTGAGGGGAAGGGCTGGGTCAACTGTATCTTTGGCACTGAAAAAGTTCAATATGTTTGCAGTTACTATGGCTGTAGCAGCTAAATAGCAGACCTGTTTATCAGGAATAACTTCTGCATTGTCAGAATACAAATCTGCAATAATATAATCAAAAGGGTGAACGAGGGGAGGTGGGTACAAAATACATTGGGGCAATGCCTGGACAGTCCTTCTTTTGGTCATGGCAGGCCAGGGAATTCCCTACCTCAGCAAAAGAGGGGTGCAAGGACAGCAATCTTCACGTGGGTTTCTTTGTTAGTGTATTATCTCCTAAGAAGCAATTTTATATGCCTATTAGAGCACCCTATGCAGCAGCTCTTTCTGGTTTGAACCTCCCGCCCCAGGAGCTAAGAGCAGCAGGTGGAGGAGCTAAATACGGTTGCTTTAACCTAATTATTTATTGTATGTACTGTAGATTTAGAAACTCATACATACAAATAGATAACCAAAAATGTCCATTAATGTTCTCACAGAAAAACCTAACATTGCTTCAGTTTGTTTTAGCTTTTCTCTTCTTCTTTTTTTTTTTTTTACATCATAGAAATCTTTTAAGACAAGAGTAGAACAGTGGTATAAGAAAGTAAGAGAACAAAAGGCAAAACAGCATATAGAATGGAGCATCTACTCCTACTCACTGAAACCTTCACAACCATTTTATCATAATGCATCATTTAGGTGTTTGGTGAGGATTCTTCTAAAAGCTCTGAAACTGGAAATATTTTCCTCACCCTCCACCACTTGCTTATCCTTCAAGAATGTTCTCACTCATTCTTCAAAGCTTAGTTCAGACAGTACCTCCTCAAGAAGACTTCCCTTCCCTTTGAACTGAAGTTAACGTGACCTTCTCTGTCTCTGAGCTCCTACAGTACTTGGTGTACATTTCTAAAGCAGTTGCCATTCTTAACAGTTTATACAGCATTTTTCACTCATATTTTTATCCATATGTATTATGGTTACTTCCATATTTTCTCTCTGCAATAAAGTACAGGAAGCATGTGTTATGTATTTGTGTCTCTCACACCACCCATCATGTTTTTACATTATAGGTATTGGGTAAATAATTTGTTGGATGGCAGAGATACCATTATTTCTACTAACTGGGATACTTGCTGCATGAATATAAGAGGGAGGCTGGAAAGACTTGTGAATGCAACTAGGAGCTTTCTCCTTTTTCTCTTGGGTTATTGGCTTTGAGTATTGACGCCAATCACTCCCTGGGCAGAATCAGTCATTAACTACACATTGCTTGTCAGGCAGAGGACTTATTTCGATACACCAAGGTATACTTTCCCTCTATTGGTATGTTGCGATGTGTTATCATTTCACAAATCAAAAGGTCTTCTCCCCAGGACCTCACTCAAACCAGGCTGTCAGACAGTGGGCAACCCCCAGGATAAGTGTGGGTAGTGAGGCAGGGTGTCCATGCTTCCAACGGCTGTGTCAGAAAAGTGTATTCCCCTCAAAGGGCTAAGAGTGCTGTGGATAGAGGCTGTCTTTACGGAGTTATCTCTGTTCTATTGATCTGTTTCCATTAATGTCAGGAGACATCATCATTCAAATTTTAATATTTATCTTAGGGTTCTTCTCCCACAACAGGCTACTACTAGACCATGAAAATAACTCAAGTTTTGAGGTAGAGGGGTTGAAAGAAAATGTAAACAAAGCTGTTAATTTCACTCATGTTTTCCCAGGAAAACACTCCTGACTAGACCTCACAACAATCGTGAGGATGGCGCAGGACTGAGCAGTATTTTGTTCTGTTGTACACGGGGTTGCTATGAGTCGGAACCAAAGCAATGGCACCTAACAGTTTCATATTGTGAAGTCAAGATAAGGCAAGTGGTTAAAGTGCACTAGCCATGTGATAAAGCCAGGCAGGGCCTAATTATGCTGTGTATCACATATCAGGTCCAAAGGTAAGAGGTCTGTTCTGCTTTTAAGATGAATGTTGCTAGCATCATCCAGTTCACCATTAATAGTTTATATGATAGTAAGGTAAAGATTTATTAGCTACTCATAAAACACAAATATTTTTTGTATACCTCATCCTGCAATAGATTTATATATAATTTTTATATGAGCTTCTCATGTATTCTCTTCTATGTGTGTGCTTATAACATGAACACACAAGACACATGAAAGCTGGTATGTAACTCATGAGGGGAAATTCCAAGAGTCGAATTTTGATGAATCAAATCCAGTTATTTATTGCATTCATAATATTTTTTCTTATAATATACAGGCTACAAAAATATTCGATTTATGGCATAACATTGAGTATATCCTATGCACAGACATTGAAAAGGCATGCAGGAGAAGAATTTTAATTGTCTTTATCTAAGGGAATTTTTAATAAAAATGTGCATCAAGTGATAATATATATTTAAGGGAATTTTTAATAAAAACGTGCATCGAGTGATAATATATATTTAAAGCATAAATCCATATTAAGAAGAAAAAAATGTGACCTAAGACATTCCTTTTACTTATTTATGCTGCTAAAGGAAAAAGTGAAACAGGAAGAGAATTTTTTGTTGCTGGACTATGTATTAGAGAGCCCCCATGTGGTTACCACAGATGACTGCAGACTGGCAAAGAATGCACAGTAGAGTTTTTAGTTCTTAATTCAGCCCATGTTCTCCAGGCACATGTTCTCCAGGCACTTAAAAAAGTACATAAATCAACTCTCTTGGATATATCCTAATTTTAAAGAACACTAGTAAAGATTCCACAACCCCACAATCTTGCCCCAAAATTTTAATCTAATTCAGCAACTCCATTGAAAAAACTCTTCCCTATATTTAATCTAATTTTAGCCCACTCAAAGTTACATTCATTTCTTCCTATGAAGCTGTCCCTAGGTGTACAAAAGGGCATATCAACATCTTTTCTTAAACAATTTATTACATTATAATTGCTCTCTCACCTTCTGAGTTAAAAAAAAAAAAAATCCCTAATTTCTTCAATCTTTCCTTGTATGTCCTATTTTGAAATTTGTCATTTAGGCTGTCTATATTTCCAGAGACAGCTTGCTAACATTCCAAAGCTTTCTGGCCTTCCAATGATAACCTCTAAATCAAACTTGGGAAAATCAGAACAAAACAAGCAAAACACAATGAAAAGTCAAGCTAATCTCATAAACCATCACATCACCATAGCTTCTATCAACCAAGAGGACGGTCCCTAAGACATCTGACTCACCTCACCCGCACTGTGACTGCGCTGCCTGGTCAAGTGCTGCCGATGAACCAGTGCACTTGTGGGTCTACTGCTCTGAAGCGGGAGCCGAGGATCGATGAAAGTGGTGGTACGGGAATTGTGGTCGACAAAAAATGCCTAGGAAACAATCCACTTGGTCAGCAGTCAATGCATACCACATTTATGTTTATGTCTTAGTGACCGATAACATCACACATGTAGGAAAATACTCATCTTGAGAAATGAGCTTTATTTTCTCATAATTTTAAATATATGAGCATTTCTTCTTATCCTCTTAGGACAGACCAGAATAGAAAAAGCCATGCTAAGATAGGATCGACAAGGAAGAGAGTAGGAAGGAGCATTATCCCTGGCTTTAAGGAATACTCTAAGAAATAGCCATCAAAAATATGATCTTATAAGGAAGCCGTAAGAATGGATACTTGGGCTTCTCTTAACTGACGTTCTTTAAGTTCCTACTGCTACCCATGGTTATAACAAAGTTCTTCCTGTTACGTGAAACTTCATCATTGACTTTCACTATTTTAATTTCCTATGTTGTCGGTTACCAAGTGTTCTTGCAGTGTGTCCCCTATTTGTCACCTTCCAGACTCACCACCATCCCATTATTTCAGGGCTTTCTTTTATGCATGTAAATATGAGTAGCTTCCTGGGTGGTTCCACATCTCTACCACCTTTATTAATTTAAATGGAACCTCACTATAAGAACATTCTAAACACTTTGATTACATGACCACGCCAATCCAAAGCCTCTTATGTCTACCCAATATCTACAGAAAAAAAATCTCAACTCTTTGGTTAGTTTTTCAAGATACTTTAAACATCCCTTTCTTACCTGCCTTTTCAGTCTAGTCATCCACTATACACCTGTACAAACTATATCACATATTGTCTATGACTTTGGCCAAGTCACTGAAGTTTCCTGAGCTGCAGATTTCTTATAAAGACATGTCTCCCTGTTTTTACCATCTATTTCTCTCTCATAACATATTAAAAACACACCATCATTGAGTCAATATATGACCATGTCTATCTTGTTTACTGCAGAATCCCGGTGACATGAAATCATGAATGGTCATAAACCGTTTACCTTGGTGTTATGGTGAAGATCAAATACAACGTACAAGAACATTTTTTGTCCATTTAATTCTAAAGCTCTACATAAGTGCCATTTATCATTATTATTAGAGGCAAATGGTAAAGTGTTCAAAGTAAAATTCACTCAAGGTAATAACGAAACCCATTATCTCAAGGACAACTAGAAAATATGAGTTTTCCAGATCAGATAATGTTAATTAGGTCATCAAAGATAAAAGGGACTATTAGGAGAGCCAAAAGAATCATTACCTATTTAAACCCAGTTGTCAGAGCACATGATATATGCCAAAAAACCTAAGCAAAAACAGATCGACTTTTCAAACTGGAAGAGCTCAGCTAACAATGCATCTTAAGACTAAGGATGAATACATCTAGGCAAATCTTGGGGGCAAATAGCGTATTTATGCCTATAAAAAAATCAGCTTCCCATTATGAAACACAGTTACCTGCATGTAAATAATCAGTAAATGGGATGAAATAATTTGTAGGTAGCTTGCAGACAGAAATAAAAATGACTTCTTCGTAAAAAAAAAACAAACTCTAAGATCAAGCAGCAGATGCACTAGAAAACAAATCAGAGAAACTGAGTAAGAATCTTTTCCTTCCCTCTCTCAACATCCCATCAACAGGGTGCAAAGACTAGATAAAATGGAGGTCTGTGTGAGACGGTGTTGCCAGCCTCAAATTCTCAGGTAATGCATTCTCTTCCCCAACCTGTCAGGTGAAACATCTTTCTTCTCACATTCTGTAAAAAGTACAACAATGATAAACCCAATACAGACTGGTAATGACAGCTTCTGGTCCCAACTGTCACACAAGTTGCCATTTGATCTAGGCTTTAAATACACTTGTTCATCATTTCTGCCACTAGAGTATTATTTTAGCTATTTCTGCAAAATGGAATAAAATAGGAAGCAAATTATTTTTTTAAATAGACATGGTTGGCACCTATTTTAAAACAACAGGCATTATAATCAACCCCATATCCTCTTTAGGTAAATTAAGATTAACAATCTTTTATTACTAAAACAATAATGTGAACCATGTTTGAGGAAAAAAGTACAAAGAGTACTAAAATAGGATTGCATATTTACTCTACTTAATTTTTTGGTAATGTTTTGCAGGGAAGGGTGACCATTTAGAGGCGACAATGATGCATTTGTAATTATAAGGACAAATGGCCTGTCCATCTAGGTCAGTTGTGATTTCCATTTAGTGTCATAGCATAATCTGACGTTAAGAGGCTTGTACAAAATCCATCTTGTAAAGAATTGTACTATAAACTGCTGGAGGGTAAGGGCTAGTTCTTACCTTGTTATCCTCTATAGCTTTTAGAGCAGTGTCTGGCAGAAAGAAGGTGCTCAGAAAATAATAGCCAAACAAAAAACCCACTGCAGTCGAGCCGATTCCGACTTATAGCGCTTTATAGGATAGAGCAGGGCTGCCCTATACGGTTTCCAGGGAGAGCCTGGTGGATTCAAACTGCGGACCTTTTGGTTAGCAGCCGTAGCTCTTAACACCTAAGCCACCAGGGTTTCCCAGAAAATAACAGATTATCAAAAATTCTAATATGTAGAAGGCAGGAGGGGACAGGAAAGCTGGTAATGGGAACCCAAGGTCGAGAAGGGAGAGTGTTAATATGTTGTGGGGTTGTTAACCAATGTCCTAAAACAGTATGTGTACTAACTGTTTATTGAGAAGCTAGTTTGTTCTGTAAACCTTCATGTTAAGCACAATAAAAAAGAAAGAGAAATGGAAAAAATTCTGATATGTAGTCTCCTGACCAAAATACAAGAGACAACTCACAGTAAACTAATCAAGCATTAAAATCATGCTCTTTACATAGGCAGAGAAACACTTAAAGATTTAGGGAAAAAAATAAGTGAAGGATATGTGTGTGCATATATTGGATGCTAGAGAATGAGGAGCTACAAATTATAAAATCACAAATAGGACAGAAGGTTTTTAAAAATCCCACTGTCGATATGAATAAACTACCAAGATAAAACTAGGAACGAGAGACAGAATAAAGAAGTCATGAGATGGTTGGGCTCCAGAAAACGATAACCCTGGTTCTGAGCTCTAGCTCCACCTCTTGTTAGCAATGTAACCTTGGGCAATCTACTTAACTTTGTAAATCTCAGTGTCTTTTCTGTTAAACGGAGGTTAAGTGCTACAGCTGCTAACCGAAGGGTCAGCAGTTCGAATCTGCCAGGCACTCCTTGGAAACTCTGTGGGGCAGTTCTACTATGTCCTATAGGGTGGCTATGAGTCAGAATCGACTCAACGGCACTGGGTTTCATTAAACGAAGGTTACGTGAGATGATAAAAACTTTTGAACACCATGCTCGTGATCCCTCAAATGTGGGTGAGAAAACCTTTTGAACATAGTGCCCCTCAAATGTGAGTTTTTATGAATAATAACAGTTTTCATTTCTAAGACATTTTTCTAAGGATCACAATGTTTCTTGCTACAGTCCATACACAAGACTCAGTGAGATATAAACAGTGTTACAAAGTACTTTGGGCAACTATCCTTAAAAAGGGTATGGGCAGAGTCCTCCTTTCATCCTTCATCCATCCTGCTCCCTGATAGCTGGAGTTTCAGCAGTCATACTGAACCATGAAGACAAGGGATGGCTGAACAAAAAGCAGGAAGCAGCCCAGGTCTCTCAACATGGTGAACCACTTAGGAGACCTGGACTTCCCACGTTTACACTTCTTTATGAAAGAGAGTAAAATATTAAACTTTGTTTGGTCTTTCATCACGATGTGGCCAAACTCTAACTGATAATAAGCAGTCTCCACACAGAACAGTACACCAGAGGCCACTGTTACAAATAAGGATTTTCATTATTTGATATATAATGGTATCTTATTATTGTTCACCTTTTAATACAGCTGGGTAAATGTTCTCATTTTAAATGAAATGTCTAGTTGGGAACCTACAAAGCTGTGATTTGAATCCATCTGTCTGTTTGACTCTGAAGCCCAAGGAAGTACCTCTTGCCCCCTCCCTTCTTTTCTTACATCTTCTCTTTTTTCCCCATTCTGCTTCCTACCTACTATCTTTCCCTTTTTATGTTCTTCCCACTCCCCTCACACCCCAAACAGTACTTGATCTGAGAAAAACATTTAAGTATTTGCTGAATTAGGCTGACAATAACAGTTCCTCAGGGAGCTTGGCCTCGCCACTGTTTCCACTCTGAAGCGGCTGCTACTGATCCCAGACAGTATACTGCATGGACGCTGCACAGTTCTCATGACTAACCTTTGGAAGGTTGGCTGTGGGTGGGGAATAGATACTATTTGTATCCCACAACGGGTTCAGTTTAAGAGTCAAATGGAACACATATATTGTTTACACATGCTTTTTAAACCTGCCAAGTACTTGGGGAGAAAGGTGTTGGTTAAGACCTCCATCAAAATCATATACCTAGAGCACTAAGGAGCCCTGGTGGCACAGTGGTCAAGCGCTTGGCCTGAACCCACCAGCCACTCCTCGGAAGAAAGATGTGGCAGTCTGCTTTCGTAAAGATTACGGCCTTGGAAATCCAATGGGGCAATTCTACTCTGCCCTATAGGGTTGCTATGGGTCTGAAGCGACTCAACGACAACGGGTTTGGCGTTTGGTTTAGAGCACTAACAGAATGCAGCACTAAGAAGCAATTCCTCAGCATGCATTTGGCTCTGCTCAGGTCCTACTGTGTGACCTCGGACAGGTTTCCTTAGCACTTGGCTTTGACTCAGGTCACAGGGGAGATGTGAAAAAAATGTATTCTACTTTATAATAAAGAGGAAGCATAGAAAATTCACAGTGCAAATTCCAGGCTTGCCATTTCTATTTGTGACGTACATTATCAATTATGTCACGGAAGTGGATCACTTTCCCACAGGATATCCTAACTAGTTCAAGCCAGCAAGGAAGCTGACCTAGTACTTTTTTTTTTTTTAATTTGGGTCACTACTTATATCACAATTCTTAAATAGCCTGTAATTATTTATGAAAGCATCTAACACATATTTATAAATATTGTCTGGATAAACAGTATGTTGACAATGCAGATAACACGAAAAAAAGCAATTCTATAAAAAAATACATCTTTTTCAGATCAGTCACTAGCAGAGCAAATATGAACAATACGGATTCCCTACTGTTAAATTTCATTAAGGAAATTCACCCAATCTTCACAGCACTGGGCTAAGACTAATAACATGGTCAGAAACTGAAAGGAATGTAAACACACGAAGTCAAATCTCATTTTAAAAACCCTGACCCTTTCACTGCTTCGGGACACAGTCAAAGCCAGGATACAGGGACTGGTTGGAGCCAAGTGGTATTTTAGTGAGGCCAAACAAAATATCTTTCTTGCTTTACACAATTCTTTCTTTTTTTAAAGTTTCTATTATTTTAAGAAAAGAAAAAGCCATCAGTATTTGTGAAAAAATACCAACCTCAGGCTCAAGAAGTCTAAGTTACAGAAGTTTGAAATTGTTTCCAGTTAACATTTTGCCAAACCAGGAATTCATATTAAAAGAACATGTAAATGAAATAAAACAAAAAGCACTTGTAACTACTCTACAGAAAAACAGTACATCAGATCTCCTATCTTTCTTTCTCTGATGAGCTATGGAAACAACTAAAGAACAACAATTTTTAAGTTAGAAGCACTGAATATTATCTATTATCTATTCTAAATTCTGGTTTCTCAACCCTAGAAACTCTAAGAAATGCTAAAAAATTACCTGTAATCTACTTTAATTTTCAAAAAGATTTCATTTACTAACACATTCTCTCCCTTCCAAAATATAAATCTCAATTCCTGGCCCCCTCCCCCGTATTCCCCAATTAAAAGGAATACACATGCTATTATTTTCTTCATGTTATATCTCAGACAGAATCTTTGTTAACAACAGTAGAGACAAAGAGGGTTCAATGACATCATTTATTATAATAGTCATGTTAATGTTTTCCACCACTTAGTTCACATGAAGCTGTTAGTAACCCACGTATTTCACAACATCCATATTATTCACAAAAAGGTTAAAGAGGGGTATTGCTATGATCATATGATCATAGCTCTAAAGTTACTAGGAGAGAAAAAATTCCCCATGGCCCTTCAGCTAGAGTTCTAGAGCCAGCTGGTTAGTGGATGCAGGTAAGTACGATATCCCCAACACTTTAGATGGGAAGTGTTAGTTAAGGGACTATGTACGAGGAGTGGTGGTATTTGGGTGTTAGAAATGTAATGGGAGAGCCAGAGCTGGCTTGTATTATCAGCTCACGAGAGTTGACTGTAGCTTGAAATTGGCCATGCGGGAGAATTTACATCAAGGAAATTGGAAAATGCTAGAAATCAGCCCTCTTCCCCACCTTCCCTGGAGAGCTGGTTGTTAAATATTTACTATTCCTGTGGAAGGCTGAGAAGTTATCTAAATGAGCAGTTTTTAGGTAGAGTAGGAGGTCATGACCTGAAATTTAAAAAAGCATATTAACTAACATTAATACTAGTAATATTAATACCATTCCAAACACATAAAAATATTAATATTAAAAAAAAATTCAAATGTCACGAGGACAACTGTTAGAAAAGACAAAGGCCATCTTTATACTTGGGCAATTCTTTAGGATTTCACGAATGTAGCATTTCACTCAGAATTATACCCACAAAACCAGTCTCTGCTCTATTGTCTCATTCAAAAAGGTACACTGCCCTAGAGAGATACTTTACCTTTGCCTTCCACAGGTATTTATGTGGTTATTTTTAGATCTAACATCTTTTTACACCTTAAAAACAGGCAAGATATCCTCTAAAAAAACATGGGCTATTTATAAAGTTTAATTCCATCTCTACCTAGGTTGCTGTGTAACCTGAGGTGATTAAAGCAAGTAACTACCACAAAGAGATACTAGTTGTGTCAAAGGAATTAAAAGACATGTGCCACACAAATGACAAATAACATAGATACGACAGTACTGAAATTCACTTGAGACCTCCAAATTCTAAGTTGAATTTTACTCACTGAGATGAACAGAACTTAACCCTGTAAAGAGTAGCCATCATATGGGATTGAATCCAAGGTTTGTGCCATCACTGGGACAACTGGTGCAGCCACAGAGGCTATTGTTGTTGCTGGGTGCCGTCAAATCAATTCCAGCTCATAGAGGTTCCACGTGACAATGCAGAACTGCCCTATAAGAATTCCTTGGCTATAATCTTTATAGAAGCAGATTGCCCGGTCTTTCTCCCACAGAGCTGCTTGGTGAGTTTGAATCACTAATCTTTTGATTAGCAGTGGAGTGTTTAACTGTTATGCGCCTAGGGCTCATTACATAGACTATTATCTGTTGCTGTTGAGTCAATTCCGATTCATAGCGACCCTATAGGACAGAACAGAACTGCCCCACAGGGTTTCCAAGGCTGTAAATCGTTAACAGAAGCAGATGGCCACATCTTTCTCCTCTGGAGAGGCTAGAGGGTTTGAACTACTGACCTTTTGGTTAGCAGCCGAGTGCTTAACCACTGCACTACTAAGGATCCTTACATAGGCTATTAAAAATAGGCTATTAGGGTGTGGTAAAATGAGAACCTTTAAGTAGGCTCGGTTTGTGATAACTTACGCCATGAAAATCTTTATTCTATTCTAAAATCTATCCTCATAGACATAACTGCTACTTGTTGTGGTTATCGAAGTTGAGTATCTGGACCATTCTTATACTCAAAACACTAACCTGATGGCCAAAGTCACAAACCTCAGAGTTACAAAGCTTTCACATAGAAACAGATGTCAATCTACCTGTGTGATTGAGATATATAGCATATTATTTTTGTAAGGAAATACATAAGAAACTATGGGAAAGGACATATTTTAAATAAGGAGATGATTATAGTTGTACATTTTTAATTAAAAACACCATGAAGTTTTATGATATATCATTTACAAAGGTCAAAGTTTCTTAGAATTTCAATTTAGGCCCAAGTAGAATCATTTGAGAAAAATACCCATAGGTTAATACTTCTTGAGAGTACAAAGCAGAGAGGCAGGAAAAAAAAAAAAGATATTCCATATTTAACATATGAAAGGGGAGTCAAGAAAATAACACCTTTCCCAAAAATTAAACTGAACTCTAAACCTATTATGTGAACTTGAGAAAGAACTAATTTTATAGTACTTTTCTAATTTTCCATGTCATTTCCTATTATTCTCTTGGCTATCCTTAACCCTCTGCAATGTAGCTTCCACTGACTCTACTCCATTGATGTGGGCCTCTTGAAATTTACCCATTACTTCTTCCTAGGAACCAAACACACCCTCCTGATGCTTTCCTGTCTCTCTGTGACTTTACTTTGAGTGTTATCTATCGCTCCCCATCTCCTATTTTCTCTCTCCATAACCTCTTCTTATCAAAATTCTACTCATCATTCAAGAATCAACTCAAATACTACCTTTGCTATGAAAACTTCCCAGTTATCCTAAGTCACAAATTAGGCAGTCCACACTGAACACTTCCAGACTCTGTACCAGTGCTATGCCACATGTTCTTCTATAATACAAACGAGAGGCATTAGGGGTAAAACAGCAATGTCTGGGGTGGCAGGGGGAGGGGACATTTAGTGGGTTTACGTAGGAAGTGCAGGATCTTGTGCAAACGTGTGCATCTGATTTCAGTTCTACTTTTAAGCAGTAAGTTACTTACCTTGCTAAAGATCTTTTTAAAACCCAACTTTCATGACCATGGCTGATGGGGGGAATGCAGCCAGAGCAGAAGGCCACTGATCCACAACAGAACAAATCTACCAGAGAGACCACAATAACAGAACACTCATGGTAGGCAAACAGAACACTCTGGGTTGAAAAACAGAGAAAACTCTGGTTTAAGGCAGAAGCAAACACTCCAGGGAAGACTATACTAGAATGCTCAAGAACGACATAAGACACTCTAAAACTGAACCCTACTGTGAAGAGCCACTGTGTTGGACCACCATGGCAAAGGGTGATCAGCAGTTCTTGAAGAGAAGATGAGACACAGACATTAAATCTTACAGTATATCCTTTATAAGCCATTGTATATTTCTCATTAGAGCAAGGTTTTAGCCATTAACAACAAATCTTTATCATTTTCATAAAATCTCAATGATACTCTTCAGTTATTCTATATGGTCCTTGCTTCTACTTAACTAGACTTTGGTTAGCAGAGTAGCAATACTTAGGTGAGCAGCGTTCCCATTCTTCTGGCTTAGTGTGCTGTATATTCCATTTTATTTTATAGATACTTATAGATTCCATATCATTGCAGGCCCCAAATTACATTATAAAGTATAGAGGTTTATAACTGTATAGTTTTATCTTCTCCAATGTCATAAGTAATAATTCAAGTGAATTGGGGTAATTATCATCTTAATTATTATTGTTTTTCTCTATTTGTAATCACAGTATTATCTAATTTGATACTAACCACAGTACCAGGGGCTAAACAGGACAGGGTTACTAACCTTCACTTTAGAGAAAAATGAGGTTCAAAGAGGTCAGATCAGATAGTTACTAACTGATCCAGGAATCCTGACCCAATTGCAGCATATTTTTCTCAAATCCATCAAATTAACAGTGGCAAATGACAACAACCAAAAAAGCAAAACCAAACCACTCCAAGGCTATGTAACATTTGGTTTTCCTAATTAAAGCCTGTATTTGTCTTCCCGATATATTATCCCCAGGAGCACACACTAATGACCAAACCCAGCCAAGAACCAGAGGCACATTAAATAAGTCACATTTTAATACTACTGATGCATATTTCTTGCACAAACATAAAACATACCAATAATGTTACCAGATCTCAAATTATACTCGATTTTCACACTTCTGAGAAAGCAAAATTTAAGAATTATTACAAATAGAAACAAGCAGAATTTTTTTTTTTTTCCTGCACTGGTCCACTTTCTTTTCTTATATGTTTTATTTCAAAATGAGGCAAGTCAAAATGTATACTGTATGTTGAGTGAAAATTCTAGGCCTCAGATTCAACAGAAATACACAGATGTCGACCACAGTCCCATGAGGGCAGTCCTGGATAAAATTCCTCTTGGCTTAATTGCCAGTCTCAACCTTACAAAATTAAAATAACTATGAAAATCCAGTAATGGAACAAAATGCTGACTAAAAGATGCTGTGGAATTTCGAACGGAATAACTTTCCAAATGTAATTAACTCTTTGCAGAAAGAAAAGCATTATATGTTTGACATTAAATCCAGTTTGGAACCACACTGTCTAACCCTCAAGAATGAAGCATCAGAGATCTATAGAATCTAGGAGCTAAAAAGGGTATCTTGGCCTTCCTGTAATCCAACTTATTTGATTTTTTTTTAGCTTTGTTAAGACATAAATCAGAGAACATATAATTCACAAACTTAAAATGTACGATTCACTGTTTTTCAGTATATTTACAGGGTTGTGCAACCATCATCACATCAAATTTTGGAACAATTTTTTCTCCCCAAAAGCAGCTCCATACCCATTAACACGCATCCCTCACGCTGTTTCCCAGATCTAAAACAAAAACCCAGTGCCATTGAGTCGATTCCGAGATCTAGCCAACCATTAATCTACTCTCTGTCTCTATAGATTTCCTTCTTCTGGATTTTCATATGAGTGGATCATATAGCATGTGATCTTTTCTGACAGTTTCATTTAGCAAATGTTTTTAAGGTTCATGCGTGTTGTAGGATATATCAGGACTGCATTCCCTTATATTGTTGAATAATATTCCATTGTATGGCTCCACCACATTTCATATTTGTTGGACATTTGGGTTGTTTCCACTTTTGGGTATTATCAATAATGTTGCTATGAACATTTGCAGATAAGTTTTTAGGTAGAAGTATGTTTTCGTTTCTCTTGGGTATATACCTCATACTGGAATTGCTGGATTATGTGGCAGCACTTTAGCGGTTTGAGGAACTGCCGAACTGTTTCCAAAGTGGCTGATCATTCTACATTCTCACCAGTAATACATGAGATGAGAATGCAGACTAGCCTGATGTGTCTTCACATCCTTGCTAACACTTATTATTGCCTTTTTTAAAAAATTAGAACTACCCTAAACTGAACCTACTGCCATCGAGTTGATTGTGACTCACAGTGACCCTACAGCACAGAGTAAAACTGCCCCATAGGGTTTCCAAGGAGCAGCTGGTAGATTCAAACTGCCAACCTTTTGGTTAGCAGCCAGTTAACCATTGTACCACCAGGGCTCCGTAACTATCCTAAAAAATCCTAGTGGGTGTTAAATGGTAACTCACTGTGTTTTTGATTTGTGTTTCCCTGATGACTGATATTTAATGGGGAAAGAATAATCTTTTCAACAAATAGTGCTGGGACAACTTGGTATCTACACACAAAAGAATGTAGTTGGAGCCCTAACTCACACAGTATGAAACCTTAACTCAAAATGAATCACAGATCAAAATATGAGACAAAATTACAAAATTCTTAGATGAAAACATAGGATTAAATCTTTGTAAGCTTGGGTTAGGTAATGTTTTCTTAGATATGATACCAAAAGCACAAGTGACAAAAGAAAACATAGATAAACTGAATTACATCAAAGTTAAAAAAACTTTTGTGCTATAAGCAATACCATCAGGAAAATGAAAACTCACAGAATGGGAGAAAATATTTGGAAACCATATATATGACAAGGGACTAGCATCAAGAATATATAAAAACACTCTTACAACTCAATAATACAAAGATAAAGAGCCCAATTAAAAAATGGGCAAAAGATTTGAATAGGCATTTCTCCAAAGACTATAGTATATATAAATGGCCAATAAGCACATGAAAAGATGATCAACTTATTAATTTGTACAGATGAGGAAACTCAGATTCAGGGAGTTTAAATGATGTCTCCTAAGTCAGTCAGGTGGTTAGTAGACCAGTGAGGTCTAGACTACCTTACACAGGAATATGATTACAGTTTCAGGTAGAGAAGTACCTGGATTTATAACCAAGGGTTTACTTGCACACAACTTCTCTGAGCCTTCGTTTCTTTCTCTATAGTTAAGATCTATTTCACAAGATTGCTGTGAAAAGTAAATGAGCTAATATTATGCCTCTAACATAGAGTCTGATACCCTAAAAAGCCTTCAATACGTTTGAACTCCATTCCCTTCCATTATACTCCATGTCTCGAGCACGAAGCCAGGCATGTATTTCTGATGGCATTTCCTCTGCCAGAATACCTGTTATCTAATAAAGACCTGTATGTGTGACTCAGCCTGGGATACCAGTAATCCTGCTATCTAGCCTGGAATTCCTAGTATCCTTTGGATGATAAAGGCCCATTTAAGTATCTCTCATCTACAAAGACAATCTCTCCCTGTAGAGCATGGTAGTTAAGAGTCACACTCCTAGAGTTTGAATCCTGGTTTCCCCAATTGCTTAACATCTCTAAATTTCAGTAAAGTGTGGATAATAATGATACCTTTTCCATGAAGTGTAAACTAGCCATAGAAAAGTACCTAGTACAGTGCCTAACACATGGTATGAGTTTAATAAATCCAGGTATCATCATCATTACCTTACCGAGAAAGGCATGATATTCTTTCTACTCTTTAATTAATGATTAATTTTAAAAACAATATTTTACTTCTTTTATGTGAGCTAAGGACGTTTTTCCCCCTACCATCCACAAACACAGTACAACAGATCTAGAATCCTGTGAAATCTCACCCAATGTCATCTTTGGCCTTACATAATTACCAAAAAAAAAAAAACTTCCAAAACTGAAGACAGCTAAACCGTAATACAAACATAATCACTACCTTGTTCAAACGTGGAAAATCCAAGACAACGTCTGCATTAACAGAGATCGAATGCGGCAAATCTAGGAACTACTTCTACTAAGAGCACAGGAGGAGGAAAGAGTTGGTGTGGACACAGAGCTTGGCAGCTTGTCCTTCATTTGTACAAAGTAGAGATTACTGAGTAATCAGGAAACTACATGTGACAAGTTTCATTCATCAAATCTTTTCTGAGCACCTTCAATGTGAAAGACACTGGGGTAGAGGAGGGTAATTCAAAGATAAATTAAAAAATAAAAAAAATCTCTCCAAAAGGGGATCATCTGCTTGGGAAGATAAGACATGTTAAAACAACTATACCATGAGACAAATTGGGATAGTTGACGTAAGATGTTACAACCAAAACTATGTAGGAATTCAAGAAAGTGACTAATCACTTATGCCTGGGGAGCCAAGAGCAAGTAACTTAACAGGCTGCCTTAGATGATATGTCCAAAAGCCCCCCGCCCCTTGACTGTGATAGGGGTTTCTACCACAGGCTTCCATAACATCCCGCAAAGCCCTTACTATGCTTCATGATAATTGTGAGAAGATATCCATCCATCCAACTCACTGATGAAGGGCAGGATTAGAACAGACTCTGGAGCCGGACTCTCTAGGTTCAAACCCAATTCTACCACTTACTGTTTGTTGTATCTTGATCAATTCACTTAAATATACTGTGTCTCAGTTTCCTTATCCATCAAATGTGGATAAAAATAATACCTATAAATCAACCTAAGAGCTTATAATAGGGTTTGGCACATAGTCATTGCTACCTATGACAAAATACTACATTGTATTAGCTTTTACCATTGTTAGCACAGTTACATGCACATAGTAGGCATTCAAAAACATGTTAGAAGACTGAATAAATGAAAACACGGAAAGAAGATGTACTTGAGAAGATAAGATAGAGCCAAATTCATGAGCCTGAAGAATTAAGCCAAAGAACATTCCTCTTAAGAATAATTTCTTTTTAAATAGATGGAGACTTGGACATACTATTCCGTGTCAATTCTAGAAGTCAATCTAGAATTGGAAAATGTGGGGAAACGGTTTTGTGGTATTTAATAGCTCTCAGAGTCTCTTCTGACATTCATTTTGGTCTCTTCTTTCTTTGCTGTCTTTTTAAGGACTTTTTTCCTTCTTCATGTATGATGTCCTTGATGCCATTATTTTTTTTTTTTTTCGTTTAACATAGTACTCATAGAGTACTATGAGCCCTGGGGAGCCCAGGTGGCACAGTGATTAAGTGATACAGCCGCTAACCAAAAGTCAGCAGTTCAAATCCACCAGCTGCTTCTTGGAAACTCTATGAGGCAGTTCTACTCTGTTCTCTTGGGTCACTATAGGTTGGAATCAACTCCACGGCAACAAATTTGGTTTCGGTTTTTGGTATGAGCCCTAGACCATCTCAGAAATAGATTGTCTAGGTTCTAAATAAGAGTTAAATAAAAATAAAACTTTAGCTGAGGAAAACCTTATAAAAATAACTAAGTTTCCATGTTCTAATTTCTTGTTCATTAACAACCTCCTGACTATAACCAGGCTCTCTGGTTGAGCTGTTTACAAAGGAAGTGCAGATGTGATTACTCTGTGTGACAGTTACATATTTCTCATCATAAATTAATCAATCTGTGAGTCATGGGCCAACAAGACTGAGGCCCAGACCAGGACAATGTTCAAAAGACATACTTTGTGAAGTTGCTTAGTGATCTAGCACCTTCTCCAAACAATATCACAAATTTTTACTCAAATTTCTGTAGCAGTAGCTGCACAACTGGGGAAAAGGAAGTGCAACTGCTGAAGAAAACTTTTCTGTACTCAGCAGAAAATAGTGAATGATTACAAGTAGAAGAATATCGAGAGAAAAGAGATTGTTTCACCAAGCAATCCTCCTCAAATCTCTCTACTCCATGCACTACTTCAGAATAGAAAACCTGCTCGTTCAGGTTTTGTTTGAACCAGAAAATGGAATGTTTCTCCTAACACAGGGCCTTTGGCCCTCATTTGAAGGGTAGGGCCAAGGGCCAAACCCACTGGCAGCCCACAGTCAATCAGTGGCTCCCCTCAGCAACTCCCCCATGTTACCTTGCCCTGATGATCATGTTTCATTTCCCAGCCCCTCGGCAGCTCCAGCTGTTTGTTTGCAAACATGTTGAGGAATCCCACAAGGTCCCGGTTATGTTGGTAACGTTCAAAGTGATGGGTGTCCCGCCGGACTTTGGTGATCATGTGCTTCAAACACGTGTTGTTTGTAAACATGCGGTAGGCACTCTGAAGAAAAGGATGGAGAACCAATGTTAACCTCCTAGTAACACACAAAAGCAACATATAGACCACATATAGTTAAGTCTCGTCTTCTGAAGGGTACAGAACACACGTATATAGGCTTCAAAATAACTCTGGAAACACATATGGAAATAGCAGAGAAAAATATCTTCTTCAAAATAAAATACAAAGTCAGTCAACAAATATTTACTGCACACGACCATATGCCAAACAGTAGCAATAACTATTCCGTTGAATCATCTCAGATGGAAACCTGGTGGCACAGTGGTTAAGTGCTCATTGGCAGTTTGAACCCACTAGCTACTCCATGGGAGAAAGATGTGGCAATCTGCTTCTGTAAAGATTTACAGACTTGGAAACCCAATGGGGCAGTTCTACTCTGCCCCATAGACTTGCTATGAGTTGGAATTGACTCAATGGCAATAGGTTTGGATCACCAGAGGGAAAACAATGTTCATGAAAATGACCAGCTGTTCATGATCTATCCTAGAACTCTTATCTTCTCAGACAGATTGAAAGAACTTTGAACTCCTTTTACCTCTAGTATCCCACGGACACAAGACTAAGTCTAGAGGCCTTTAGGCTTTAGGTATTACTTGATGGGTTCTGTTATTTCTAAGACAGCCAAGGCAAACCCAAAAGAAACCGGAGTTGCTGGAAATCACTTTATTTCATTAAACATTTACTGTCTTTGTTGTGCCCAGTACTGTGCTAGTTATTGGGGATAAAAGAGAAAAGGATGTGATGACAGTCAACACTACTTCTTTCCAGAGTCCCTCAAAATGTGTCTGTCATGTTCAGGCTAAAGCATTTATTGCTGGTGTAAGTTCCTGTAGAGTTCCTTTCCCTTTGCCACAGTAAGCACCAGTGTCTGAAATAGTGGCTGCTCCTCAGTGTCCGAAATAGTGGATCCCTGAGTGACTACAGGGATCAGAGAACCCTGATGATCCAAGTTAGAATGAGAAACTTTTGTTAGGGTAAGTCTCAGATTTGTGGGTCACTGTTCTCAAAGCATAACCTAGACTATTATGATTGATTAACCATCATTATACACTTTTTTACTTTGCATTAAGGTACTTAGGGTACTTTTGGAGACCTGGTGGTGCAGTGGTTAAGAGCTCAGGGGCTAACCAAAAGATGGGCAGTTTTAATCTATCAGCTGCTCCTTTGAAACCCTATGGTTCAGTTCTATTCTTCCTTATAGGGTTGTTATTTTCAGAATTGACTCAATGGGAAAAGGTTTGTTTTTTGGGGGGCTGAGATATTACTCCCTATAAAAATAAACTAAAAGAAAAGAAGTAGGAAGACCACATTGAACCATCTCAAATATTAGTTCTTTAGTATACCTCAGTATAAGATATTTTGGGGTCCTTTTCAACCCGACGAGGCATTGGTGGTTCACTGGTAGAGTTCTCGCCATCTGTATGAGAGAACTGAGTTCAATTCCCAGCCAGTGCACCTCATGCACAGCTACCATCCATCCGTCAATGGAGGCTTGTGTGTTGCTATGATGTTGAACAGGTTTCAGAGAAGCCTCCAGACTAAAATGAACTAAGAAGAAAGGCCTAGCAATGTACTGCTGCAAATCAGCCAGTGAAAATCCTACGAATCACAATGGTCCAAACTGCAGCTGATCATGGGAATGGCAGGAGACCAGAAGTGTTTCGTTTCCATTGTGCAAGGGGTCACCACGAGTTGGAGGTTCAATGACAGCTGACAACAATAACAATTTCAACCTGACAGCCTAAATTAAAGGAAGTTTCACTGGCTGTAGCAGCTGTGAGGTTCAGGGCAGAGAGCACTGCCAAAGCAGGCAGGTCTATGCAGGGGTTCTGGGCGATTAGAGCATGAGAAAATAAGAAAGTGACTGCATTAAAGCCCAGAAGGAGGCGCATACAAGAAGCTGGAGGTTGTCAGAGACAAATTTCAGTTAAGTAATATTTTCTCCTGTGGCTGACCTTGCCTTACAGTTTTAAGTACAATCAGTAAGAGGCATCTGTTTTCTGCATTTGGCTCTGTGTTGCTGAAACATTTCCACATAAGCCATTTAAGCTTAGAGGTCTGACACCACACTAGCTTGTGTGGTAACGGTATTAAGCTTTCAAATTTTATTCCTTAATATGTCTATTTGGGAAGCCCTGGTGGCATAGTGGTTAAGCGCTATGGCTGCTAACCAAAAGGCAGGCAGTTCAAACCCACCAGGCGCTCCTTGAAAACTCTATGGGGCAGTTCTACTCTGTCCAATATGGCCTCTATGAGTTGGAACTGACTTGATGGCAATGGGTTTGGTATGTTTCTTTGGGGACAAATTATTGTGAGATGATTCTGTGGGATAAATCATTACATTAACTGTGGTTCTAAACAGCTATACCTTCTAACCCCCTCCCCAATCCCACCCCTCAGTTAAAGTAACTAAACAGAAATGGGCACCCCAGCCCAGGGGCAAGGATGAGAAGACAGAAGGGGACAGGAAAGCTGATAACAGGGAACCCAAACTCAAGAAGGGGAGAGTATTGACATGTCATGGGGTTGGCAACCAGTGTCACAAAACAATATGTGTACTAATTGTTTAATGAGAAGCAAGTTTGTTCTGTAAACCTTCATCTACAGTAAAAAAAAAAAAATAATAATAAAGTAAACAGGCCACATCCTGATTCTTTATCTAGAGCACCCAAAATTATTCTCATTCTGCTAAAGAAAAGCAGACCTTCATTCGGGCAAAAAGTAGTGGCAATCAGGGCCCAGACTCAGGCTTGAACTCTTACGCAATTCCCTCAAGTTGGACAGCTCTTTAAGCACAGGAATCTTAGGGTTGGTCTGATAATTATGTCCTTTCATCTTCGTCTTTTCCACTCAATGAGACACATAAAATAGCACCGAGTTCAACAGATCTTTGCAAAATCATCTATCAAAGTACATCAAGTACAATAAAAGATCTCTCTCATTAGTAGCTATTAACAAAATTTAGAGCCACAGCCTTTCAAGTCTGAATAATATGAACACCGTTGTTAAGGTCTATATAAAACATTTAAGGTGAAAAAGAACATCCTTCCAGACTGCTTATTTCATAAGGAAAACACTTTTGAATACGCAAATGTATATAGTTCAGGAAGGATACTTATACCCCAGCTCATTTGGAACTACAGTGAGCATTCTAATCACAGCTCTACTCATGGGCAGAGACAATGGAAGTCACCTCACATCTGTCTTAATGTGCTTAACTGTAACATGGGATAGTAATAACTGCTTTGCTTCCCTCAAAGGAGTGTGAGATACAAATCCAGTGGGACAAAGGATGTGAAAGTGCTCTGAAGAGGTAAAAAAAAAAAAAAAAAAAAAAAAACCTATAAAAATACAAAGCAGAAGTAAAAGAATATATAGCAGCATAATGTTACGACAAATTAATATCGTTTTTGTTGTGTGCCTTTCAGTCAATTCCAACTCATAGTGACACTATATGACAGAGTAGAACTGCCCCATAAGATTTCCTAGGCTGTAATCTTTACAGCTTAATCATTGTGCCACCAGGTGCCTTAGAAGAATATATACAGCAGTATAATGTTATAGCAAGTAAATGCTAGGAGTAAAATTATTTTCTACTTTTAGTCTTTGATGATGTTAGGCAAGAATTCCAGTTTTTATTAACTAAAGAAGGGTCTCATAACCTTTCATTGATTTTGAGCTAAGCCCTGTGCTAAGCCCTGAGAATAAAGAGATGAGAAAGGCCTGGTTGCTCAAAAGGATAAAGTTTTTTGAAGCAGATTTGCTTCAAAAAAAAATACATTTATTTCTTGACTGCTGCTTCCATGATGCTGACTACAGATCCAAGTAAAATGAAATCCTTGACAACCTCAACCTTTTCTCTGCTTATCATGATGTTGCTTACTGGTCCAGTTGTGAAGATTTTTTTTTCCGTATGTTAAGGTGTAATCTATACTAAACGCTGTAATCGTTCCTAAGAAGACTCATTAACAACCTGTGATGTGCAGATGACACAACGTTGCTTGCTGAAAGTGAAGAGGACTTGAAGCAGTTACTGTCTGCTAGAAGTACACAGAGTCGCTATGAGTTAGAACTGACTTGACGCACCTAACGACAACAACGTGAAAATTAAAATGGTAAAGGTATAAATTCTTTTGATATTTCCCGTATCGTTCAATTTTTTGCCCACAGAATTCTTCAATATTGCAACTTGAAGCTTGAATTTTTTCTTTAGTTCTTTCAGCTTGAGAAATGCCAAGTGTGTTCTTCCCTTTTGGTTTTCTATCTCCAGGTCCTACAATACTTTGTCTTCTCGAGGTACCCTTTGAAATCTTCTGTTCAGCTCTTTTACTTAATCATTTCTTCTTTTTGCTTTAGCTACTCTACATTCAAGAGCAATTTTCAGAGTCTCTTCTGACTGGTGGATTCTAACTGGGGGAGGCTCCTTTTCTGTATTCTTTTGTCTTAGAAAAAAAGATGTAGTAAATGAATTTTATCTATCTGAAACAAAAGTAGATTAGGAAAAGGAAAATGTGGCCTATTTTGTAACATATTCTAACAAAAATAA
This sequence comes from Elephas maximus indicus, assembly GCF_024166365.1. Taxonomy (NCBI): domain Eukaryota; kingdom Metazoa; phylum Chordata; class Mammalia; order Proboscidea; family Elephantidae; genus Elephas; species Elephas maximus. The sequence goes on from NC_064824.1 coordinate 94,599,431, forward strand.
ACCAGAAACCAAACCCAGTGCCATTGAGTCGATTCTGGCTCATAGCGAACCTACAGGACAGGGTAGAACTACCCCATAGAGTTTCCAAGGAGTGCCTGGTGGATTCAAACTGCCGACCCTTTGGTTAGCAGCCATAGCACTTAGCCACTATGCCACCAGGGTTTCCCTCTAACAATAACGCACAGAATGATTTCACCTGGGAAGGTGCTTGGGGTAAGGTAGTAAAGCAAGTTGGTAATTGTTACTAGAAAATAAAGCCCTTTTAAGAGTTTCTTAAAGGACACAAACTTTTCCTTTGCATGATTTAAATTTTTTCTTTTCAGTTATTCTTTCTTAATTCCCAAACTCCCTTTCCAAACCCTCCTTCTTTGTTTTTTTTTTTTATCTCCCTAGCAAGAAATAACTAAGGTGTGCCTGACCCAAGCCATGGTGTTTTCAATTGCTTCATATGCATGCAAAAGCTGGAAAATGAATAAGGAAGAATTGATGCCTTTGGATTACGGTGTTGGCAAACAATACTGAATATACCATGGACTGTCAGAAGAACAAACAAATCTGTCTTGGATGAAGTACAGCCAGAATAGTCCTTAGAAGCAAGGATGGGGAGCCTTTGTCTCACATACTTTGGACATGCCATTAGGTGGGGTCAGCTCCTGGAGAAGGACATCACGCTTGGTAAGGTAGAGGGTCACTGAAAAAGAGGAAGACCCTCAAAGAAATAGACTGACACAGTGGCTACAACAATCGGCTCAAGCATAACAATAATCATGAGGATGGCACATGGCCTGGCAGTGTTTCATTCTGTTGCAAATAGAGTCGCTATGAGTCGGAACCTACTCAACCAACAATAAGCAGGAAATAAAAGCTCGATGGTTGAGTGAATTCTTTAGTGGAATTTTATTAAAATAACAGTCCATAGAGTTTAAACATGTATTTTTAATTTTTTGTTAGGTGTTTGGGGTATTGAAGTGAAAAGCATTGACAGCAGTTGAGGAGAATGTTACTGCCATGTAAATGCAGAATAAGAAAATTATGTGTAAATAGTTCATTTCTCATCAATCAACCACAGTGCAAATAATAATCATCCCTTTTTTGTTTTTATTTTTTGCAGGTTTTTCCTTAGTGTGACCACATGTTCTGGATTACCTGACCCAGTCCCAATTTCACCTAATTCGGTTCTAGTCAATAACTCAGTGAAGTACATTAGTGCTAGATACAATTTTTCATTATGAAATCTTTAGCAAACATTTCTCATAGTCACAAGGGAGCAGATTTGTGCACTTTTATACACTATTCAAGGAGGCCTGGTTGTAAAATGGTTAAGGCTACTAACCAAAAGATTGAAGTTTCAAACTCACCAGCTGCTCTGCAAGAGAAAAGACCTGGCGAACTGCTTCAGTAAAAATTACAGCCAAGAAAATCCTATGGGGGAGTTCTACTCTGTCCTATAGGGTCACTATGACTTGGAATCAACACAATGGCACACAACAACTTATTCATTAAATAAAATTTATCATAAACAAAATCAAGAAATGCAGTTTCCATAGATGTCTGCTAGGATGTGGAAACAGTACTGTCTTACACAGACTGTCTTCATAATATTTTTAATGATAAAGGCTTTTACATTGTTTTCATCTAGCTGAAGAGTAAAATGGAGGAAAAATTTCAACTTATAACAAAACTAACCACACTTATCAATCTATTTTGCAATAGCAGAAATTCTGAGAATACATTTGTGATTTATTTATGATTTTGGAGTTTTTCTTCAGTAAGTACACTCAGGGGTTTTGATTCTGGGATTAATGTATTTCTGGAGCTCATTAAAAGCCAGAGTAATAATTATTTAGCATGCATTCTGAAAACATTATTCAGCTGCATATAATGCAATATATTTATGTATGACATTAACTAGACAAATATATGCACATCAACTATAAAAGACAGCTCTAATAATAACGAAATCAAATTTTACGAAAACCAGCAGAGTTTTCTTTTGGGTTAATAATAACGAAATCAAATTTTATGAAAACCAGCAGAGGGCAGTAGAATGTATCTTAAAGCAATCACAATGCAAAAAATAAAAAACTGGTTTTCCAAGTTTCTCTTGAGAGCTATGACAACCATATATCTACTTAATTTTGTTCTTTTCAGTAAAGATGATTAGGTAAATTACTGACATAAAATCTATTTTTCATGACTGTCCTTCAACATGAACTGACATCTTCAAATCATAAAAATAGAATTAAGAAAGCCTTTAAATTAAGATCCCTTTTGTATGTTGGAAAATTTCAATAATATAAACAGAAAATCTACTGAAGCACTTGTAGAGCATAAATAATCAAGCAAAATAAAAAGGCTATAAAATAAATCTTAAAATCCTGAGACCAAATAAAGTCATTCGCTTTGTTACATTTTCTGTAATCTAGAAAAAAAATTCCAGCAAGTAATGCTCTCTATAAAGCACTGTCAAACTTATTCCCCTGAATTCAAACCTTGAGGCTACTGGTAAGGAAAATCCACCTATTTAATTTCTGCCATACGTAAATTAGGGAAAACAGCCTTCCTAAACTCAACAGAATTTAAATCTTATAAAAATGCACGGCAGCACTGCATAGATCATCTTTTTAGCCAGAAATGGATGCAGTTCAAGCAGGAATAAAATTAAGATGCTTTAGAAAGGATACTTTAAAATCAAGATGGGTTGCCCGGCAAAAGATCTTTCAAGTCATGCCCAACTAGAAAAAGGGGAAGACAACAAAAACAACAACAGGAAAACAGAATAAGCAAAAAACTTGTAAGGACTATAGTATTTTCATATGGTGAAAACTAGTTGTCAAAAGTACAGATGAGTTACAGCTGTGATAAAGGTAATGAGGTTATTTAATGTAATTTCTTATTATACAAGGTGTCCCCCAAATTCTAGATTAATTGCATCAGAATCACTTAAGGAATCTCTGAACCAGAATTTCTAAGGTTTGGGGATCAAAAATATGCATTTATTTTTTAAAGTTTACCGAACAGATACTTGTATACCAGTGTTCACTGCAGCATTACTGATCACAGCCAAAGATGAAAACAACCTGTGTCTACCAAAAGATGAATGGATAAATAAAGTGTGATATATCCATACAATGGAATATTACTCAGCCATAACAGCTTGTCATACTGTGGTGGCCTGGGTGTTGCTGTGATGCTGGAAGCTATGCCACTGGTATTTCAAATACCAGCAAATTCACCCCTGGTGGACAGATTTCAGCAGAGTTTCCAAACCAAGACAGACTAGAAGAAGGGCCTGGAGATCTACTTCTAAAAAAACTGGCCAATGAAAATCTTATGAATAGCAGTGGAATGTTGTCTGACATAGTGCTGGAAGACGAGTCCCTCGGGTTGGAGGCACTCAAAATACAATTGGGGAAGATCTGTCTCCTCAAAGTACATGCGACCTTAATGACATGGATGGAGTCAAGCTGTCAGGACCTTCACCTGGAGACGTGGCACAACTCAGAATGAAAAAATAAAATAACACAAAACAGCTCCAAATATCCATTAATAATTGTAACATGGAAGGTACAAAGTGTCAATCTAGGAAAACTGGAAGTTATCAAATATGAAATTGAATGCTTGAAGATCAGTATCGTGGATACTAGTGAGCTGAAATGGACTGGTATTGGCCATTTTCAACTGGAAAATTATTATGCCGGGATGGCGTAGTGGTTAAGTGCTACGGCTGCTAACCAAAGGGTCGGCAGTTCAAATCTGCCAGGCGCTCCCTGGAAACTCTACGGGGCAGTTCTACTCCGTCCTATAGGGTCACTATGAGTCAGAATCGACTCGAAGGCACTGGGTTTTTGGTTTTTTTACTATGCTGGGAATGACAAATTGAAGAGGAATGGCTTCACATTGTCAAAAGGAGATTTCAAGACCTATCCTGAAGTAAATGCTGTCAGTGATAGGATAAAATCCACACGCCTACAAGGAAGACTAGTTAATATGATTATTATTTAAAATTACACACCAACCACTAATGCCAAAAGCCTGGTTTTGTAAACAAAGTTTTATTGGAACACAACCATGCCCATTCATTTACATATTGTCCTTGGCATACAAAGTATAAAATATTTACTTTCTTGGCCCTTTACAAAAAAAATTTTGCTGCCCTCTTGTCTAGATGTAAGACAGTGATAAAGAAAATGCTAGTAATACAGATCAAACTTGAAAGTGTGCTGTTACATGGTGAACAGTTAAAAAAAAATGAGGAAATGTTGGTCCAATACTGAGCTATCATGTGGTTCTGCAAAAAAGTTGCTGACTTCATTGACAAAGGAGTGTGAAGTTCTGACATACAAATACCTGCTTTGTTTTGTTTTTGTCTGGTTAACATAAATTAAAGCATTCATGTTGGAACCACACTTGTTCATGAATTACAACAAGAGTTAGGCAAATTCAACAAAAGCATTCTATGTATATTTCATTACTGTTTCTAAACTGTACAGTACATATCCTATTAGTAAAATTTATAATAAAGATATGTGTGTGTTACATGTATGTGCACACACACACAGACACACACACACACACATATTTTTTCCCAGAGAGCTGACTGATAAACATTTACCAGCAAACCACTGAACATTTCCATCCAACCAGCTGCACTTACTAAAGTCTTTCTTTCTCTTACCCCCACATTCTGATTCATTGACAGGAATCTCAGCACTGCCCCCATATACATCCCGATTTCATCCACTTGTCGCCGTCTCTATTGCTGCTGTCCTAGTCCAGCCCCCTCCATGCCTCACCGCAAGAGCCCTTCTCACTAGTCTCCTTGATGCCTATCATGCCCTGTTAAGGACTGAACTGTGTCCCTTCAAAATGTATTAGAATCCTAATCCCTATACCTGAGGATGTAATCCTGTTTGGGAACAGATTAATGAGACTTGTTCTAAACCTAATCACTTCTCAGTTATAAAATAGCAGATTAGACACAGAGGGAAGCTGACAGAGGGGAAGACAGAGGCTACTGGATGACGACAAAGGCAGATGATTCTATAAGCCCAGGGACACCAAGGATTGCTGGTAGCTACAGGCTGAAACAGACAAAGAAGGACCTCCTCCTAGAGCCACACCCTGAATTCAGACTTCTAGCTTCCCAAACTGTGAGAATATAAACTTCTGTTCTTTAAAGGCACCCACTTGTGGTATTTCTGTTACAGTAGCACAGTAACAACAACAACAAAAAAAAAAAACCCAGAACTATTGCGTCCAGTTGATTCCAACTCATAGCAACCCTACAGATTCCCTCTAAAACCCATTCTCTTGCCTAACAGCTAGGATGAACTTTTAAAAAATCTAAATTATTCCTCTATAGGAAACCCTCCAATGGCTTCCCCCTCCATTTAGAATGAAGTCCAAACTCCTTGCCAGGTCCTACCAGCCCTAGTTATCCAGCCCTGCCCACCTCTCTGCCCTTATTAGGTACCACGCCAAACTCATTGGTATCCTTGAGCCTTTGCTCTTCCTTTGCAAGGAAAGTTCTCCCAAACTTTACCTGACTGGCTTCTTATATTTTACAGTAGTTTGCATATTGCTCCCTCAGAGAGGCCTTCCCAGTCCACCGACTTAAAGCAGAGCCTCCTTCGCCTTCCCATTGCTCCAGCCCATCCTACTGATGTAGTTTCCTCATGCCACATACCACTGTCCGAATTATCTTTTTCTTGTTCCCTAGTTTGCTACCTATATTCCACTCTACAATGTATGCTCCCCTGAGAAAAGGAACCCTGTCTATCTTGTTAACTACTCTATCCCTAGAGTCTAGAATATATCTGGCAAGTCGGCATTTAATAAACATTGGTTGAATGAATGCATGAACAAATAAGCAAACAAAGGCAACTCCAAGTGCAAAGCTCTTCCCACCTCCGCAATGATACCTTCTGTTTTATAGTTAACAACTCCAAATATAAGCCCATTCTTTCTTGTACTGTCACCTCCTAGAACTGTGCCATCAATGAGTTTAGGTTTGTATAATCTGGCTTCTGCTTATACGTCAAGGCTCAAATCTAACTTTTGCTTATATCCTATGCTCTCAACACTCCACCACCACCAAACCGCTATATTAATTACCCAGTTTCAGTACCTCCATATAATTATCAAGACAACCCTGCAGCTTCATATGTATTTTGTTTTGCAAATGCTGTTCCTTCTACAGCTCTTACTTATCTGGCTTCCAGGGCAAGTTCCTATTCAGCCTATTCAAATACAAACCCCTCTATAACTCCTTCCATGCATCTTCCGCTAGGAGTTAATCACTCACTCCAACAGAGTATTTTCTACAGTCTTCCATTATTGCACTTATCACTTATTTAATTGCATTCCAATGTGTTTTCAAGTCTGGGATTCCAGGGCCTTGAGTCTGAAATACTCTAAGTCCTGTACGCCTAGGACTCAGCACAGTGCCTAGTACACAACAGAGAATTAACATACAGTTGCTAGATTGACTTCATGACACTGAGGACAGGTCGCATGCTATTCATGCTTGCCCACCTCCCAAGTCTTCTCTGTTCTAAGCTGAACAGGAGATAATAATCAGTAAAGCCAGACTGATGCTTATACTTGTAAAGTTAAGCTAATCAAGTAAGACAGAAATATATTAACATCAATAAATACGCACACACTAATTATCTCACGACAGTGCCTGGTGATAGGATTATGCTGATGTCTATTTCACCCTTTAGTCTACTCCGCCTTTCTTAATGTGTACAATCTGTTCTGTCAAATCCATTACGTTCTTCTCCCATTCCCTTACCAAGACCCTCTTTCTAATTTGCCTATTATTTATTTACTATGTAATATCTATTTTTTTTGTTGGGTTTATCTATTTACTATTTATGTATTACCACTCAGAGTCATTTTCTTGAGTTTCTAGTCTATCTATTTGGCCAAGAAACCTCGTCAACTATTTGCCTGTGTTTTCTCTCATGCTGGGTCTTTCTACTATATTTGTTTATCTCCTATTCCAGGCTCTTAATGCCTTGATGAATGGACTATATATAGCTGGAGTTCTACGGTCAGTTTTACTCTCATTCTAATCATTCCATGTGCAGCTTAGACAAAAAACAAACCCGCTGCTGTCAAGTCAATTCTGACTCACAGAGACCCTATAAGACAGAGTAGAACTGCCCCATACAGTTTCCAAGGCTGTAAATCTTTATGGAAACAGACTGCCTCATCTTTCTCCCACAGAGCAGGATGCTGGATTCAAATGGCTGACCCTTCAGTCAGCAGCCAAGTGCTTAACCACCACACCACTAGGACTCCTGCAGCTTAGACAGCCTTCCTCTAATTAATATCTTCAGCAAGCCACTCCCTCAGGCCTCAGAGACATGCAGAGTGATCCCTCTTTGTCCATCATGTTACATCCAAACACCTCAACAGTAACCACACCTATCACACCTAATTAAATTTAGAGCTCATTTATCCCCACATTAGCACCACTGATCCAACAACATTAATTCCTTTGTTAAACCAAAGCCCTAAAGCTATTTCTTGATTTCTCTTTTTCCCTTGTCCGTAACACCAACTTTCTACCAAGTCATACTGATTCTACCTTCAAAATATCCCTTGAATCTCCAGCTCTATGCCAACATCATGATTCTCATCATCATCATCTTTCCCACGGACCACTGTCACTGACTTCTTTCTAGTTACTCTCACTTTTGCCCTTCTCCAGTCTTCAAATTGAAGCATGTCACTCTTAGTGTATCATGGCTTCCAACTGCCCTCAGAATAAAATAAAGACTCCTTGCCATGTACCACAGCCTTCTCCATGACCTGGATCCTGAAACTTTGCAACCTAATATCACACCATTGTCTCTTTCTATCACTGCATGGCAGCCCTTCTGTCCCTACACTTGCTGTTTCAATGGCTTGAAATGAGCTTCCTCTGGCTCCTCCCATAGCTGATGACTTCTCCCCTTTCAGTTTTCAACGCAAAACTATTTCTTCAGGCAGACATTCCATAACCATTTTTCTAAAGTTGCCCTTCTTTTCTACCCACCAAGAGGGCAAGAATTTGATCTTATTCTCCACTGTATCTGTGGCACTAAATAGAATTCCTAGCATAAATCATGCTTTGAATATTATTTATTGGATGAATGAAATAACTCATTATGCATATAAAGACAAGTTTTCCCATTTCTGTCTTGAGGATGTCATGAGCATCTCCTCCTAGAAGGACCACCTACTTCAATTTTGCCAACCAATGTCCATTATTTATTTCACGATAAAACTTAGGACTCATATTGCAAAGAATGCTTTCTAGCTAATTCTTCTATCACATCCTTATGCTCTTCTTCACAACTGTTTATGCTTAATTTATATAATATTTTCAAACCCTTCTCTTTTTTCTAGAAATGTTTTAGACAGATATCATGCTGCATGATCAGAAAACAAATTGTTGAACATTTTTCACTGCTGTCCCATGGGCTTCATATACCCCACTGCCTCCAGGAGGTTAACGCTTCCTGAGTGAAAATTTTTAAAAAAGCAAACACATTTTATTCCAGGTTGCAACTCCAAAACAAATGTGGGAAGAGAGAGTGTTAAGTCGAGTTAGAGAAAGTGGTTGCCGTGAGTGTTTAATGTGGCAGGGAAGTGATTTTTTGGTTAAGATCAGGAAAGGGGGTAGAATTTTAGTTAAAAGTCAGGGCTGGAGGAAATGAAAGGAAGACATTCAAAATAATTTCTCTCTATGCAAAACAATGACTACAATGACTAAAATGCTAAAGTTTCTTATAAAATTTGTTATTTTTAGATCTCTTTAGTGAAATCAGAGAGGTAGAGTTTCTAGAGTAGGCACATTATTAAAAGAAGGGAAATTTAAATCTGCTTCACTTTAAAGATTTCACCATGCCATCTTTAAAAAAATTTTTTAAATATTGATTTCCCACACAAGCTTCATATATTTTTAATATTCTCCCCAATTTATTGATTTATTTTTCAGACAACCTCAATGTATAAATTTTATATTCTTTCTTCCACAGGTCTCATTTGGTGCAAATGGTTTGCTCTCAGCTACCAATTAAAAGGCTGGTGATTCAAACTCACCCAGCGGTGCCATAGAAGAAAGCCTAGGGATCTGCTCCCAAAAAGATTACAGCCAAGAAAACCCTACGGAGCTCAGTCCTACTCTCTAACACATGGGGTCACCAGGAGTCGGAATCAACTCAAATGGCAAGAGGTCTGCTTTGGGGTCTTCCCTTCTGAGAGCCTATGCCATAATCTCAAAGCCCAGTCTGCCGACTGCCTGTTGTCAATGCTCAGACATTTCATTTATATTTGTATAAGCAGTATAATGTGGTCATTAAGAGTGTGGATTCTGGAGTCAGTAACCCTGGGACTTTATTCCCAACACCACTTAGTAGTTACAGAACCTTGAGACTGTTACTTAACCTCTCTGTGCTTTAGTTTCTTGGTGTGGAAAAAAGGGAGTTTTAGTCTAACTCATAGGTTTGTTTGGACTAAATGTGTTAATGTACACATAACACTTAATACAGAGCTTAGGGCTCAATAAACACTAGCTATTATCATTCTTATTTTTTTATTATCATTCTTACTGTTAAGGTAATTTTGTCTGGCCTGTTTCTTTTTCCACCACAATCTTTCAGATTCGGTACTCACAGGGTTGGAATGCAGCACGGTGAAGAACTCTGGGCTGATGAGGAACTTCACAGGGGGAGACTGTAACAGCAACGTGAGCCTGGATCTGGAGGTAGAGTGGGGAAGAACGTTCTCCCGTCGGAAATCTAGATGAAACAGACCACAGAGGCATTCAGGGGAATCTTTCCACATGGTGGAAATACATCTATTTACTTCAACCTATAATATTTAAAAAGAACCAAAGAATTATCTATATCATTTGTTGTTATTTTAATCCTCAAAATACTTTTTCTTTGGTATAAATGAAGACATAAAACCTGACTGCTTTTGTTGTTAGGTGCCATCGAGTTGATTTCAACTCACAGTGACCCCAAGTGACAGAGTAGAACTGCCCCACAGGGCTTTCTAGGCTGTAATCTTTATGGAGCAGATCATCAGGTCTTCCTCCCATGGAGCTGCTGTGTGGATCTGAACCGTCAACCTATCAGTTAGCAGCCAAGCAATTAATGGTTCCTAGGACTCCTTTTTTTTTTTTTTTAGGACTCCTTAATTATACTAAAATGGAACTCAATACTATTTTTAGTGACTACTAACATTTTAATTCATCCTTATAATTTTTAACTGATGAGGTTCTTTTTCCATTCTTCCACAAACCCAGAGATTAAAGTAATTTATATTCCATTTTGTTTTGTGATTCTTTCTTAGTACTAATAAAAAGTCAAGGATTAAAAGAGGTCTTTGGTGAATTGTGCTTTTGGAGTTGGACTACCAGATCTTACTGAAGATCAAAAGTTCTCTAAAGGAAAAGCCTTCATTTCTTAGAAATCCCTATTTATTTTCTTTCTACTTTCATGAGCCTGGAAAAAAACAAAAAAGCAAACCAACCCAAAGGCTCTTACCTGCACTGGCTTGGTGAAAGTCAGCTTCCTCCCCTGCCCCATCAAGAGCACTGGTATTTTCCTCAGGCCTCTCATTAGTCATGGTTCTGCGGATACTCTGATATCTAAAATCAGGATCCCAGAGTTAAATTACAGGAGACTCTAAAAAGTGGGACTTAACTTCTCCCTCAGTGTCCACTGCCATCAAGTCAATCCCGACTCACAGCGACCCCACAGAACAGAGTAGAACTGCCCCATAGGGTTTCCAAGGATCTGAACTGCCAACCTTTTGCTTAGCAGTCGAGATCTTAACCACTGCGTCACCAGGGCCCAAAATGAAGACCCTTGAGATTCTAAAAGTTATCTGGATGCAAATTTAGAATGTATATGTTGTCTTCCTGAAAATCAACACCTTGGGCTGACTATAGGGGTCATCACTACTTATGTTCTCTCCAGTTTCCAAACTGTATGTATATGTATGTATTATTTTTTACCCAAGAGAAGTTCAAAGAAGTCTGTGAATCAAAAGAGTAAGAGCTACACCTTAATGACAAGACACCCACAGATGAAAGAGACACCACGTCTTCGACTTTGTGCCATGTAAAAAATCAGTCCAACCATAAAATAGAACAGCAACAGGAAGGTACCCATCCTTACCGCCGGTTCAACTGCTCCATTTGCTGGATGGAGTTGGATCTCTGAAGCATCTGTGGGGCTGGGGGAGCTGTCGGCCGCTGCCACGTCGTGGTTCTATTTACATGATCCACATAAAAGATCCTCCCGTGGCTGTCAATGCGTGCCTCCCAGTCTAAATAGCAGTAATGCACCAAGAGGTATTAGGAGGAGGAGCTGAGGCCATTAATGTGGTTCATTAAGTTCAGTACCTGTTTTCTTTGTCTCACATGCTGTAATTTGGGGCTAACAACACATACCTCACTGCATAATCCCTCAGTCCACCCCAGAATCTTCTGTTACCAGCTATTATGCATATCCTGTATGTATAAACCAGCAACGAACCACTCGGCTCCAATTCATGGTGACCCCAAGTGTGTCTAATACTAACCCCTTAAAGAATCTCTGAATGTACAGAGTCCTTCCAAATCCACCACAATGCTCATTCTTCATATATGAGCATCTCTGTTTAAAAAAATACAGGTAGTTGGTATCATAATATTTTAATTACACACTTGCATCAAAATTGGTATTGAGGTTTATTTTCACAAAAAAAAAAAAAGGATTTTTCTCAGTTTTTTTTTTCCTAGCTTAGTTGAAAGACTCACAGCTGGGAACATCCACGTGCATATTTACATATAATCTTAGTAAATTTAGTCTTCAAAATAAAAGTAACTAATTAATGCTAGCTCAGTGATCAAACAGTATCATTATCTACAAACGTCCACTTGCACTTTCCCAAAGACGAAAAGCTTTTCAGAGAAAGGACAATTTCTTGCCCCCAATCTCAAATAAATACAATGCTTGGAAGAATAATTTATACAAGAAACATATGAAAATAGCCGAGATCAATTCTTTAACCAGAAAAGTTCTTTACAACTTTCTATTTCTTTGTAAATACTGTTTTAAAATCAATAAACACCTTTCTCTTGAGCAGCTCAATTATCTTCAGAACTCACCATGTGATTGCATGGCTTACCAATAGACAACTGTGAGTCTAACACTAGTGACGAGAAGGAAGGTGTGCTTACTCCTGTCCCCCCATGGCATTTGCCCTGGAAGTGAGCTGAGCAAGTATTCCAGCAAAGTTCTTAGGGTTGGAAAGACCTGCATGGTAGATACCAGCTTGCAGCAGATCCTCACATGTCAGCCAATGAGACCACCACGGAGGGCTGCCTCAACAGGGAGTGCAAATGGCTCTTTTTGCTGATTTCAGCACATCATAATTTATGACAGATGACAAGAGAGAAAAATTAGGCTGAGGAATAGTACTGCACAGACAACAAACAATTCAATGTCACTTATCCTCCAAGGTCAAAGACTCACAGTGAAACCGGCATGTCAAATGTGAACTCATTGGGCACAGCTACACCACCACCGGTGAACATTTCTGGAAGGCCTCGTGCTTAGCCTTTCATATGCTGACAAATAGTGCTTTAAAGCATCTTCAGAAACCATGTTCCAAAATCCTTTGAACTATTCCATTGTTTTCTTCTGCTTCTTGCATACTTTCTTGTTGCTCTCCCCCCCAACCCCCCATCCCTCAGATATATCCATCACATTCCTTTCTCACTAGAGCTAGGGTAAGTCAAGCACGTACTACATGTCAAATTAAAGGCATATGAAAACAAATGGCTGGTCCTTCCCCCAAATATGTTTGCAGTAGCTTACAATTTAAAAAATGTAGAATAGGTCAATTAGGGATAAAAACAGAACAAAGACCAACCAAAGGAAACCGAAAGAGTAGATGCTGCCAAGCTCCGAAGATAAGGCTGTTGCTAGAATTTGGCTCTAAGTTTTTTGGCAGTTAAGGCAGAAAAGAAAACACATTGTTGCAAACAAAAGAAAGTAAAAAAATATCTTCAAAGATAGAATTTTTTCCTGGAACTGACTAAATAAGAATTTACCACATGAAATGTTTATGTGGCCTGTATGAGGGCCATTTGGATAGCAAAAGAGGGGGGGGAATCTCCAAATGTATTAACAATTATACCAAAAAAAAAAAAAATTGCCATTGAGTCAATTCTGACTCATAGCAACCCTACAGGACAGAGTAGAACTGCCCCATAGAGTTTCCAAGGAGCACCCAGTATATTCGAACTACTGACCTTTTGGTTAGCAGCTGTAGCTCTTAACCACTATACCACAGGGTTTCCACAACTATACCTTGCACATAAAAAACAAAAGCTCCAAAGTCCTATTGCTGTTTAGTTGATTCCTATTTATAGCACCCCATGTGTTACAGGCTAGAACTGCTCCATAGGGTTTTCTTGGCTGTAATCCTTATGGAAGGAGATCACCAGGCCCTTCTTCCATGGTGCTGCTGGGTGGGTTTGCCTTGGACATAGTGTGTAGTGAATGAACAATTTAAAATGACATCAAACCATAATAACAAATGAATCTTATATTGACCTCTACAAAGGCCAGCAACAACTTTAATTTGTAGTTCCATAAAGACATTTCTATGTGCAATGAGGAGCATAAAAAACAAGGTCCCAAAATTGGCTTTCTAGCTCTATCAAATATCATATCCTCAAAATGAGGTTGTTACTGAATTTACTGTATGTAAGTTCCATTAGAGAGAAATTCTATATTGCTGGTTTTAACTAGATATTTGGCATTGGCTCAGGAAAGACTGTTATGCTATTGGCTTACTCGTGAACTCACATCCACGCTTACCATTCCACCCAGGAACAGATAGCAAGAAAGTTAGCCCTCTGTTCTATTTACCAGTTACTCAGCAGGGAAAGGACAGAGAGTACGCTTCCTTTAACATCTTATATGTCTTTATACAGGAGTCCTTGGGTAGTGTAAATGGTCTACACATTCAAAGACTGGAGGTTCAGGTCTACCCAGAGGCACCTTGGAAGAAAGTCCCGGCAATCTACTTTCAAAAAACCGGTCACTGAAAACTCTATGGAGCACAGTTGTACTCTGACACCCATGGGGTCACCATGAGTCACTATCAACTCAATGGAATGGGTTTTTATATATCCTTACATTGGGCTTAATATTTTAATGAGCCTTGCTGGTGCAGTGGCTAAAAAGCTCGGCTGCCAACTGAAAGGTTGGTAGTTTGAAATCACCACCCGTTCCGCTGGAGAATGATGTGGCGGTCTGCTTCCTTAAAGACATATAGTCTTAGAAACCCTATGAGGTGATTCTACTCTGTTCTATAGGGTAACTATAAGTCAGAATGGCAACGGGTTTGGTTTTTGTTTTTACGCTGGGCTTGGTTTATTCTCAATACAAGAAAGCATATGAGAACTCAGTTCCCAACTGCAAAGTTTCTTTTAGAAAAAAAAAAAAAGAAAGACAGTGTTAAAATCAGGCAGGATGGGTCTGAACATTGGAATCTTAACATTTACTTTCTTATCTTGCCACACTGTAAAATAGGTATAGTGCTACCAAAAGCAATGCATTGGGTGTGTGTGTGTGTGTGTGGTGTGTGTGTGTGTGTGTGTGTGTGTGTGTGTGTGTGTGTGTGTGTGTACCAGGTAAAAGCCCTGGTTTTGTCACATCTTTGCTACACAACATTGAACAAATCACTATACCTCTACGGACCACAGTTTCTTCGCCTGAAAAATCAGAGGACAGAAATAAACATTTGCTTAAGTGTCTTCCAGTTCTAAATTCTATGAATCTATAAGATGACAGCCACTGAATGCAATAAAAAGGAGGTTCAGTAAGGACCAAGCAACATCTTGGAAATGTTTTATGTCTAGGACAGATTTTACCATCTAAACTCTAGTTAATTAAGCCTAATAGGGCCAAGGAAACCCTGGTGGCATAGTGGTGAAATGCTACAGCTGCTAACCAAAAGGTCAGCAGTTCGAATCCACCAGGTGCTCCTTGGAAACTCTACGGGGCAGTTCTATTCTGTCTGTAGAGTATTCTGTCTACTATGAGTAGGAATCGACTTGATGGCAACAAGTTTGGTTTTGGTTTAATAGGGCCAATGGCTTTGGGCACCAAGGAGCAGGGCTCTAAACTACCTGCCAACCCCATTTCAACCACGCAGTTTCAATTTTATCTGTTGTGTACATATTGGGCGTCCACATAAAATTTCACTTGAATAAAGAATTCATGACAATAATGAAGTTTCAAAACTATTATCTAGAAAAACACTTCTCAAGGCGTGGGCTCTGACAACATGCATCAGATTCACTTTGAGAATCAATAAAAATGCCGATTCCTAGTGTTCTCAGATATTCAGATCAGACTGAGACTAGGACTTGGTTTTCCACATTCTTAGCAATCGTTCCAGGTGATTCTTAGACACATTAAATTCTGAGAAACACTGACACAAGCGAATAAGAACTTAAAACGGCAGCTTACTTGCTAGGAAACCCATGGAGCTAATGCTAGATTTCTCGGAGGTCATGAAGTACAGGTTCACAAGGAACCAAACTTCAGCCTAAATATTCCAAACTAAAATCTAAGAGCAAGCAGTCTCTTAGAAGCCCTAAGCCTCAATCATACATAATAAAAAAAAAAAGTTCCCGCCAAGTAGATTCCAACTCATAGTGACCCCATGCATGCCAGAGTAGAACTGTGCTCCACAGGGTTTTCAATAGCTGATTTTCCAGAAGAAGATCCCCAGGTGTTTCTACCAAGGCTCCTCTGGGCGGACTCTAACTTCCAACATTTCATTAGCTGCAGAGCACGTTAACTGTTTGCACCACCCAGGTATCCCCAGTTATAAATACCTGTTGCTGTCAAGGTGATTCCCAATTATAAAAAATAAAAAAAAAAAACCCATTGCCATTGAGTGGATTTCAGTTCATAGTGACCCTATAGGCCAGGGTAGAGCTGCCCTATAGGGTTTCCAAGGAGTGGCTGGTGGACTTGAACTGCTGACCTTTTGGTTAGCAGCTAAACACTTAACCACAGCATCACAATTGTAAATAGGTCCCTTTAAATAGTTGGACAATAAGGGGAAGTCAGAGAGTTATAAAGTAAGGAAAACTACACCAAGACCAATGTCACAGCACTGATCCCTTAGGCAGAGTAATGGGGGTGGGTAAAGCAGGTAAGGTCTTGAAAGTAACCATGGCTGTCTCCACCAAAATAGTGAGAGGATGGTGATAGAATAAAGGTACTTTCAAGGAAAATTATGAGCTTTGTGATAGCAGTGTTTAAAAGATGATTTTTTAAATTTTATTTTAACATTCAAGTAGACATGATTTCATTTGTATAAACTAATCTATCACTTCGGGAGTCAGGTTCCCTTCCCTCCTTCAGGAGTGGGGGTAATTGGAAAGGGACATAAAGAAGAATTCTAGGGTGCTGGTGATGTGGTGCTGGCCTCATGGGTATGCTCAGTTTGAGGGGATTCAGCAGGCTAAATGTGTTCTTTCTGTGTTGTTGTTGTGTGCCGTCAAATCAATTCCAAATCATAGTGATCCTACAGGACAGAGCAAAATTGGCCCGTAGGGTTTCCAAGGCTATAGTCTTTATGGAAGCAGGTTGCCACATCTATCTCCTGTAGAATGGTTGGTGGATTCAAACTGCCGACCTTGGTTAAGCAGCCAAGGGCTTAACCACTGTGCCACCAGGGCTCCTTGCTCTTTCCTGTGTGCATGTTATATTTGAAGAAAAAGTTAAAATATCAAGTGGCTGCACATTTTGTATCTTAATCTTTATTTTTTTTCCAGAAGTAGTTTTTTATACAAAAAAGTACCAATTTTTTTCCCTCAAAACTAGATTTTAAGCTCTGGAAATGAGTCCCTAGCCCTAAACATAACAGAAACTCTAAGATTAGTTACACATTTCAGATTCACTCCTACTTTTGGCCTTCATTTTAAAGGTTGCTTTAATAAAGAAAATGCACAAACACAAAAAATGACCAACGTTCCCCTATAGGCTTCCAGACCTATCCATTTGAACCCAAAACAAAAGTAAAACACTAATCCTAATAAAATGGCAACAATCCTGGGATCCTATCAGAGTCCAGTAACTCAGACCGCTCATCTAGAATCTATTCCTAGTCTCAAAAAACAACACTTGGGTTGGGGAAAGCACATGTAAAATAATTCTATATTGTCTCCAGTTGTAGCAGTGGGTTAAGTCTCAATTGCATCGGGGCCAATAAAAGAAAAACAAAGCCATTCAAAATTAAATTGGCAAGTTTTCAAAAGTAAAATAGTTTTTCAGAAGGGCTAGGCCAGCCATTCTTTTTTCACTTGATGCTAAGAAGACCAAGATTTGTCATGCTGATAATGTTCTAGCTGGCTTTAGCACTGAACTGCCTCTAGCCAATATTTGTCATCAATCGCCTTGAATGAGAAGATAGAGCAAATTATTCAGGCACTCAGTGCATGTTCAAGTCCAATCCACTTCACTGGGAGGTTCTCAACAGTGCTGTGTGCCTCTACGGTCTGGAGCTCTCCTATTTTCTATGATTCATTAGAACATCTCTCAGCCAGTGGTTGGAGTTATGTGGCCCACAAGGTCGCAGTGCACTGCCCATGCCCTAAAGCAGTAAGATCTCGAGAACCAACTGGTAGAGCATCATCCAGCTGAGCAGTCTTTATACTAACTCCAAGATTTGCTCCTCAACCGTAAAACAGGAGGAGCAAGGCTGGAAGAAAAAGCAAACAAACAAGGAAAACCCTGCTCTACATGAAAAGATAACAAATAGATGCTCCAAAGCTAGGTTATTACGCTGGCTGTTGACAGCCATATGATTGGAGCAGCATACTAAGGGACACCACTGATTCCCCTTAATTGGGTTTTTGAATATTCAGAGAGAAGTGTAAGCTTGCTGGATGACAAGGAACAAATTTTATAAGGTGAAAATAAGCTAAAATAAAAAAAGCAACAACAATAATAATAATGATGATAAGGAAAAAGGAAGAAAGAATCAAGAATGGGGCCACCAAATGTATACAGCAGAGACCACACTTTATTAGTGGTTTCTACAGGTGAAGGGAAGTTATTGCTCAGGAAGTATCGAGTATCTGTTAATAGTGATGGGAAATTTGGCATGGATACTGGTGATAGTTACACAACACGATTAAGGTAGTTGGCGTCACTGAACTGTACCCTTAAAACATGTTGAACTGGTAAACGTTGCGTTATATATTTCTGCCACAATAGAAAAAAACAAGGATGCTCTTTCTGTGCTGTTATGCAAAGATCTCCACAGTATACTATTAAATGAATGAAAAAAGCTGTAGAAGAGTATGCACAGCATGCTACCATTAAATAGAAAAAAAAAAAAAAATGCGGCCATCAAAGCCCTAGTACAATGTCGTCTTGCAGGCATGGGGACACCAACCTACACAGAGCAGAGGTGGCACTGCTGAGTCTGGTATGGACACTTACCCGAGCAAACCTCTCTGGGTGATAGTGGCTCATATACTTACTGTAGCTGCTTCTCTCTTATAGGTGAAGGGCCTCATGGGAGAGGGCCCTGCTGTGTAACCTTAACCCGGAAGAAGGAGAGGAAAGCTGAACACCTTCTGGGCCTTTCTGGGTCTGACCTCAAAGCACTATAATATCATAAAGCTCCAGTAAAACCCACAAACACTGCAATTTGAGGTGTTCCTTGTGCTCAATTAATAACATACCACAACATACGCCACTACTCTGCCTCTAACCAAACTTTCGGAACTTAGATTCACTTATCCACACTACAGACCTTTCCCTTCTGATCTCCCACACCCCAGTTGCCGTTGAGTCATTTCTGACTCATGGCAACCCATGTCTGTCAGAGTAGAGCTGTGTTTCATAGGGTTTTCAATGGCTTGTTTTTTTTTGGAAGTAGGTCTTTCTTCCAAGGTGCCTCTGGATGGATTTGAATCTCCAATCTTTTGGTTAGCAGTCGAGTGTGTTAAACATTTGTACCACTCAGGGGTGCAAACTAAGAGAAGAGAGGGGTGTTTGAGATTCTGTCTTAACTTTTACAAGTATGGAATCTTAAAGAAGTTACTTGATTTTTATGGGCTTTGTTTTTCTTTAACGTGTAAAATGAAAGAGATGATTTTTATAAATTCCTCTATAAATTACAGATAATAACCCTGTTTGACCTACCTCACGAAATTGCTACAGGAATAAAGGAAAGCATGTAAAGTGCTTTGTAAACTGTAAAGCGCTACATGAGTTTGAGGTATTACAACAAATAATGTTAAAAAAAAGGACAACTGTTGGCCTTAAAATAATTCAGCCAGGTAATTTAAGAGACGGAACGAGCTGCACGCTCCAGCAGATACCCCCTATCTGAACCTCTCAGGACGGCGCTGTGTGAAGGCAGAAGGTGCAAGGCACTGCAGAGTATGGAGTGCCACAGATGTAAGTCAGAGACACGGTCAGAGGGGGTGGCAGAGTTGCCCAGTTGGGAAAGGAGGCAGAGAACCGGCTGGGGTGGTAACAGACAACTAGCCTGGGCAGATGCAGACAGGAGGAGCAGAACAGCGTGAGGCAGAAGGGACAGAGTTGAACAGAGATCAGGTGTGCTAAGATCATCACCTGGAACCTACCCCATGATAATAAAAAAAAAAATTTTTTACAAACCCCCAAATTTACAAGTTGCTTGGTCCTAAAACATAAGCATGTGTGTGTACTCAAACACCTATTTTTAGAGGCATTATCAGTCCTGACTCTTTTAGAAAAATAAAAATTCTAGTTACATTTTATTTTTTAAAACTGTTATTTACAGAAAAGCATTTCTCAGTTAGCATACTGTTAGAATTTGGGGCAGGACAATTCTTTGGTGTATCAGGTGGTCCCAACATTACAGGATACTTAACATCCCTGCCCCCACCCACTACATGCTAGGAGCACCCTTTAAACACTAATGAAAGACACCCCCCACACTCCAAATGCCCCCTATGTGGTGGCACCCTCCACTGCCACCACTGAAAACCACTACCTAAGAACGAATACCTCTTTAAGAATTTTCCACCTATTTATGTCATTCATCAAATAGGATACTACTAAACAGCTTTCTAAAAAATTTTTTGGATATATCAACTTATTAAAATCAACTGCCAATTTTCTGTTAAAAAAAATCCTAAAATGTATTCTGTGTAATGCAAATATCAGTGTTTAAAGAAACGAACTGAAATATCACAAATAATGGAGCTCATACTTAGGAAAATATCTAAGCTGCCATTATTAAATAACATGTAGGGACCAAAAGTACAGTGCAACAAAACTCAGAGCAACTGGATGTGGCTTGGAGGACGGCATTTATTGATGCACTCATGCAATATTTATGTCTCCTATCCGACCCCTGAAACTAGCTCCTATTAATCCACATACACATAGAAACAAAGCTGTCCCAGAACTCTCTCCTAGCGTTCCTAATTAATTTTGCTTTAATTATATGTAACTATCCCCCAGGAATATTTTTCTTTTTTGCCTAGTCTTTTCTCCAAAGGTAAACAATAAGGAAGTTTTGTGGGTTTTTTTCCCCCTTCATCTGATTAAGAAAACACAACACTTATTTAATCTTGTGGTCTATGTTTTTCTCTTTTTAAACACTGCTTAAAATACACATTTCCTATGAGTAAAAGCCTTCAGGTGTTCAAACATATGAACAAGGAAAGGATCTATGCACAAAAGAATTTCAAAAGGGTCAAGCCAATGTGTGGACAAACTCCACGTAGCATTAGCCTTTCCTTTCAGCAGTCATCAAAACTAACTACTCAGTATTTCAGCTCTTAAATGCATACATATCTTTAGGCCCCACTGTTTTTAAAAGTACAGAGGGTCAAAGCCACCAGCCTCTTACCAGGATCACATATAAGATGGGTGACCACATATAAGATGGGTAGGTGAATAAAAGGGGAAAGCAGTAAATTGGAAGGGGTACTCCTAATGTTTTCTTAAAACCAGTGTTTGCTGAGCTACAAGTTGTCTCCTGGTACTTTTAAAATTCCTTCATAATTGCTCATCGAGATGCTTTGTTCTCACAGAGGAACATTCCTTTAAGGGATTTTAAAAACTTGAATAGAGTTTTAAATTATATCCAGATTATGACTGGCCATAGGTATCACTCATACCTTTAAATACAGGTTGCATAACTATTTCCCAGGGTCCCTATTATTCCTCAACCATCTCTCTTGTAAGTACTGTTTCTTGAAAGTGAAAGAAATGAAATATCAAATATCTTTCAAATCCCTAGGTAACTGTCATGTCCCAAATAAATGGTAGACTAGTAATTTCTGCAATTAATGGCACTTCCCTGCATATCCCTAGAACAAAAATTAGAACCCTGTGCTTAATGATTTAAAATGATAAAAGTGCAAAAAAAGCAGTATATTACACAGAGTGAGGTTTTTTCTAAAAGATCATGCCAATTTGTCTACTAGCTGAAAATTCATGCTGCCATTAGGTATAATTTTAAATAAATTCTGTTATCCACCCAACTGCCCAAAATATCCGGACCTACCTCCACAATCATATTTACTTTCCAGCATGACAATATTTACTTCTCCCCCAGCAGCCTTCACTCAGCAGAACAGTACCAGTGAGGAGTCACAAGCTTAGTACTTTCCAGGCTACACCCTCTATGTCAAGTGACAGCCCCCAGATTCCTTCCTTACAGGGGCCCACCACACATTCACATTTTACACCCCCAGGAACAGGTCTCCCTGCCGCCCTTGCACCCTTTGATCAGGTTAGCCCTTCAGCTAACAGGTTCTCACTTGGTGGGAGTGCCTCGTCCACCCTCTGGTATCGGCTCACGTCCTGGCGTACTGAAGGTAGTGATCTCAATGGCTGGTGGCCGTTGGCTTGGGAACCTAAAATTACAGGTGAAAAAATTACCTGGGCATTGTTTCAGCCTTCAGTACCCAGACAGTCTTTACAAAAACATCTAACATAAATCCTGGGGTTATAGTCTCTTTCCATCTTTTATCTCATTTCATAAATGAGGACCCAGAAACAAAAGAATAAGAGTGAATGCTTAGTCAGAAGAGGGCCCTGGAGAAAGGTGCCTACCATCTTCCCCATGCATCCCTCCCTTACCTCCTTCCCCTCCTCATGCCTCCACTACTGTGGCCTCTGTCCTGGTCATTCACTCATTTACTAATGCTTTAGGGTCACAAAAGTGGGGAACAGAAAAGAGAGAAGGAGGAAGAGGAAAGAAGACGATAGTTTAAGTAGAAAAATCAATTACAGAATAAAATCATTCCAATTTTTGAGTCTCTGCTATTTAAACATATGAAATTATCCTTTGACTTTTTAATGAATCTATAACAGAATATTTTAAAGGAATCATCTATCAAGCCACATTCACTGAGACAAAAATACAGATTTTATGTGTAAATTTGCATCCTCAGACACTAAAACCTTATTCTTCCAGTGTCAGAATGCACCACCTAATGTAGGTGACATTTCTTATGCTGCGGAAGGCAAAAATATTACATGGGATGCAAAGCACATGCTAACCTTCTGTTTTGTGCAAGGAGGAGTGGCTAAGGCATTAACACTCATGCTGAAGCTGGCAGCCTGTTCCTGTTTTGCATCTGCAAACACAAATCTCAATAGAGATTCATTATTTAAGTCTAAGACTGCTGCTTGACCGGCTGCAGAATGCCTCCTATTTCGGCAACAGAAACATGAAAGAGAGGACAGAATGTGGACTCTAACTATCTGGATACACATCGTGGCCACCTTCTTCCTAGCTACATGATTAAGTCCCTCAGGCTCCTCAGCTTTGAAATGAGAGGCCTGATCTAGAGGAATGGCTTCAAGTGCCTGCACATTTTCTATCTGGTGCCTTCTCTTCCTGCTGTTTTCAGTCTTGCCCTTCCTCCTCTTCTTACTCTTCCTTTTGCTAATTGTTGGAACCCAAGGTAAAAAATTCAGATAATATGTGACCTGCAGTACAAATTACATTGAAGGACAAAACCACAAGACTTCTCTTTGAGCAGGTGTGCCTGGGCCAAGAGCCATACTGTCTTCCACGTCCTACCTCCCGTCGCACCCTCGTCCTGGGCAGTGGCCCCTTCACAAGTGCCTTGGGCATCCCCAGCATCACCCTCTTCTTGGGGCTGGTTCTCAGCAGTGGCTCCCTCCAGGCTCCCCCTCCGCTGCCAGACCGCTCCCATCTCCTCTTGGTCAGGCAAAGTAGCTGATTCTGGCCCTTCCTCCTCCCCACTGGGCACCTGCACCACAGGTAAAGAACCAGGAGTGGAAACGGACTCCTGTGGCCCTTCGGCAGGGCCACTGCTGGTGGGCTCTGCTGCACAGACTCCATCTTCCTCCTCCTGAGAAGAAAAAGCAGGGGTTTCTGGAAACCGTGCACTCTCAAGAGACGAGCAGCGTGTCTCCACCGAGGACAGCTGCGTGGTAACACTCTCATTGCAAGAGCTATCGGCGCCTTCCAGGTCACTCTCTCCCTCGGGCCTGGTGCTGGCCTCACTCACACTCTCTGTCCTGGCAGGGTCACTGGGTTCCGTTTCAGAGGACACCTGGGAAGGCTCAGACCCCTGATCAAGTGATTCAGTCTCACTGACAGCTCTTCGGCTTCCTCCTGATGTATCGGAAGTTCCCGTATCTGCCCCACTTGTGGGCTGATCCATCTCTTGAGAACCACACAACTCACCGCTGCCCTGGTCAGCACTTTGCTGAGACTCTGGGCCATTTTCGTTTTCATCTGGGGATGGGCCTGAGGGTAAGGTGCTATCTGCAAGCTCTGCATGATTTTCCGGCTTATCCTCGAAGGAAGTAGCTTCATTTGCGAAGGCTTCTTCATTCTCAACTGGGTTGTCTTCTGGCTTCGTCTGAGATGCCAGGCTCCCATCGTCATCAGCTCTGGATGCCCTGCTAAACATTATTAATCCGCCTTCCTCCTCCAAGGAAGACGGATAACCCAGGTCTTGCTGAAACTCGTGATCTTCTTCATCTGAGTCGATATGAAGCATCGCGTTGAGTCTTGTGTCCGTGGGAAAACTACTCCTTAGTTTTGGAGAGGCTCCCATGGACCTCTCCGAGCAAGTAGCTGCCCCTGGCCTGGAATGGCCATTATGTTCAATAGCATCTAAATAATCATTGAGTGAATCCTGACGCCCTCTGGGAGGTGAGGTCCTTGAAGAAGTAGAGATTAATTCCTCTGTGTCTATTTCCAAAGTGGAGCTAGTCCTGAGAGAATGTTTGGGGGTCCCATCAGCAGCACTTTCCTCAGATGTTGGTCCATTGGAACACACTTGGCTGTCATGGTGGCCCCCTGGCATGTCCTCATCATCAGAAGGGCTTCCTAGGTCTCCGTTCACAGTACTGACGCCAAGTATTGTGCCCACAGCTTCTGGGGAAGCATCTGAATGAGAAATCAGCATTAAAAAAAAAAAAAAATGAAACCGTAATGACAAATTAATTTCTTATATCCTATTCCTCTGCCATAAATCCATTCAAAGAATTCAGCCTCCTTTACCTCTTTACTGACTTGCTCAGATTCACCACCCACTAGAACTAAACGAGTATCTCTAGTCAGTTTGGCATAAGACGTACACACGTTATATGTACTGCTGGGAATTCTACAGCCCAGTTTCAAAGTGTAGACATAAATCTAACATATATTTTTTTGATAAACAGACTTTTCATATCTGCTTAGAAAATGTCAGCAGGTAATCATTTGACAGCTATTTTATTTTCAGAGTGAGATACAAATTCAATTCTATTCAAAGGCAGACTGAAAACTAAGATTTAACGCTCCTCCTACAGCCATGTTTACACAGATATCTCACCTTCATGAACAGAAGATGTAACCTCCACTCTAAACTGGAGGTACCCACTCACGTGGTCAGCTGGGAGCCTTCTGCCAAGGTTGTAGCTGAGCATTTGATCACTGCAAGAGGAGAAAGGGTTCTTTCATTCTTACTATACAGGTGCCAGCCTCTACCTTCTTCCCCTAGGCCACCCCCCAAAACCAGCACATTTCTCTTAAAACCTTCAGACTCTTAAGTAAAGAAAATAAAAGGCTCAAGGCATTTTATGGTGCCATGGCATGTTATTCACTCATTTGCACAAATTAACACTTGCGAACCGAGGGATAAAAGGAAATCTTGTGTGCTTAAGGAAATTTACTAGTAAAAGTAAAAAATACAGTACAGTATTATTATATGATATTTTCTAACGCCACTGATTGGCTCTGTCATTGGTAAGGGCGACCAGGAAAAAAGCATTTTGAAGGTCACCAAGGAGCAGTGGAAGCTAGTTTTGGGTGTTTTTTGATTCAGGTATACAAATATAGAGGGCCTGATTCCTGAGCACTTAACACAATAGGAATCTGGTTCCAAAAGGACACTTGTAGCTAAAGGTTATTGCACGAAGGAGGGAGGCCACCAAGTTGTACTCTGAGATCAGTGAGCTACGAGTTAGGAGAGAAAGTACGGTAACTAGCCCCGGCCCTGAGAGTGGGAGCAGACCACTTAACCTCTCCTTCCTCACCTGTAAGGTAAGGGGTCTGCAAATGTTGGCCCTAACTTTTGGTGAGCCTGGCCTATCATCTGATTCTTGGGTGGCTTGTAAATGATGCTGATGGAACAGTTGGAGAAGCTAGACTTGCTTTGTGTCAGGGTCACGTGGCCACACCCGAAGGCATGCTGGGGTTGGGGGCGACCAGACTAGGCCTGCCCAGTTTCAACCCCTGCCTTGGCCCCCAAGCAAGGGATGCCAGCCTCCCTCAAAGATTTGTTTGTCGATTTCAATTCTGTGTTTATTTATCAAAGTCAAATACATCATTTTCTTGCATGCAAACAACTTTTGTTTAGAATCAAATGATTTATTCTTAATTAAGGAAAATAATCAAAGGGCTAATATAACATCACACCATGTCTGGTCTCGCAATGCCCTCTACTGGCTGTTTCAGAGGAAAACAGGATGCCTCTAGTATTAGTACCACTGTACAATTAAAAAAAAAAAAAAAAAGTTTCCTACAGTAGATTCTGACTCACAGCGACCCTATAGGACATAGTGGAACTGCCCCACAGGGTTTCCAAGGAGTGGCTGGTGGATTCAAACTGCCAGCCTTTTGGTTAGCAGCTGAGCTCTTAATCACTGCACTATCAGGGCTCCTAACATTATATAAGGGTTATAATCTATACAATAACAGCAGGGATGTCTTTTTCTCACCACTGTATTCCCAGCACTTAGCTAGTGACTGACACACAAAGGTGCTCAATATTTGTCCATTAACGCATGAACCCAGAAACGAACTGAATGAACCTTCTCTCAGCATTGCTGGTCCTCACCCATCCCTCTAGACATACTGTCCTTGAATAATAAAATCATCATTTCTTTGTCAAACATAATAATATGACCTGCTTCACCTGCTTCCTGGCCAATAAAAGCGAAGTGTTAGTGCTAATGATGAATATTTATCTAAGTGACAGATTGTAGCTAGGGAATGTATGTTTAAGAGAATCGCAAGGGAAGGACTACATCAGTCTGTTTTGCTCGCTAGCGTATCTCCAATGCCTAACGCAGTGCCTGGCATTTAGTAGGCACTCATAATAGGTTGGAAACCCTGGTGGCGTAGTGGTTAAGTGCTAGGGCTGCTAACCAAAGGGTGGGCGGTTCGAATCTGCCAGGCGCTCCTTGGAAACTCTATGGCGCAGTTCTACTCTGTCCTATAGGGTCGCTATGAGTCGGAATCGACTCGACGGCACTGGGTTTGGTTTTGGTTTTTTTTTGGTCATAATAGGTTATGAGTGAGGAGTCTTCTGGCTGTTCTATAAAACCTCACTCTGTAAAAACCTCAACTAATTCAGAGAGTTTGTCCTACAAAACACATAAACAACAAAACCAGCATTTTCCAAGATACATCAATTACTTGATGGAAAGCAATAATCTGATCAGAAATATATATTTATATACCAACAGCTCATATTCTAATATGTATCTTTCTTATTTAATAAAGCAAATCCCTAAGTGTTTCTATCAGGCAATGCTTTTAATCTACTTATAGTGAAATATGGACAGCCTGGTGGCGTAGTGGTTAAGTGCTATGGCTGCTAACCAAAGGGTCGGCAGTTCAAATCCACCAAGCGCTCCTTGGAAACTCTATGGGGCAGTTCTACTCTGTCCTATAGGATCACTATGAGTTGGAATTGACTCGACAACACTGGGTTTACTGGGTTACAGTGAAATATTTCACAATACTGCTATTTTACAAATTTATGCTAGACTTCTTTATAGTACATATGACATCCATGCTTGGCAACTCTCTAGGTGTCTAGCTCTTTAAAAGACTAAATGAAAAGCCAGCAAGTCATCAACAGCTTCAAGCACTGACAAGTTTTTTTCTCCCTGATCATTCTTACTGGTGTACATAACTTGACACTTCTACCATATATATTGGTATTATATATATTATGGCCATATAAAAATATATATTATGCAAATTATATTATTATTGGTGTCATATAATTATGCAAATAATATTGTTAAAATTATATAAATTAAAATAATACATGTCATATTTCCTATAGTTAATCCTCTCTCTGTAATCTTTCACTTTCTATAAATCCTAAAAATAATTTTAAAAACTCCTAACAGGATATTATTTCTACTAGAAGCAACTAATTGTTGTTCTTAAAAATAATTATGATTTTCTGGCTTTTATCAGATAAATAAGGCTGCTAGAATTTCAGTATAATATTTCTACTTGATGTGGTCTTGTTCATCTACAAAATCTATTACCTTTGATAGAGAATTAGAAGGCATTACAACTACTGAGTTTCAGATTTTGAAAGGCTCTTAGAGATAAACTGTTCTGAAAACTTTAGTTTTCAGATGAGGAAACTAATGCCCAAGAATACTGTACCTGGCTAAAATCAAACAGTTAATTAGCTGCAGAGTGAATGCCAATGATCAACCTTTCTCAGCTAGCTCGAGTGATGTTCCATTGCTGTCAGTTCTTAAAGTGTTACAGAGAAGCCAGGATTCTAGAGTAGGCAAATGTGAACTCAAATTCCAGCTCCACTATCTACTCACTAACTTCAGATTCCTCATCTCTGAAATTGGTAGAATTACAGAAGCTACCTCCCAGGGTTGTTGCGATTTCGTGAGCTAATGAAGTCACGTACTTAACTCCTGACATAGAGTAAGCTCCCAGCATCTTGGGTAATTATTGCTGCTGCTGCTACTACTGTTACTGCTACTACCAGCACTATTGCCATATGTTCATATGTGCTGCTACACTGAAAAAATTACAAAACAAGATGCTTCTTCAATGCTACCTTAAAGCACTAGTGTTACTGAGTTTGTCACTACTGACCAGGTAAAAATACATACAACATTTACAATAAGGGGCAGACGCATGTTATAATTTCTTACTTTATTCACAACTTACAAAAAGTTCACAGAAAGAATACAGACATGAAATCACATTTTAAAATTCATTGAATAAAGTTAGTTGCCTGAATGAATGCTTATATCTAGGAGCTCTAGTACAACACCTCTTCAGAGTCTAGGTCTTGTTTCAAATCGTTCTTAAAACAAGCATGTTTTGGTTTTTCTAGAATAAAAGTTCTCTGGATAGGATTAGTTGGGATAAGGTTGGTGTCAACTGTATACTTGAATTCTGCTCTAAGAAAAAGGTTTTATAGCAAAATTTCAAGACACACAAAAAAATTTAACACTATGAGATTTGACACTGAAATGCTAATGGCAAGCACATCTTGGAAAAGTTAAAGATAAAAAAAAAAGGACATAATTAAAACAAACTACTTTTTGTCCAGCACACTTTAATAAGTATAAAGGCACTTTTATTTTTAGAAGGTTTATGTTACTACTTTTATCAGTAAGAAAATCCTGAGACTACAAGTATCATTTCAATCGGCAATCTTAACACCATCCCTGAAGGTAAGGGCTGATTACCCGATGGCCTGCCGCTCCAGCAGCCTCTGGACCGGGATAGTTAGTTTTCCCAGAAAACGTTTGATGATAGGACGGCTCTTGGCAAATTTGTCTTTAATTTCAATTTCTAAGACATCAGTTAGAAGTGCAAAAAAGGAGTATTTCTGGAAAAAAAAAAAACAACCCAGATATGTTGATTCAAAAGAAAGACCAATACTATATTACTTTATTATTATAGGAAACAATCACTCTTAAATCCTAATACTATAAGGAGTCCACATTGCTAGAAATTATCTGCAGCTATTGTTCATCCTTTATGCACCCAGAGTCACGAACATTCGCAATGATTAAAAAGCACCAGTTAAGGGTCTGTATCACAAAAGAAGTCTCATCAGTCAGCCATCAACTCCTTCCTGATTCAACTGTTTTAGAAGGCATCAAACAGTAAATTATGTACAATACAATTTTAGTACTCACTTACATTTATTATATCTTAATTCTTTGAAATCTAATATCCTGTTATAGGATAGTTTAGAATTAACCACAATTTGAATTCCTAATCTCATGGGATTTTGAAGTTGCAAAATGAAGTTTTAAATACTTCTTCACTTAGTAGTTAAAACAGAACATCTACAGAATACTGTGGTTTCCCTGATAATGTTGAAATAAAATATTGTTTAAATGAAATTATTAATTAAGTTTAAAGGGCATAGGGATCATTTCTTCTGGGATGGAAAAATAAAAGGGTGAGGTTAAGATAGGCTCTGCTGTTTTGGTTTAAAATCGGATTGGACATTAACAAGGATATCCAATAAACACAGAGAACTTTATACACAGATATAAAATAAAGAGCCTTACCCCTTTAAAAAGACTTTCACATATATTATCTTCATTTTTTCTTTTCAAAGATAAAAATTTCTTTATAGAGATGAGGACCTCAGGACAAGTAAATGAGGGAACCAGGAATCTAACCTAAATCATTTCACTCCTTCGTGACAGGATTCATGCAGCCATAGCGCTCTGAATAGTGCTAGCCAGCTTTACACTTACATTACACTAAGTCTATTTAGTCAAAACAATTAAAGTTCTCCCAAGGGTCATAAAGTTTGGCAGTCTGCAGCATTTGCTTAGAATGAGGAGTTCCTCAGTGGTGCAAACGGGTAAAGTACTGGGCTACTAAAGGAAAGGTTTGACGTTCAAGTCCACCCAGAGACACCTAGGAAGAAAGAATTGGCAATCTACTTCTAAAAATTAACCACGGAAAACCCTATGGGGCATAGTTCTACTCTGACACACATGAGGTCACTATGAGTTGAAACTGACTTGATGGCAACTGAACTTGGAATAAAAAAGCTGAGTTCATGCCCTATCTCTGCCTATAAATAGCTGGAGTCTCATCAACACTTTAAGTCTCAGTTTCTTAATCACCAAAATGGAGAGATAATAATTTTGTCTATTATACCCACGGATGAGGCTTGCACTAGTAACAAGGTCAAGAACTTTGTAAATACAAATGTTAGGAAAATAAGGTTATACTATTATTATTATTGTATCTACCATTTACCATCTAGAGCTCATATTAAGATTTATATCATTTTTTCAAGGCTTCTAAATGTGTTAGATCAAGTGGTATGCCTTTAAAAGTTAATTACCCTGTGGGGTCATAGCAGTTTTTTAAACCAGGTTTAAGAATACATGCAATATTCATCCACTTAAATAACTACAAACTGCCCAAGACAAACATCTTGCTGGGTTAAAACTCGTTGCCACTGAGACAATCTTGACTCATAGCGACCCTATAGGATAGAGCAGAACTGCCCCATGGGGTGTCCAAAGCTGTAATCTTTATGGAAGCAGTCTGCCACATCTTTCTCCCGCAGAGCAGCTGGTGGGTTCAAACGGAGCACTTAATCATTGTGCCACCAAGGCTCCTTAGGATACCTCAGACAGCCACATCTTTTCTCCAGTTGGTTTTATAGCCATCGAATGATCTCCCTCTCCAATTAAATATTTTTATAACTCTGTTAGAACACATAATTGTGATTAAACATTTAGGGTATGAGCTAATCAATTGTGTAACTCATATGCCAATAAAGGCCTATACGGCAACTCTCTAACACTAGTCTATGAAATCTGCCTCAGACTCATCAGAAATGGCAGCAGAGCTTTTGATTTGCTCACTAGATGAGAAAGTCCTTCTTTGACTTTATGTAGTTTTAACGAGAAAATCAAAGGAGCCCTGTGGTGCAGTGGCTAAGTGCTTAGCTGCTACCCAAAAGGTCGGCAGTTCAAATCCACCAGCTACGTTCGGTGGGCGAAAGATGTGGCAGTCTGTTTACATAAAGATTTACAGTCTTGGAAACCCTATGGGCAGTTCTACCCTGTCCTATAGGGTTGCTATGAGTTGGAACTGACTTGACAACAATGAGTTTGGTTTAGTTTTTTGCAATGAGAAAACCCTTTTCTTGGTTTCACTGAAATGGTACAGTAAAATGACTGGTAGTTGTGAAGAAGTCCAAAATAAAATCAACATTATCTGGCCTCACTGGGGATAAAGATTGCCTTGAATGGCTCATCGAATTAACAGAAATCTAGAAATCCATAAAACATTTACCAAAGCCCTTAGGGAGAAAAACTCCTTTAATATATACTGAATATATGTTAAAAGAAAATATCAAAACCCTAAATACAGACAGGATCAGTATTACTGATTTTTCCTTTTGCCCCAGACTCTCATATGGCTCAGCAATGCACTGTTACTAATCCTGTCTTTATTAAAATTTGGACATTTTGCTTATCATGAATCTTTTGCATTCTTTAACTGTACTTTAAAATGTGATTTATCTTGGTTACTCACCTTTGGTGCCCTTTGAAGTGATGCACCCGAGGTGAGTGCCTCACATGTCTCACCCTACTCCTGGCCCTCGCTAGGCGAGAATATCTCATTCTTATTGGACCCTATTTCTAACAGAACCCTTGCCCACACCCATAAAGAGTGCCAAAATGCCCAGAGGCCAGAGGAAAGAGATGAACTTTGCAGACTTCCTAACTGTCAAGTAGGAGACCCCTTACCTCTCGGTGCCAAATTGGATTCGTGGTGTTACTGATGATAGTAGACCTTCTCTCCTGCCCATGGTGGGCACAGGTGGGGAAACTGCTCTTCTTACCTGGCTGGATGGACATCTTAAGATACGGATCAGGATTGAAGAACATGCCTTTCTTTAGACCAACCGCCCTGAGATCTTTAAAGAGATAGAGAAAGAGAGAAGGGGTAAAAGGAAGAAGAGAAAAACAAGGAGAGAGGTTCATATATCCCTATTAGAACAAGTAGCTCAATGACAATTTGTTCTTAAGTAATCACACACATAGCTCTAAACAGAAACTACTCTTAAAACCGTAACAAGGCTACTCACACAATGACTTCTTAGATACATGAAGACAAGTGGGTTATGGCAGCAGAAGGGTCTCCTAGCAGGCTGCAGAAATGAAACCATACCTTTACCACTGTCTCATATGCCTAAGCTGACTTTTCCTGAGAACCCCTTTTGATTCCTACCTGTGCATTTTCACCACTTTTCTCCTGGGACAACTGCAGTTTGGCAGCCAACATTTCAGACAGTGTCTTGAGAGAAATCCTTAGTAAACAGGTTATTAACAAAAGAAAACCAATTACGTTCCTTTGAATCTTCCATATACATATATGAAATGGATTAAAAATAAGTATATTTGGGGATATTTGGGGATAAGTGAACAAATTGAGTTGACTGTAGTTCATCAATATTACTTTGAAACTTCAGAGCACACATTCATTTGTACTACATTTAAAATGTCAAATATATTCCATAATTGTGACGAATATTAGGGAGAAAAAAAGGGGACCAGAAATACTTCCAAAATTTGAATGTTACCTGCTATTTTAAATAACCATGACATTGCTTTTTCAATAGCCTGTAAAGTAACTTAAGTATTTGATGAATGTCCTATAATTTTCATCTAGAGTCACCAGTTGCTGTTTCACACTGTGTGAGCTGTTAAAATCCTGGATAAAGTCTGTCTAGTGAGGAGACTGACACCGTTAAAAATGGCCAGGCTAAGGGATACAAAAAAGTCAGGAAAGAAAGCTGCACAGGGCTCCCGATGTCTTTCTAAGAATATCAATTTGAATACGGTGGGACTGGGAACTGAGCAATCTTGAAAGCTTCTGGAAAGAATATGGTTTCCAGGTAACCTTATACAGTTATACTCAGTCTAGGGAGGTCCTGAACACTGATTCGGATAGAATTTCTGCAGAAAGCCCCTGAACCTTCAGAGAACTTTGCATTACCTAGGTCAGCTGGGGAGCAAACTCTGTATTGTTGTTAGATGCCATCAAGTCGATTTTGACTCAAAGAGACCCTATATGACAGAGTAGAACCTCTCTGCAGGGTCTCCTAGGAACAGATCACCAGGTCTTTTCTCCCATGGAGCCATTGGTGGGTTTGAACCACCAACCTTTTGGTTAGCAGTCAAATGGGTTCCTAAAACTCTGTATTCCAAAAACCAAACCCATTGCCATCCAGTCAATTCCGACTCATAGTGACCCTATAGGACAGAGTAGAACTGCATGGAAGCCATCTGCCACATCTTTCTCAGCGTGGCCGGTGGGTTCAAACCCCCAACATTTTGGTTAGCACCCGAGAGCAACAAGCGCCTTAACCACTGTGCACAGGACTCTAAGCTCTGCATAGACCAAAACCAAACCCATTGCCATCGAGTGGATTCTGACTCATAGCAACTCTGTAGGACAGGGTAGAATTGCCCAATTGGGTTTCCAAGCCCGTAATCCTTATAGAAACAGACTGCCACATCTTTCTCCAGTGGAGCAGCTGGTGGGTTCGAATCACCAACCTTTTGGCTAGCAGCTGAGCACTTAACCACTGTGCCACCAGTGGTTAAGTGGTGTATTAAAAAAAAAAAAACGAAACCCACTGCCATCAAGTCAATTCTGGCTCATAGCGACCATACAGGACAGAGTAGAACTGCCCTACAGGGTTTCCAAGGAGCAGCTGGTGGATTCAAACTGGCGACCCTTTGGTTAGCAGCCAAACTTTAACCACTGCGCCACTGCCATGAGGGCTCCAAACTCTGTACAGTGACTGTAAATTATAGGAGGTCACCAGGATTATCCGATGCAAGGCCACTCTCCTAAAACACAAGGTCTTTCTTAGGTCAGAATTGGTATAAGGTTACCCAGGAAAGCATATTCTCTAGGTAGCACTGCTTGCAGGAGGCTCAGCAATGACACACACAACTTGTGGCCCAGATATATGTGATGAAAACAGATCAGGATTATCTAAGGCCTCATATATGGGCATATATGGCAGCCGAAGGGAGTCGTTTAATAAGTCAGCAAAGATTGAAAAATCCAACCAAGAAGACCTTACGTGAAGATCACTACATAAAATATAGTAAAGTCTTTTCAGAAAACCAGCAGGAGAAGATGAAAAAGGGTAAAGAACTAGATAGGCATTCAGAGGAGCTGCCGTCATCTGGTCAGCCTTACAGTCCCTGTTCCAGGCTCTTCAAAAACCATGTAGTCATTATTAATGCAGCACTTGCACTTCACTGTCAGCTTAATAATGCTACATGTTTCCACCTGGCTTTATTTAGCATAAAGTCACTTTGAGAGGAAAATGCAATTTACACATTTATATTCTTGCCCTTTTTGATTATGCTCACCTAGGACTAAAAGACAGAAGAATGATATTCTTTAGATATTAAATCTACTTCCAAACAAAGGATCTTTCTATAGTAAATGAGGAATAACATGTAGATAAGCGGCTCCTGCAAAGTCCAACAGAGCTGAATGATTCAAGCGAAACATCCCTTTGAATAAAAAGCATCCTACCAGAAGATTAAGCCACCATGACATAGGATGTCACCACTCAAATAATCCTCATACCTAATTTTTCCACAATGGGACACTGTATGCAAATACATCTTCATTAAGAAATACAATAAAACTACCAACTATTTTTGGTCTGATTACTCAGTTGACTTTACTCATCTTACTTTTGCTCCCTGCTTCTCTTCTGTCTTCTATACATTTTACTGTTCATAAATATCCACACCACATAACAGGCCAAAGAAGGACTCAAAAGTCACAAAGGTATGACATATTAAATACCATAGTTTAAAGTCCTACCTACGGAGCAGGTTTAAGATACTAATCAAAACACAGTTTTGTTTCAGCTGTAGAGTTCAACTATGTTGTGTTCCTACTTTTAAGAGTAGAACGTTTGTAGGCAGCCATTCTATAATGCTTAATATACTCTTGGATAAATACCATCATCCACTGTTGATAAGCTACAACCAGATTAATCTTTTAGTATTAACATTATAAAAATGTTTTCAATGCCTATAAG
Source organism: Elephas maximus indicus (assembly GCF_024166365.1). NCBI lineage: Eukaryota > Metazoa > Chordata > Mammalia > Proboscidea > Elephantidae > Elephas > Elephas maximus. The sequence continues at coordinate 94,634,847 of NC_064824.1, forward strand.
TTTTAGCCATTTCTATACACTACAAATTTCTCACTACCTGGCAGGAAAAATACAGATGCTGGGTACCTAGCCTCCATGTGTATAAAGGTGAGGCAGTAGAAGAAGTCATATTTAAAGAAGCTTTGGGCTGTGCCCCAAAACTTATTTCCTACTTTTCAGGAAAATGCCACGGATTTTCAACTTCCAGATGGTCATTCTCCCATGGTGAGTTAATGACATCTCCTCTGGAGTAAAAAATTATTATGTGATTGTCAGGTTAGAATGAAATGGTATTTTATCACACTTGGATGTGAACAGCAATGACTCTAAGAAATTCGTGATATGGTCAAACTAAATTTTCTAAGCTACTGGGGTTGGCTAATTGTTCCCTACCTACAGACCAGAGATTTCTGTATCTGCTGCCCCTCAGGACTATGAAAGTCTAAAGCACTGATTGCAACTGGCAGTGTTTGCAGAAAATGAATGAGGTCAGAGAAGTAGTACCATAGGCAGTAGTACCTGTAAATGCCCTTCTAAAAATCTAGATATTTTTAAAGCCTTAAGGGTTCGAAACAAAACAGTTACTGGCCAAATTTGAATGATAAGCCACGAGTTTGCAATCTCTGAGATTCACCAGAGTACTAAAGCAAAAAAGCTTTCATAATGACCAATCTCAGATGAGGTGAGAAGAAGCATGCAACAATAAACAGATATTCAGAACCTATGGACTAGTAATGAACTAATGTGCACGCTCTCTTTACACGTGCTAATTACACATTGTGCAAATGTCTGTTTTCAAGATCAGGTCTTCTAAGTCTCTCTTAAGAAAGTCTATTTTCATTCATGACTTTTTTTTGCAGTCAAGAAAAGTGGACCTGATTTAAATTTTAGAAGCACTACATCTATGAAAAATGAAAACAAAACATCCTAAAGAGACAGAAATGACTTTTATTTTGTATGCATTGTTGTTGTTGTGTGCCGTTGCAATTCTGACTCATAAAAATCCTATAAGACAGAGTTAAAACTGCCCCATAGGGTTTCGAAGGCTGTAATCTTTATGGGAGCAGACTGTCACATCTTTCTCCAGTGCAGTGGCTGGTGGGTTCAAACTGTTGACCTTTCAGCTAGCAGTTGAGCACTTAACCACTGTGCCACAAGGGTTCCTTGTATGCACTGTTCTGCTTTTTAAAACTTCATTTCAAATACTGGTTTTCTTAGAATATTCTTGGCTTCATATCAATTAATTTATTTTAATCAGTAGCTTTCAAACTTTGTTTCTTATATTTCCTACATGTGAAACACATTTTACATTGCAATCCAATATACACATACATAGGTGTGTATTTTTTCTTTTTTAATGATCAGTTTATATAAACTGATGTTTTATAAAAATATATTTCCTTTTGGTGGTAAACTGGTATTTTCCATTGTATTCCTTTTTTTTTTTTTTTTTAATTGCTGGTTTCAAGTAACTGAACTGATCTTTTGAGGTGCCATCTAGTTGATTTTTGACTCTCAGCCACTCCATGTGACAGAGTAGAACTGCCCCATTGGGTTTTCTAGGCTTTAACCTTTACAGGAGCTGATCGCCAGGTCTTTCTCCCATAAAGTTGCTGTGTGGTTTCAACTGCCAACCTTTGGTTAGCAGCCACCCACCCAAAAACCCACTGTCACTGAGTCAATTCCAACTCACAGCAACCCTATGGGACAGTGCAGAACTGCCCCATGGGGTTTCTAAGGCTGCAAATTTTCCCAGAAGCAGACAGCCACATCTTTCTCCCAGGGAGTGGCTGGTGGGTTCCAACAGCCAACCTTTCAGTTGGCAGTCAAGCGCTTTAACCACTGTGCCACCAGTGCTCCTCCTAGCAGCCACCAGAGTTCTTTAAATTGATCTTACAATCCACAGATAGGTCCTAACTCACAACGTGAAAGCACTGCATTAAGTTGTATGATAAAACTGCAACTGGGATATTTTACCAACTAGAAAACAACCGAAAATTATCTTATCTACTTTTCCAATGTATATTCCTCCACAGAAACAGATGTATCCCTTGGCTTTTTTCCCCCAGTCTTCAATTTTCTCCTTTCTCTAGATGAACTACGCATGAATTGTTTTCAGTAATCAAAGCTCTTCATGGAATTAGTGCACGATGCAGTGCGGTTTATTTTTTTTAAAGCAACTATACATGATCATATAGTCTTTTTACTGCCAGAAAACTTGGTAGAAAAAATAATTTCTGAATTTATATTATTAATCAAATTTTATCATGCTAAGTGATATACCTGAATTCCCAGAATTAGCCAGAAAAACAAAATACCTGCGGCTCACATCCACATGAGAATCTGTAGAAAGATGTGATCGTCTGTGCCTCTGAAATTACACCCTTTGAAACTGGATGTCATGTTTAAAGACACACTTACCTGACAGTGTAAAGCTGACGAGTTTCCGAGAGTGCGAACTTCCTGACGCACCTCCTTCCATGCCTTCCGCCCCCATCTGAAGAGGAAAAGCAAGTACCTGAAGTTTCACAGGAGCGTGACGCTACCCCCTCAACCCTCCTAGGGAGTCACAGAGGATGGCAAATGATGATGATTATTGTAGCATCCACCTTTTCACTTCTAAATCTTAGAACGAAAGCAGATTCCTGAAAGCCAGCGGAAGGGTCATCCTTAAATTTAACCTTTACACAAAATCAACAAATCTAAGCTTCTGAATTCTCTGGGATAAGAATCACTTTACTTTGTTTTTTTCCTTTGATAAGAATATAGTTGGTATGTAGCAAATATATTACTATTACTACATTAAAACATTCCCTAAGTTAAAAACTAACCATCAAATTCCTTCTAATTTCTTAGGAAAACCTGGAATACACTAAACAGTGCATTTATATCAGACTCATCCAGTATTTAGAATTTTTCTTTCTTGTCAAATATTTCTGAGTGACCACGTGGGCGTCCCTTCTCCTTTGCAGGTCTATGTTCTATAGTGCTGCAAGGACATGGCACATACTATTATAAGTAGTGATAATATGAATCTGCAGGGCTACTGTACTGATAACTTTTCCTAAAATCTTTCAAGTAAATTTTATGTCACTTGAAACCAGCAGATTTAGGCTCTTCTCTCAATATAGGTACACCTGGTGTACAATTTGTGGTACACTAGAAAGAGTTTCATGGAACACTGAAAAAGATGTCCATAGTACTGTAAGAGACAGAATTTAAGGAAGAATGTATTTGGAAGAATCGGAAAATAGAAATCGCATTTTAATTCTAAAGTGTAGATTAAACCCTTCCTCCATCTCATCTTTTCTGCAACCCACAATACACAATACTTCAAAAATCACACCTCCAGGAGATAATCCAAGCAAAAGAAATTCAGTTCAAATTCTGGAAATACGAATTTCTACTTCCTTCTCTGTAATTCCTATACCTTAAAACCCAAACCAAAGCTTACTGCTGTCAAGTTGATTCCAACTCATAGCAGCCCTATAACGACAGAGCCCCATAGGGTTTCCAAGGCTGTAAATTTTCATGGAAGCAGACCGCCACATCTTTCTGCTGTGGGGCAGCTGGTGGGTTCAAACCACTGACCTTCTGATTAGCAGCTGAGCACTTAAGCACTGCAGCACCAATGCTCCCTTCCTATTCCTTAGTCAAGACTACTTAGTGTGACACTTTACAGCTCTCAGCACATTGTTTCACATACAATTTTCAATTTAGAGTACCAAACAGGTAGATTAACTGCACTCATAGAGCCAACTCCCTGGTGATCAAAGAGACGGCACTCAACAAATATGTGAGTGTTAAGCCGGATGGTGCAAATGGTTAAGCGTTCAACTACTAATCAAAAAGTTGGTGGTTTGGATCTACCCAGCAGCGCCACAGGAGAAAAGCCTAGCGATCTATTTCCATAAGATTATTGTTAGTTGCTGTCGAACTGATTCTGACTTGTGGCAACTCAATGTGTACAGAGTAGAACTGCTCCATAGGGTTTTCAAGGCTGTGACCTTTCCGAAGCAGGTTGACAGGCTTATCTTCTGAGGTGCCTCTGGTTGGGTTCAAACCGCCAAAGCTTCAGCTACTATTTGACCACTTAACTGTCTGTGCTACCCAGGGATTCCTTCTGTAAGATTATAGCCATTGAAAACCCTATGGAGCGCAGTTCTACTCTGAAATGTGGGGTCACCATGAGTCACAATTGACTTGATGGCAATGAGTGTTTTTTATTTTTTTTTTAATTATAGCATATTGTACTTTTCAGATTTATCCCCAGTGTAGCTGGAGCAGAGAGAGCAGCCAACTGGTCAGTGGTTGCTGTAACTATCTTGACCTCTTCCCTAGACAAAAGAGTGGTGAACAATGAGATAGTGCAGACTACAACTGAGACAGACACTCAGCAACATGCCCCTCCTATGCCTTGGGCACAGACAGGCATCTGACAAACCCTGGTCTGACCTCAAATGAGCCACATTGCCTAGTAAGCTGTGCCACCCCCAAGGCCATGGCATCTTTGCCTGCTATGGAATGCTCATGTTAAGTGAGTTAAGTAAGACTGGAAATATTCACAGCCTGTCTTCATTTAAAACCTACCTAAAATATCATCATGAATTATAAGAAACAAAAACGTTCTCTAATTCTCAGTCCTAAAATGTGATTCACTAGCTGCCAAAGAGCTAACCTGAAACATTTCTCAAAGAATTCACTGATAAACAGTGTCCTTTACCACCACAGTGGTAACATGCTCATCTGAAATAATTCTAAAAGAATTCAATTTTATCATCCATTGCAATAAGTCCAGGAAAGACCAAACATTACAACTAGATATGGGGACATCAGCGATAATAAACACGTCTGCACTCTACATTTAGACAGAGGTTTTTAAATAAACTCGCTCAGTAGATTCATTCCAGGAAAACTCAGATGCAACACTGTCAACCAAGTGTTGAAACAATACATGGTAGTGAGTGATGGCAGCTTTAATCTGTCCCCAAAGCCTAAGTATTTCCTGTTCCAAGAGTCTGGGGTGTATATCACCATGTACGCTAATGAATGACAGTGACGTCAAAGCACAAATGACAGAGAAGACACTTTTTTTTAATCGTTGATTCATTGCTAAATGATACGTGAGAAAGGAGGCTATTCGATTAGGATGGCAGCTCATTTCCTTCCCCGTACAGTTTCTCAGTTACTTCTTTTCGATCTATTCTTGGCATATGGCTGTAAGGTAATTATACTAAATGGGCTTTGTGAATATCAACGTGGTTAATCATTAACAATAACTAAACACACGTCATATACCCATGTGACCATTATGCTGTTGTAAAAACACAGTGCTCGCCCATACAATGAAGGGTCTATGTGGCACAGCCTCTCAATTTCAGACACAGAGCGAACTGTCTTAAGCTTGGTCAGAAATCTATTGACCACCAATTTCATTAGCCAGCCTTTGACCCAAAGTATTCTGATTCTTGGTGCTGTATCTATGAAGCTTTTAAAAGCTCTAAAACCTGTTTGAAGCAAATTAATTATCTCTAAACCAACCACAGGCTCTGACAGAGTGATCTCAGTGCAAAATCAATAGAATGAGATCAATGTTCACCAGACTGTAAACTCCCACTGTCTTCACTGATATCTCGGTATTGTAATTGCTCTAGTCTAAGAAAATCTGACTCTGGAATATGCTTAACCAAGTTGGGAAGCCACTGTTTAATTTCTCATACAGTTAAGTCTTCAGAGGCTTTATTATACACAGCCCTACTTTCTAGTTTTATGATTTTTCTTTTTAGAATATTAACTAAAATTTTTTCTTTATTCCCCTTGTGACCTTTGAAGTCTTACACAGTAAATATAGGCTATCCTCTCATATTCTATACCATATTGCTCCAAGTACGAACCTTAAATACGATTCTAATGTTAGCACAGTACTTAGATGTTGAGAGTTTTGCACATATGGTTCCCTCTGCCTGAAATGCTCTTGCCTCCCTTCTTCCCGTAACGTCTCGTCCTTCAGATTGCCCCTTAAACATGCCTACGTCAGGAAAGCTTTCCTGACCTTACTGACTAGGTCAAATCTCACTAGTATGTGTTCTCTCAGCCTCATTTCATTCTCCCTTCTCTAAGTATAGACATCAACTCAGCGTGGAGAGGGATCCTGTGCTAGGACCTCCTAAGAGGACAGCACATTCATTCGTGACTTCAATCTCACACTCTTTGGAACAAAAGCTTCTCAAAAGTACACTGATAAGTGGAATCACACACTTTTTAAAGAAAGTACAGCTGAATTTGTGTAAATTAAATTACATTAATTATGTTCATGGAAGATGCAAGGTCACTGTTTCCGATCAACCAGTCATCCAGACTAAGTTTAAAACCTTCCATGGTGGGGTACTCATTACTTCACCTCATGCGTGGGTTCCCAAGAAAGTTGACTATATACAGAATTGTTATAATCAAATCATAATTTTCCAGTGATTTGTATTATGGATTCAGGTATGCCTGCCTGATAAGTTATTTCCTTTTCTAAAATGGCATCCATGCTGTTATGCATTTCCTTTTCCATTGTTCCTCACAACCCTGTCAGTGCTGCACAGACAGAAATAGAAATCAAGTTCCTCTGTGGTCATGACGAGGATGCCAGCAATGAGGGTACTCACCATCACAGCAGGGTTCTTCACGGTGATGCAGGGGGTTGTGGCTCGCAGGGCTCCACTGATGCCATGGTAGTATTTAAAACAGATTTTTATCTCCGCTGCAAATCAATTTGAGAAAAACAGTAATTTTAACACTACAACAGTCATTCAGGAATCAGTGGAGGAAATCCTCCACACTACCTCTCAGGCAATCCTGCTTACGACTCTTCGAATGATCCCTTCTTTTCCAATCAGAGACAGCTTATTATACCAATTCCTGTTTGATTTGATATGCTTCTCTGAAACTTTTGAAGAAAATCTCAAACATATTCAGAAAAATGATGCACAAAAACATGCCAAAGTACTCATAGTGCAGAGATAAGAAGACCGCTAGTTAACATTTATTGACTTGTTCCACAACGTGCCAGACCTGGTGCTACATTCCATGCTTGTGTTGTTACTGACTCCCCACATCAGCCTTATGAGGCAGAAATTCCTGTCCCCACATTACAGATGAGGTGTGCCATAGGTTACAGACAGGAAATGACTGAGTCAGGACTCAAACCCAATTTGTCTGATGATAAAGCCTCACCCTAACCTCTACAATACAGCTGTCAGTGGAAATAGAGAAAAAGCAGTTGAGCAAAGCATGCAGGCATACTGCAGCAGACTCCCGAGGGACAGAGTCTTGTAATCCATATTACTTCAACTTTCCAAGTGACACAAATGTAGCCACTAAACAGTCATCAAATTTAGGAACCACTCGTATGTACATCTCATAACCTCTTAAAATCCATATATTTTATAAATTTTGTTTTGATAATTTCACCTTGATAAAAGGTATATAAATGCCAAATATGCTTCTTCCAAAGTAACTACAATTTCATTGAGCATGAAGTCAAAGTGTGTCAAAAATAAATCCTACCATCTTGGGAATTTCTCTGGATACAGAGCGTCAGAGTCACTGAAGCATAAGTGCGAGATGCATTTTTCCCAATGTGTCATTCTATATAGGTAGTGATGGTGACAGGCAGGTCCCTGAAGGAGACTCCTAGGCGACAGGAATGGAGTTCCTCACTCAATTTAGCCACCCTGGATTACTAATTAATAATAGCTATTAATTAATTACTGCCTTCTCAATTTTTTTCCCCAAGGAAGTTGATCTTCTACTGAGTTTTCTGAATGCATCAAATGGCCTTCTAAAGAATATCTGGGATGAGTATTTTAAGGGAAGATACAGTGAATAAAGAAAAATCCCCTTCTAAGGATTTATATTCTTACACTTTTCCTATCAATGGCCAAACACTAAATCTCAAAAAAAAAGAAAGTCCAGCATGGAGTAAAATAATGAGTTCTTTTATATGTACATTAATTCAGTGATTCACAATGTAGTTAGTAGTGTCAACTGAAAGATTTTTACTCCGTACCCATTAGGAGCCCTGGTAACACGCTGGTTAAGCACACGCCTGCTAATCAAAGCATGGTTCAAACTCACCAGCAGTTCCATGGAAAAGACCTGGTAACCTGCTCCTGTGAAGATTTACAACCTAGAAAACACTACGGTGGCAGTTATACTCTGCCATACGGTGTTACTATGAGTTGGAATCGACTGAACAGCACACAACCACAACCCATGCCCAGTATTGTGCTGGACATAACAAGAACATCAAGAAAAGGTTCCTGTTCTAGAAGCTGTTTATAAAACAACTGGTGGGATGACAACCAGAAGCATGAAAAAAATACAGAAGACAAACACTAAAAAATGAGAAGCCCTGGGTACAAGAGTTTGGAGACCAAGGAGAAAATCTGTAAAGATATGGAAGAATCAGAAAGGCTTTGTGGACCCAACAGGTCTTATGAGAAAAATGGGGTTAGAGAGAGTGCGGGGTGATGAGGGGCAACAGCATGGAGCCAGGAATAGTGTGACGGGCTTGTGGATCAGCAAGATGACCTACGCATGGATCCTAGCTTTCCTATTACTTCACTTCCCTGAGAACAATGCCCTTCCCTGCTTCAGCAAGTGACTTTCTGGAATACTAACAGTGGTTTTAGTTTATTTTTAAAATAGTAATAGCTGCACAGATTTGAGCAAGTCTTATTCTCCCACTTGCTTTCTTCCAAGACCAATCGCATATATTCTGAAAGAACAAAATTAAGTTAATGTGCAAAAGGACTGCCAAAACAGAAAAAGCTTGGTGATACACATGAGGACTGAATTATGTGGTCACGAACTCATTAGTATCACATTCTAAATGCTGGAGCAACTGGCAGCACCCCATAGATCCAATCAGTGGTTAGTGAGTGAGCAGGTAATTTTTCAATAAAGAGATGTGCGTTTTTATAAAACATCTTCTCCTAACTCCCTCTCAGATTAGGATGCCATCTGGTGTTTTCTAGCTAGGTAACAGACTGTGAAACAAAGGGGAAAAAAGACAGCTTATCTTTATTTGTAGGATCTTGATAAGCAGGCCAGCTTTCCTGGCTGACCCATTTTGGGGTGTTATTTCATTCTCTCCCGTTACAAAAATCTCCAACCCAAATGACAAATTATAATCCCTATAACTCTAAAATAAACTTACTCTGAATTTCACAAGGCAGATTTTGTGGACGTGATCACCAAAAAACACTGCAGAACTGACGGTTTCATAATGCTTTAAGACTGAGTACAAATTCAAGGAGATTTATGAAGATCATATATTACAAAAACAAATGCAGAGGCTGTTCACCAAAGAGAAAAAAACAAAAAGTACTGAACAGATCCAGGAGTGGTTTGTGTCTGGACTAAAATTAGCCAGCTCCTTCAGTAGGACACCAGTGAAGGATTCTGTCCTCTAAAGTAATACGGAATGGTTTGATGCTAAACGGGAGTTTTCATCTTCAAATATTATTTAGTGTTACAGGAGGTAACTCAAAACAAGGGGGAAAAATGCTGTAACTAAATGTTCACTCTGGGTAAGAGAGAAGTGGACATTTTGATTAATGCACTTAAACATTTTGGTTATGAAAAGAGTAGCTGAGAATACTCATTATCGCTGTCGTTAGGTGCCGTCAAGTTGATTCCAACTCATGTATAACAGAACGAAACACTGCCTGGTCTTATGCCATCATCACAATCATTGCTACTATGCTTGAGCCCATTGTTGCGGCCACTGTGTCAATCCATCTCATTGAGGGTCTTCCTCCTTTTCACTGACCGTCTACCTTACCAAGCATGATATCCTTCTCCAGGGACTGGTCCTCCTGATAACATGTCCAAAGTATGTGAGATGAAAGTTTTGCCATCTTCGCTTCCAAGGAACACTCTGGTTGCACTTCTTCCAAGACAAAATTGTTCCCTCTTTTGGCAGTCCATGGTATATTCAATATCCTTCACAAACACCACAATTCAAAGGCATCAATTCTTCTTTGATCTTCCTTACTCATTGTCCAGTTTTTGCATGCATGTGAGATGACTGAAAATATCATGGCTTGGGTCAGGCACATCTTAGTCCTTAGAGTGAAATCTTTGCTTTTCAGCACTTTAAAGAGGTCTTGTGCAGCAGATTTGCCCAGTGCAATGCGTCTTTTGATTTCTTGACTGCTGCTTTCATGGCTGTTGATTGTGGATCCAAGTAAAATGAAATCCTTGACAACTTCAATCTTTTCTCTGTTTATCATGATGTTGCTTATTGGTCCAGTTGTGAGGATTTTTGTTTGCTTTATGTTGAGGTGCAATCCATACTAAAGGCTGTAGTCTTTGATTTTCATCAGCAAGTGCTTCAAGTCCTTTTCACTTTCAGCAAGCAAGGTTGTATCATCTGCATAACACAGGCTGTTAATGAGTTTTCCTCCAATTCTGATACTACCTTCTTCTTCATATAGTCCAGCTTCTCAGATTATTTGACCAGCGTACAGATTGAATAAGTATGGTGAAAGGACACAATCCTGGCACTCAAAATGGGTGGAAAACGTAAGTTAGTTCTATGCTTCTATTTCAGTGACACTTTGTAACCTCTAATTATAAGAGGTTAAAAAAAAAAAAACAGAAAAACGCAGCAGCAGCAATTCCCAGGAAATAAGTAGAAGGGCAGGGGAAAGCAAGCACAGGCATGAAGGCCGAGCATGAGGTCAGGTAGGAGCCCAGTGCACAAAGGCCCGTTCACAGGCAGAGAGATGGAGGATATCAACTGAGGAGGAATGAATGACTCTATTGACCCTAAAATAGTTTCCTCACAGAGTGATGTGGCAGCCAACTTGGCCTCAAGTTACGAGGAAAAAAAAAAATATGGTCATTCCATTGGGCTATAAAAAGCATGGGTATTTTCTCTAAAAATTTTACTTAAAAAAGCATGAAGCCTCCCATATTAACCCTCCAGTACCTACTGTCCCCTGGGCCAGCTCTTGCCTCAGAAGGGAAAGCACCACACGAGGGTCATCTTCCTCTCTCTGAGGTCTTTTCTGAATGGCTGAACGGCTGATGCCTGTCAGGAATCATGGAAATAAAATTTGGTGCGTTCCAATAATCTTCAGATACTTCCATTTATAGATTACTAAATTAAAGACTTGGCACCCTCTCTTTAAATGCTGACAAGCCATAGAATCCCCTTCATTTTCAACACCCTAACTTACCTTCACACGACTAACTTCACAAAGGAAGATGTCCCCCAGAGAAACAGCACGCTAACTCCACCTCCCACCACAGATGGGGATGATGATCACTTGTAAGATGTCACTTGGATTTGTTGTGAGTGGCAGGGGGCAAGGGGAATAGAAGGGACTTTGAACAATGGTTAGGAACTTAAACCCGTTCTGAGTAAAGGAGTTTCTGTAACTGCGTGATTCTGACATTGCATTTTTAAAAGCAGTCTCATTAAAAATAAATAGATAGACAGACAGATAGATAGATAGATAGATAAATAAATAAAAGTAAGGTAAAGAACTAGGTGATCTCTTTCCCAAGAGTCACAGCCTCTAAAAGCCTATGGAGTACTTCTACTCTGCACACTTGGGGTTGCCATGAGCTCAGATCAACTCGATGGAAACTAATGACAACATACGAATAAACTACTTCCAAACAGATTATGTGAAACTTGTAATAGAGATTGCCTCAGGGAGGAGAAATGGGTGATTGAAGCATGAAGATGGGGAGATATTTACTTCAATTTTTTGTAATCTTTTAAATGTTATACTATAGACAGAAGCACCATGCCATTCCTTTACAGCAAAGACCCAAAAAACTAAGTAAAACAGAAACGTCAGTCAATCCTGGAACCCTAAGTACCAAACGAAGGAATAAAGAAAGCACTGAATAGACTAAGAAACTGACAGAGAACAGAGAACGAGGAGAGCTACGGAGTAGAGGTCCGATACCGGCTAAAGTGGCCAGATTTGCCATCTTGGGCTACAGCCACCAAACAACTCAGACAGGGAGCCTCCAACAGGGGACACAGCACCCAGTAATCAGAGTTACACGTTTTCCCACTCCATACCCTTCTTCCCTGTACGAGAGGCCTCCACCATTTGCCAATGAGCCATGGTCACTTGGCCAGAGAGATACCAGGTTCACTGCCATCTGGATTTGCCATTTTGGACCTCAGCCACCAAGGATTGAGGACAGGAAATATGGGAAGGTAACTCCAGGGAGATCCCAGCAAGAGATGAAGCAGGGATACACGCTTTCCCACCTCCCATCCTTCTTCCCTCTATACAAGCTCCACTGCTTGGCCGGATAGACACTAGCTCACTGTCACTGGGATCTGACCCAACCCCACCGCCGGCACCTTCAGTGCCGTTTTTTTGTTTGTGTTTTTGTTTCTTCGTTTTTTGATTTTTTTATTGCTTCTCTGTCTCTCTTCCTTTCCCTCCTCCCATCCAGCTGGTGCTGTGTGCCATCCTCTACCCTTCTTGACAGGCTGTGATGTTTTTGGTTTTTTTGCTTGTTTTAGTTTATTTGGTTTCTTTTTATATTGTTTTTTGGGCTTTTTCTGTTGCTTCTCTCTCCTCCCCCCCCCTTCCTTTCTCCCACTCAGCTAGCCCCTTGTGTCATCCCCACCCCTTCTTGAAGGGCTGTAATTTTTTGGTTTCTTTGGTTTGTTCTTTTTCTTTGTTTTGCTTTTTCCCTCTCCTTTCTTTGCTACCACCCAGCCAGCCCTATGCACCACCTCCGCCCCTTCTGGAGGAGCGGCGCTGCACAGCTTGGTTGGAGAGTCACTGTGCTCAGTCTCCCTGCGTCTGTGCTGCCAGCACTAACCGACTCCCTAAGCACAATTTCCATTTATTTATTGCTTATTTTTCTTCCTCTCTTTCTTTCTCTTTTTTTTTTGGTTATTGTTTCTTCTCTCTCTCTCTTTCTTGCTTTCCTTTCTCCCAACCACCCAGCTCTGTGGGACACCCTCAAATTTTTGGTGAACTGTGCTATACCGCTCGGCTGGAGAGTATCTGGCACACAGCCTCCCCAGGTCTGCGCTGCCTCCACAGGCCAGCTCCCTCAGCATCATATTTTTTATTTTTCTTTATCTTTCTCCTTCTCCTTTTCCTTCTCCCTTCCACCTCGGCCTCGCCCTGCCTCCACCCCTTCCTGATGGGCTATATTGTACCACCCGGCAAGGGAGACATCAGCTCACCCCCAACCCAATTCCACCCAGCCCTCAACAGCTGTTGCCCCCACCACAATATTTTTTTTTAGTTGTTATTTTTATTATTATTTATTTTTAGTTGTTTGTTTGATTGTTGGTTTATTCTATTTCCCCTCTTTCTTTTTCCTTACTCCCACTAACCTAGCCCTGTGTGCCACCCACACTTCTTCTCAACAGGCCAACCTACACCACTTGGGTGACGAGGCAGCAATACATGGCCTCATCGGGTCTGCCTTGCCCCCGCTTGCTGAATCCTACCACACCACCATTTTATTTACTTTTTTCTTTTTTAAAAATTTCTTTACTTCATTTTTTGCCTTTTTATTTTACTTGTTTCACTTTGTTTCTCTCTCTTCTTTCACCCACACACTTAGCTCTGTACATCACATCCTCTTCTTTCCTTCCTGCCTATCTGCACTGTGCACTGAGTGCCACGCTTCCAAGTGGGTACCCTAGACCCTGCCCTGCACTGGCACCCAACCTCACACTGTTGCCCCCAGTTCGTGCCACAAATTACCCATCTCCACCCTTTCACTCTGCTGGGCTTGCCCTGCTGCACCACAGCTTAGTGACCAGCCCCGCCCACCTGTGCAAGGTGGTAAGGAGTATCATGCCCACAGGCAAGCAAGAGACAAAACACACCCAGCCTGCCTTACCAGACATAACCGGATAAAACAAAAAATCAGGATGAAACAAACAAATCCACAATGATGAAAATAATTCCTGAATGTCCTGGAGATAGAAGACAACATCAAGACATATTAAAAATACCACTTACAGTAGCCCCCAAGAAGATAAAATACTTAGGAATAAATCTAACCAGAGACATAGAAGACCTATACAAAGAAAACTACAAGACACTAGTGCAAGAAACCAAAAGAGACCTACTTAGGTGGAAAAACATACCTTGCTTACGGATAGGAAGACTCAACGTTGTAAAAATGTCTATTCTACCCAAAGAGATCTACAGATAAAATGCAATCCTGATCCAAATTCCGATGGCATTTTTTAATCAGATGGAGAAACAAATCGCTAACTTCATATGGAAAGGGAAGAGGCCCTGGGTAAGTAAAAAAAAAAAAGTAAGCATTACTGAAAAAGAAGAACAAAGTGGGAGAACTCCTAATACCTGATTTTAGAACCTATTAGACCACTACAGTAGTCAAAACAGCCTGGTGCTGGTACAACAACAGATACATAGACCAGTGGAACGGAATTGAGAATACAGACACAGATTCATCCACCTACAGGCAGCTGATACTTGACAAAGGCCCAAAGTCAGTTAAATGGGGAAAAGACAGTCTTAACAAATGGTGCTGGCATAACTTTTGCACATCCATCTGCAAAAAAATGAAATAAGGCCCATACCTCACGCCATGCACAAAAAGTAACTCAAAGTGGATCAAAGACCTAAATATAAAATCTAAAACAATAAAGATCATGGAAGAAAAAACAGAGACAATGCTAGGAGCCCTAACACATGGCATAAACAGTATACAAAACATTACTAACAATGCATAAGAGAAACTAGATAACTGCAAGCTCCTAAAAAACAAACACCTACGTTTAACCAAAGACTTCACCAAAAAAGTAAAAAGACAACCTACAGACTAGGAAGAAAATTTTGGCTATGCCAAATCCAATCAGCATCTAATCTCTAAAATCTACATGACACCGCAAAACCTCAACAACAAAAAGACAAATAACCCAATTAAAAAATGGGCGAAGATATGAACAGCCACTTCATCAAAGAAGATGTTCCGGTGGCTAACAGATGCATGAGGAAATGCTCACAATTATTAGCCATTAAAGAAATGCAAATCAAAACTACAATGAGATACCATCTCACCCCAACAACGCTGGGATTGATCCAAATATCACAAAATAATAAGTCCTGGAGAGGTTGTGGAGTGACTAGAACACTTATACACTGCTGGTGGGAATGTAAAATGGTATGAATACTTTGCAAACTGATCTGGCACTTCGTTAAAAAGCTAGGAATAGAACTACCATACAATCCAGCAATCCCGTTTTTTGGAATATACCCTAGAGAAATAAGAGCCTTCACACAAATAGATATATGCACACCCATGTTCACTGCAGCACTGTTTCCAAGAGCAAAAAGAAATAACCCAGGTGCCATCAACGGAAAAATGGAAAACAAATTATAGTATATTCACAAAATGGAATACTATACAATGATAAAAAAACAACGATGAACATGTGAAACATCTCATAACATGGAGGAATCTGGAAGGGATCATGCTGAGTGAAATTAGTAGCAAAAGGACAAATATTGTATGAGACCACTATTATAAAGAACTCAAGAAAAGCTTTAAACACAGAAGAAAACATTCTTTGATGGTTACGAGGGTAGGGAGGGAGAAAGGGGGTATTCACTAATAAAAAAAAAAAATTTTTTTTTTTTTTTTTTGGGTAGTAGAAAAGAATTATTTTAGGTGAAGGGAAGGACAACACGAAATACAGGGGAAGTTAGCACAACAGGACTAAACCTAAAGCTAAGAAGTTTCCTGAATACAACCAAACACTTCAGGGACAGGGTAGCAGAGGCAGAGGTCTGGGGACCATGGTTTCAGGGGGCATCTAGGTCAACTGGCATAACAAAGTGTATTAAAAAAATTTTGCATCCCACTTTGGTGAGTGGTGTCTTGGGTCTTAAAAAGCTAGCATCTGACCATCTCAGATGCATCAATTGGTCTCAGCCCACCTGGTACAAAGGAGAATGAAGTATACCAAAGACACATGGAAAATACAAGCTCAAGAGAAAGAAAGGGCCACATAAACCAGAGACTCCATCAGCCTGAGACTGGAAGAACTAAATGGTGCCCGGCTACCAACAATGACTGCCCTGACAGGGAACACAACAGAGAATCCCTGATGGGGCAGGAGAAAAGTGTGATCCAGATCTCTGATTCTAGTAGAAAGATGGGACTTAATGGTCTGGCTGAGACTAGAGGGACCCCAGAGGTCATGGCCCCTCGACTCTCTGTCAGCCCAAAACTAAAAAAGCCAACTTTTTAGACAAACATTAGACTGGACTATAAGACAGAAGAGTGTACTTCTTAGCTCAAGTAGACACATGAGACTATGTGGGCAGCCCCTGTCTGAAGAAGAGACAAGAAGGCAGAGGGGGAAAGATCTGACTGAAGGGACACAGGAAATACAAGGTGGAGAGAAGGGCTGTGCTGTCACATTGTAGGGAGAGCAACCAGGGTCACATAACAATGTGTGTATCAGTTTTTGTATGAAGAACTGACTTGAATTATAAACTTTCACTTAAGGCACAACAAAAAAAGAAAATACAGATAACATTAAAAAAATTACTTCTTTAAACAAAATCAACAAACTATTGGCCAAACCTACAAAAGAAAAACAGGCTACAATGCAAATAACCCAAATAAGAAATGAAATGGTGGACATCACAAGAGACCCAACTGAAATAAAAATGATCATAACAGAATACTATGAAAAACTATACTCAAACAAATTTGAAAACCTAGAGAAAATGGATGAATTTCTAGAAACACACTACCTACCCAAACTAACACAAACTGAAGTTGAAAATCTGAACAGACCCATAATAAGAGAAGAGATTGAAAAGGTAAAAAAAAAAAAAAAAACAACTCCCAACAAAAAAAGCCCTGGCCCAGGTGGTTTCACGGAAGAATTCTACCAAACATTCAGAGAAGAGCTTACAACAGTACTACCCAAACTATTTCAAAACAAAGAAATGGAAGGGATACTTCTGAATTCATTCTTTGAAGCCAGCATAACCCTGATACCAAAACCAGCTGAAGCCACCACCAAAAAAGAAAATTATAGACCAATATCCCTCAGGAATATAGATGTAAAAATTCTCAACAAAATTCTAGCTAATAGAATTCAGCATCATATCAAAAAAATAATCCACCATGACCAAATGGGATTCATACCAGGTATGCAAGTATGGTTCAAGGTTAGAAAATCAATCAACGTAACCCACCACATAAATAAAACAAAAGAATCATGTGATTACCTCAACTGACACGGAAAAGACATTTGACAAAGTCCAATACCCATTCCTGATAAACACTCTCAATAAAATAGGTATAGAAGGGAAATTCCCTAACGTAATAAAGGGCGTCTATACAAAACCAACAGCCAACATCACTCTTAATGGATAGAGGCTGAAAACGTTCCCCTTGAGAACAGGAACAAGACAAGGATGTCTTTTATCACCACTCCTATTTAACACTGGTTTAGATGTCATAAGGCAAGAAAAAGAAGGGCATCCAAATTGGTAATGAAAAAGTAAAATTGTCCCTATTTGTGAATAATATGATACTATACATAGAAAATTCAGAAGACTCCATAAGAAAACTACTGGAACTAACAGATTCAGCAGAGTAACAGGACACAAGATAAACATACAAAAATCAGTTGGATTCCTATATACCAATAAAGAGAACTACAAAAATGCAATACCATTTATAACAGCCCTAAAAAAATAAAATACTTAGGAATACATCTAACCAAAGATGTAAAAGACCTATACAAAAAAAACTACAAAACATTACTGCAAGAAACCAAAAGAGGCCTACATAAATGGAAAACCATACCATGCTCATACATAGATTAGAAAGACTTAACATTGTGAAATATCAATTCTACCCAAAAAAAAAAAAAAAAAAACAAATACAAAGCAATTCCAATCCAAACACCAACAGCATTTTTTTTAAAGATGGAAAAACTAATCATTAACTTTATATGGAAAGAGAAGAGGCACCAGAGAAGTAAAGCACTACTGAAGAAGAATAAAGTAGGAGGGTTCACAGTACTGGATCTCAGAATCTACTACTACCGTGGTAGTCAAAAGAGCCTGGTACCAGTATAAGGATAGACACATTGGCCAATGGAACAAAACTGAGAAACCAGATGTAAATCCATCCACCCATGGTCACCTGATCTTTGACAAAGTCCCAAAGTCCATCAAACGGGGAAAAACAGTCTTCTTAACAAACGATGTTGGCAAAACTTGTTGTTCAACTACAAAAAAAAATCAAACAAGACCCATACCTCACCCACTGCCATCGGATGGATTCCGACTCATAGCGATCCTATCGGACAGAGTAGAACTGCCCCATAGAGTTTCCAAAGCGCACCTGGTGGATCTGAACTGCCGACCTCTTGGTTAGCAGCCATAGCGCTTAACCACTAAGCCACCAGGGTTTTCCCATACCTTGCATCATATATAAAAACTAATTCAAAAGGGATCAAAAACCTAAATATAAAACCAAAAACTATAAAGATCACAGAAAAAAAAATATGGTCAATGCTAGAGGCTCTAACACATGTTATTAACAGCATACAGGCCACAGGTAACAATACACAAACACCAGAAGGTAAGCTAGATAACTGGAATCTTCTAAAAATTAAATACTTGTGCTCAACAAAACTTCACCAAAGAGTAAAAAGAGGACCTACAGGCTGGGAAAAAAATTTTGGCTATGACAAATCTGACAAAGGCCTAATTTCTAAAATCTACAGGAAAATCCAATACCTACACAATAAAAGATAAATAATCCAGTTAAAAATGGGCAGAGGATATGAATAGACACTTCACCAAAGAAGACATTCAAGTGGCTAACAGAGACATGAGGAAATGCTCATGATTACTAGTGATTAAAAAACCAAACCCGTTGCCATAGAGTTGATTCCAAGTCATAGCAACCCTAATATGCGAATCAAAACCACAATGAGATACCATCTCACTCTGACATTACTGGCAGGAATTTTTTAAAAAATCAGAAAATAACGAATGTTGTAGAGGCTGCGGGGAGACTGGTATTCTTATGCCCTGATGGTTGGAATCCAAAATGGTACAATCATTTTGGAAAACGATATGGTGCTCCCTTAAAAAGCTAGAAATAGAAACATCATATGATCTGGCAATCCCACTGCTAAGAATATATCCTAGAGAAATAAGAGCTGTCACAGGAATAGACATATGCACAACCATGTTAACTGCAGCATTGTTCACAATAGCAAAAAAGATGGAGACAACCTAGATGCCTGTCAACAGATAAACGGATAAACGAACTATGGTACGTACACAAAATGGAATACTACATACACAATGATAAAGAACAATGATGAACCTGCAAAGCATCTCATAACATGGATGAATCTGGAGGGCATTCTGCTGAGGGAAATAGGTCAATCACAAACAGACAAATATTGTATGAGACCACTGCCATAAAAACTCATTAAAAGGTTTACACACAAAAGAAACAATCTTTGATGAGTACAAGGGAGCGGGAGGGTGGGACGGGAAAACACTAAAAAGACAACAGGTAAGTGGTAACTTTGGTGAAGGGTAAGACAGTACACAATACTGGGAAAGCCAGCACAACTTGACCAAGGCAAGGTTATAGAAGCTCCGCAGACACATTCAAGCTCCCTCAGACCCCGAATTACTGGCCTGAGGGCTGTGGGGACCATGGTCTTGCAGAACAGCTAGCTCATCTAGCATAACATAGTTTATAAAGAAAATGTCTTACATTCTACTTTGGTGAGCAACGTTTGGGGTCTTAGAAGCTTGTGAGTGGCCAGCTAATATACTCCACTGGTCTCACCCCATCTGGAGCAAGGGAGAATGAAGAAAACCAAAGACACAAAGGAAAGATTAGTCCAAGAGGCTAATGGACCACAACTTCCTCTAGCACAACTAGATGGTGCCTGGCTACCACCACTGATTGATCTGACAGGGATCACAATAGATGGTCCCAGACAGAGCTGGGGAAAAATGTAGAACAAAATTCTAACAGAGACTGGAGGAACCCTGAGAATATGGCCCCCGGACACCCTCACAGCTCATTAATGAAGCCACTCCTGACGTTCACCCTTCAGCCAAAGATTAGACAAGGCCATAAAACAAATCGAGACTAAATGGGCACACTAGCCCAGGGGCAAGGATGAGAAGGCAGGAGGGGACAGGAAAGCTGGTAATGGAGAACCCAAGGTCAAGAAAGGGAGAGTACTGACATGTTGTGGGGTTGGCAACCAATGCCACAAAACAATATGTGTATTAATTGTTTAATGACAAACTAGTTTGTTCTTGTAAACCTTCATCTGAAGTACAATAAAGAAAAAAGGTTTCACTTCAAAGACTGGAATCTCTTCCATTACCTTAAATAGCTACAAGATTCACTTAGGCAGTAGTTGACAGCTTGCTCCTAATTAGAAAGTCTGCATTTTTCACAAGTTTCTAGAAGCTGAATATTTTGAACCATAAAGATAGACGGAATATAAATGCCCTTCTTCCTTTAAACATTTCCACTTGGTTAAAATAGAATAAATAATAAGATTAATTTCAAATATACTCCAAAATATGCTTTTAACCATTGCCCTATATGCTTTTATTATTTTATTATATTCTTAATATTTATGGCTTCTATTCATAGGCTCTTTTATTCAAAGGCCACAGACTGAGAAAGAGTAAACACATTTTAATCCTCACACTTTTGAGGAAATCAGCCCACATGTTGCTAACACGGTACTGCAGGCTGTCTTCTCTAACAAGGGCCATAGGGCTTGAAACGGCCAGGCACTCCTCTCTGCAAGCTCAGGGAGACAATAATGAAAATTTAAACACAGACACTATCAGTGTAAATGCGGCAGAAAACTAATAATAGGATTAGAGAATTAGCGACCCAAACCATAAAGTGTGGGGAAAGGGAAAGAGAGACACCAAATCTCCACTCAAGGCAAAAAGACCCTTCCGATGTTGGTGGGAAGGGGCTTAGGAACAGAGAAGGTTAGAGTCAGGGTTCTGAAGTAAAAATAAGAGGCTGCAGCCAGGCCCCTCATCCCCCTGTATTAAAAAGCCATCCCCAATGTGTCTATTTTGACAAGGGCTGCATCTTGGAAAGAATTCTAATCTGAGTGTCACTCAGAGGTATGACTGTGTACTGAATATAGTGAAAATATCAATCTTTTGTTATTATGCTTAATGATCATAAAACAATTCAGTACATAGCAATGTAGACTGAAGTTTACTACTTCTAAGCTTGCTTACTGACCCAGGACTTAGTGACTGCCTAGGAGAGTGCCAGGCAAATTCAGAACTTAGTAAATATTCTGGGATGGATCGAGGGATAGATGGACAGGTAGATACAAGGGATGAAGGAAGGGCAGAAGGCAGGCTTAAATGAATGAATACATGAGTGACTATGGTTAATGAAAGATTAAGTGAAATAAAGTAGACATCCTTGGCATGACAAGACAACTTTTAAAACCTTTTACATTTCACAGCTCAAGTATGCATATTGCACAGACAGTCCATTCATTTTCTGCAAGCATAAGCTCATGTGATGAATATTTGACAAGTCTTATGATGAACAGGTGCAGATGAAGCTGATTTTCCTCTCTAACGTCCAGGAAGGTCTGTTACCCAAAATTAAATGTGTCTTTGTCCTTCGAATCTATTCAAATAGACCCCGTCTGGTTCACCTACCTGCTCCAGGGATTTTATCCAGACAAACCAAAGTTGTCCTTTATATTCTGAAATAGCCTAGACAGTGCTCAAATCCAGGTTTTCCCAGAAACTCACTTAGATCAATTTTCAGACAATTTTACTTTGAATGGACTTCTGATGGGCTAAGGATAAACACATTTTCTTTCTGAAGATAAAAGCAAAAGTTTTAAGATACTATGAGTTTTCAAGATCAGAAGCTAAAAATAGTCAGAACTTCAGAAGTTGCCTAAGCCCCAATTTTTTTTTTTTAAGTTCCAAGCTCCAGCTCCACAGATTTGAGCAAAACTTTGCTATGCTGTGAAGTCCTCTTAGGTCTGCTCTAGCCAGACACGGGGTAAAAAAAATGATGCCTGAAAGATGCGGATTTTACTTCCAAGTGCTTACATACATATGACCTGAGACATTTTTATACTGCTAGGACAGGGATGTTGGGGGAGGTCTCATTCTGATTCACTGAAGACAAGCTTATTCTATACCAGAATCTTTCCAAAGTTCCTATCCATTGTCCTTAGACTTTCTTTCTGAGTTCTTAAAAACATATATATTACTAAATATTTCCAGTTTTATAACCGTATTACCTAAGATCTCCAATTTTATGTGTGAGGAATTAAAAAGGAAATGCTGAATTAGACGAGAAAAAAAAAAAACTTTCTTCATTCCTAATTCCTAGCTTTAATGTCAAGCCAACTTCTATAGGCTACTAGAGTTAAGACGTAGAGAAAAACGTTGCCAAGCAGGGGATATTTACTGCAGCCTAATTAAAAAAAAAAATTTTTTTTTTTTTAAATCATCCAGGACGTTACACATCTAACACTTTTGCAGGAAAAAGAAAATCAATCATGACACTTACTCTGCAGACGGGGTTTTTCTCACACAGTGTTCCAAATTATAGCAGCATGGGGTGCTAACTTCCTCCTAGGTGTTCAAACTAAAAACCCCAGTGCTGTCAAGGTGTTCAAAGGAGCCCGGTAATTTAAATCCATACCCTCCATCAAGAGGCAACTATTTCCAGTGGTTTTCAGCATCATGGAGTGAACAGGAAGGTGGCTTTACCTTTTCCCCTGAAGTTCAGTTGGCCACATTTCCCAGAATGGCTTTCCTTAAGCCCTGGGATCCTTTCAGAGGAGAAATCACACTGAACGTAAAACCAGCTATTTCCCACTCCATTTTCCTCTCCTTTCTATTTCTCTCATTACTTATGTAATGATGTTGTCAGCTGGGCAAATGTTAGAAAGTAAAGAGAAGTGGCAATAAGCAAGAAAAACAACCTCTCCATAATCTCACCTCCCAGAAACAACTCTTGTTCACATTTTGGCAAATTTCCTTCCCAACTTTTTCTTGTATGCTTGCTACGCTATTAGCTGGGGTTATGCTGTACGTATCTGCTTTTGTTTCTCCATGTATCATGAGCATTTGCCCTTAAAAGCTTCATCTATTTTAGGTTAAAAGAGGGAATCTAGCCATAGAATTGAGCTATGGAAAGAAGACATTCCTTAGAGGGTAGAAGCAGGATTACAGAAAGCTCTGGCCTACCATTAAAATGGTGGAAGAAACTGACGCCTTTAATGGCAATTCAAAGTAAAAGATTTTAATCTTTCTTTAGTAACTTTTTATATTACCAGAGTTTTATATGCTTCAATAAATATATGCCTGCAATAGGTTTCTGTTTAATCACACCTTACTCTATTTTTAGGAGCCCTGGTGGCGCAGTGGTTAAGCACTCAGCTGCTAACTGAAAGGTGGGCAGTTCGAACCTACCAGCTGCTCCACCTGAGAAAGATGTGGCAGTCTGCTTCTGTGAAGATTTACAGCCTTAGAACTGCATGCGGCAGTTTTACTCTGTCCTATAGGGTTCCTGCTGAGCCAGAATCGACTTGATGGCAACAAGTGGTTTGGTATGGGTTATTCCATTTTTTTAATGTTTAATAAAGATAAAGATTAAGAACTAGAATCTATACATTCTCTCTCTTAGTAAAATCCCTTGCTTATAGAAATCTTAATTCTCACACAAAACTCAACAACTCAGGAAAAAAATTTAAACAACTTAATTTTTATACATTAAAGAAAAATATAGTCTGCAAATGGTCCAGTAAACCTGGACCAAGGAGTATAGCATTCATTCATTCATTCTATCTATTCAGCAGAAATTTACTGAGTAATTAATATGTTCTCAATAATATTAGTGGCAAATATAGACTCCTCCCCCACCCAAAATAAAAAGGGATGATATTTTTATGTGTACCATGTGCTATATACAAGGCATTTGTATTTAGAAATAAATGTAACATCATATCAATTGGTTAATGGCTGAGTCATCTGCAGTCATTTGTGATTCCTAGTAAGTTGACCTCCATGGCAGCATGCCCTAGACTACCTTATTAACTCTTTGTAAAGACCAAGACCCAATGGCTGCTAGTTATTCTGCTGCTAAAAAAAATAATTACCAAGTATTCTAAAGTCAAGTAAAATTCTTAAATTAACTGATATTTTGAATTATTCTTTCTGCTTTCTGAAATTCACACAATTTAACAGTAATTACAGATACATATACAATGGTATATAAAAATGCATGATATTTAAAATAACCACATTGTTGATGTGTGCTGTCAAGTTGATTCCAACTCACAGACCATATAGGACAGAGTAGAACTGCCCCATAGGGTTTCCTAGGCTGTAATCCTTACAGGAGCAGATTATCAGGTCTTTTCTCCCTCGGAGCCACTGGCTTGGTTCGAACCATTGACCTTTTGGTTAGCTGCCAAGTGCTTAAACATTGTGCTCCACCAGGGCACCTTAAAATAACCATACATACCTTATAGAACATACATGCATAAAGCATATGTGTATACATATATTCTTATATATATGTACATAATGTACGTATTTATGTATGTGTGTGCACATATACATGCATGCACACACATTTACTTAATTCAAAATATGTGAACATTCTCTAATGAGAATTCTCTAAGGCAATATATTTTCACAGTTTGAGCTACCCAAAGCCATTGCTGTTGAGTCAATTCTGACTCATAGCAACCCTACAGGACAGAGCAGAACTGCAACAGAGGGTTTCCAAGGTTGTAAATCTTTATGAAAGTGGATTGCCACATCTTTCTCCCAGGGAGCAGCGGTGGGTTTGAACTGTTGACCTTTTAGTTAGCAGCCAAGTACTTAACCACTGCACCACAAGAGCTACATTGCATAAATATATAAATCAGAACCAAAGATTTTTTAAAAAACATTCAGAAATAATGTGTAGATTTCTGCATACTGAAGCTTATATTTCACACTTAGCTACTTAAAAAAAAAAAAAATTTTTTTTTTTTTTTTTTTAGCTACTTACGTTCCATAAAATATGGCCCAGGCTCAATTCTCCATACAATTTGTCCTTTTTGTGTTCCAGTCACGCCCCTGTTTTTAGAATCCCAGAAGTTGGCTGGAGAATTCTCATCTGGAAAATGCAAAGAAACACTTCTTAGCTTAATTATAACCTAGTCATTCATTCTATAACTTGTATCAGCCTTTCCTTAGTTCAAAGACTAATACAAGTTCTAAAATAAACGGAAAAGAGATAAAGGCAAAAATATTAATGAACACTTTTCTCAAAGACTACTTTCCAGCAGATTATTACCATGAATTTCTATGCTTGTCTTTATATGGGAGAATTGGGGTGAGGGGGGTGGAAAGAAGATGGCATCTCTGGACTTGGCCAGGTGGGTCAATGATGCCAGACAGAACAGCAAAGAACACAGTGGACAACTGCTGCAGCTTCAGCATTGAGCTGATTTATAAGAAAGCAGTTAGGGTGAGCTCCCATCTACAAAAGCCTTTATAAAAAGAAAAGGAAGAATAATGCTCGAAGAATAGGACCGAACTCAAGATGATATGAATAAAAGGGATGTTCGGCTATGAAACTGAGTCAACACATAGCACAGCATAAACAGTGTTTGAGAGACGCAACTAAGTCATTGTGTCTGCTAGGACAGGCTTTTATATAAGGCCAAAGACAGCAAACCTCAAGCCAAGATGAGAACGGCAAGGAGACGGCGTTCAGGATGTTGTGTAGAAGGGTAGAAAGGACAGTGAAGCAAAGAACAGGCCTGAAAGCAGTATTTCCCAAGCTTTCTGACCTCATGGCCCACTTGTAGGGCACATGGGGGTATATGAAAGATGTACAATTTAAGAAAAGGGATACTAGAGATGTGCATATTTTTAGAGTGTCAAAGGAGGACAGAGGAAGAAGTGGTTAACGCTGCAAGTGTGCATGTATAGTTATATAGCTCAGGATCTGTCAAGTTTAAAGTCCCTTTGCTAGATAACCTCTGGGAGATGTGCAACTCTGAGCCACCCATTAAGGTCCCAATTTATTCCATTGCTTCACCATTCCCTAGACGTATCTTTCACCTTCCAAGGTTTATTTTTTTGGTTTCCATGAATGGTCATCAGAAGCAATAAATAAATGACATTATCCTTTTCTCCCTCTGAAAAGCAGGAATAATTATATTGACCTATAGGCTGACTAAAAAGAGTAACTAAAAAAATAAATATTTTTTAAAAAATGCCACAGAAAGCTAAAATAGTGTAAACGTACAAAGTTGATTTTTTTTTAACTTCCTTCCTATAATACTTTATGCATAGGAATGGATGTGAGAATTATTTTTAAAAGATTTATTTTCTTCCTACACATTATTTTTGTATTTTTAGAAAATGTGAATAGGCTTTGAAGAGAGTAACGATATATAAGAGACATGATCAGATATCTCAAACATAATTTGGATTTGGAAATGATTCTATATCTATGTTAGTATTTCCAAACCTCCAGGCGGTAATGGAAACAAAATAGGAACAAAAAAGTTTTCAATGAAATCTTCATCTTTCTATCAACCCAGGGGAGTTGCAAAGAGATGAGAAATTTTGTGAGAAAAAATGCCACGTGACAGATTGTGCCAGAGGGATGAAAAAATGTTTACAAATTTTGTTTTGCATTAAAGTAATCCCATCTTCTCCCTGTATTTTCTAAAAAACAAATGGCATAAAGATCTGCATTTATGTTCAATTATTTTTGGATACAAACTGAATACAACTATGTGTTAACATTGGATCATAAGGGGCCTGGCCTTACTCTGCTTACACTGGGCAGCCAGATAGCTTGTTTGGAATTTGGGGAGCAATACTAAGCTACAATTGAATGGAAATGAACATTCTAGACCTGAACAAAGAACACACCTTCACAGGGGCTACCTAACTGTCAAAACTGCAAGTCTACTAGTGTACACTATGCACGTTACTGGAATCCCACTGCAACACGAGAGGAAAGAAACTGACAATGACTTTGAGTTGTGAACTATATTGTGAGGGAAGGAGAGCCTTTACCACTGAACGAACCAATCAGAGCACTAATCTTATTTAGTGCAGTCAGAGTTCACTAATGAAACTGCAAACTTGTCATTAGTTTTTAGCCTACCCTTCCTTGATGCCTAATTATTTACACTGAATCCCTCTCTGGATGGAAAAGAGAGGGATTCAGTGCAAGACCTGCTTAGATATTACAATCACAATACTGCACCACCAGCTGAGAATGCACCCACTGGAAATGCGCTACTATGGCTTTGAAGTCACTTAAATGCCTATTTTCTTTTGGGCACTAGAAAGATTTGCTGAGAAGAATGTGCCAGAGGTATGCAAGATGTGGCCTTGGAAGTTTTTGTGCACTTGAAGGTATGAAGACCACAGCTTCTAAGGGGGTACAGCATCACTGCCAAAAGGGAATGCGTGGCAGGTGGAGAGTAGCTGGGACACACATGTTGAATTCAACCTCGTGCACCAACAAGTATGAAAGAGATGTTTTATCATTGTCTACCTCTATGGGATCCCTGGGTAGCGCAAACAGTTAATGTGCTCGGCTGCTAACCAAAAGGTTGGAGGTTCAAGACCACCTAGAGGCACGCCAAAAGAAAGGTCTGGTGATCTACTTCCAAAATATCAGCCACTGAACCCTATGGAGCACAGTTCTACTCTGACATACATTGGGGTCACCATGAATCTAAGTTGAATCAATAGCAACTGGTTTGGTTTTTTTGTTTATCTCTATGGGAGGCCACCCCCCAGGGGGTGGTAGAGTCCAACCTGGAGAATCTGAAATGCTTCAGAAAAACCACTATGGGGTGATCTACACCTGGGTCCTCACCACAGCCCTGGGGAGCCAACTGAACACTCACACTTCCAGATATGCTGGGCACTAGTATGAAGTTCTGCTCAGTAACTTTTTATATGAAATAGCTGATCCTAAACTATTCAGTTAAACACTCATTTTGACAAGGGAGAGACCACCAAGATACCAGTAGGAAAAAAATCACGGGCTTATTTCACCAAATTCTTCCCAAGAATTTCAGTCACGGCCCAGAATACAAGGTGATACGGAGCAGTTCAGAGATGGCCTATAAAATAAACAATTTGAAACACAGGTAATGTTTACATATTCGAACACATCTCTGCTCTGCTGAAAACACTTCAGTAGCTCCCTATTTCTCTCAGAGTAAGCCCTAAGTCCTTATGAAGGCTTAAAAGGCCCTATAGGACCCTCCCTGGCCTCTGCATTAGAGCTCTGACCTCATCTTTCCCTACGTGCTCCCTCTCCCTCCTCACTCTACATGACCCAATCTGGCCTCCTTGATGTCCTCAAACATAGTCAGTCCACCTTTAGGCCTTTGCTGCAGCTGCCCCATTTGCCTAGAACTTTCTCCCAGATATCTTTCAATTTTTTGCTTAAACATCATCTTCTCAGTGAGGCCTACCCTGGCTCCCCATTTAAAACTATAACTCCTTCTCCAGCATTTCTGGACTACCTTAATAGCACTCAACTTGTTTTCCAAAACACTTATCCACACCTAACATGATATATAAGTTCTTTATACTTCTTGTATATTGTCTGTCTTCTTTCCTAGAATGTAAACTCCAAGAGGTCAAGGACTTTTTCTGTTCTGTTCACTGATGTATTCCAAGTGCCAAGAAAACACACAGATGCTCAGATTTGATTGAATGAAAGGTGTCTTGGTATCTTTTGATTATGATCCTATGACATTAACTGAATTAACCAAAATCAGTTGCCACTGAGTCAGTTCCCACTCGTGGTGACCTCGTGTGTGTCAGAGGAGAACTGTGCTCCATAGGGTTTCCAATAGCTGATTTTTCCAAAGTAGAATGCCAGGCCTTTCTTCTGAGGTGCCTCTGGATGGACCTGAATCACCAACCTTTTGGTTAGCAGTCAAGTACATTAATCATTTGCATCATCCAGGGAATCCAGTAACTGAATATTATTACTATATTATTAAAATATACAAAAGAGAAATAAAATTCTCATCAAGGAACGCATAAAGCTTTTTTTAAGAGACGCCCATCTTGTTTAGAACAGAGAAAAACACATTGCAGATTCCAAGGTAAATTTTATTAGGTTAATTCAACAAGATCAGTTTAAACTCTCAATCTTTATTAACAAGAATTTCCAATTGCCAGTCACACTTACTCAACCCTGCTACTGAGCTGGTATTCAACTTTGTTTACATCTTAAAGCTGGGCACGCAGATACATAAAAAGATAAAGTGGCTTACCTAAGATCATATGACCAGTTTCAGGTAAACGCCTTTGAAACATCTTAAACAAGTTCCTTCTTGACAAAAACTGTAACGGCATTTCTAAATTACGATTTCTTTTTTCCAGACTAAATGTTTTCCTATGTAGGGTATAAACCCCAAATGCAAAGCCATTGCTGCCGAGTCAGTTCTGACTTATACAAAAAACAAAAAACCAAACCCATTGCGGTCGAGTCGATCATGACTCATAGCAACCCTACAGGACAGAGTAAAACTGCCTCATAGAGTTTCCAAGGAGCGCCTAGTGGATTCGAACTGCCGATCTTTTGGTTAGTAGCCGTTAGCTCCTAAGCACTATGCCACCAGGGTTTCAAAGCAGAGCTCAAATTCTTTGACAATATTTCAAATGGAAAAATGGTTAAAGGTCTACTTATTCAAGAAATCTATATTTGGCTACTCTAAAAATTTATAATTTCGTGATGTAAACAAAATAAGGCATTTGCAATAGTTTTATCCAATTTCATGATTAAAATACCAGCAGGAACTAGATGAGCTTTGTAAAATTTGAGGCTTAAAATTTTCCAGAGTCTTTGTCAAGTACAATTTGCTGTCAGCACATATTTTTCCCCATCATACTTTTTTATAGCTATTTTCCCCTGGCAATTATACTTTTATAATGAGAATGGGAATCCAAGCTCTATTTAAAAGGGTCAAATATGGCTGGCATTTGGTAGCTTGGTAAACAGCTTAGCATGAAGTCCAAAATTAAACCCTTCAGAGATACTTTTTGGCAATGACCCTAAAATGCCTTAATCTTATCCTGTGCACCAAGGCTGACATTTTAGAGATGACTTCCTGTTGCTAAAGAACTTGCATGAGAAAATGTAGAATAAATTTTTTTTTTCTAAAGAGCCACAGTTTGGGGCATGGTTATGACAGTCTAAAGAGAGCTGGGAGGAACAATTTGCCCCAAAGACAAAAAGAAAACAGCAATTGTAGATATGATGTAGAAAGAAATTTTTAAAAATTAGTTCAACAAGTATTTATTGAGCACCCACTATCTGCTAGGCAATATTCTAGGTGACAAGGACTCCCAAGGGAATGAGAGAGTCAAAGTCCCTGTCCTCATGGAGATTATGGTCTAGTGAGAAACGTGGTCAAGAAGCAGATACGTCAATGCATAATATAAAGTGATGTCAGGTAACGATATTGTGCCTAGAAGAAAGATAGCTAGGTGTAGGATAGAGAGAGATTGGTGGGAGAGTGCTACCTGAACAGACCTGAATAAAGTGAGGGAGTGAATGAAGTGAGGGAGATTTGGGGGAAAGAGCATTCCAAGCAAGAAACATACTGTTAATTTTTTGCATCAGCTTGGCGAGGTTATGGTTCCCAGTTGTTTGGCCAAACACTGGTCTAGTTGCTGTCATGGAGTAGTTAGTTACATGTGATTTAATCAGTGGTCTTGAGTTCAGCAGATTACCTTCCATAATGCAGTGTAGTGTAGTGTCCTGTTGTGTTGTGTTGTGTCGTGTCGTGTCATGTCATATAATTACCTTACATCTAATGTAATGCTATCATCTTCCATAATGTGTTGTTGTTAGGTGCTGTCAAGTTGGTTCTGACTCATAGCGACCCTATGTACAACACGATGAAACAATGCCTGGTCCTGCACCATCCTCATAATCATTGTTAAGCTTGAGCTCATTGTTGCAACCACTGTGTCGATTCATGTCATCAAGGGCCTTCCTCTTTCACTGTCCCTCTACTTTACCAAGCATGATGTGCTTCTCCAGGGACTGGGCCCCTTGATAACATGTCCAAAGTATGTGAGATGAAGTCTCACCATCCTGGCTTCCAAGGAGCACTCTGGTTGTATTCTTCCAAGGCAGACTTGTTCATTTGACAGTCCATGGTATGTATATTCGATATTATTTACCAATACCATAATTCAAAGGCATTGATTATTCTTTGGTTTTCCGTATTCATTGTTCAGCTTTTGCATGCATATGAGCCAATTAAAAATATCATGGCTTGGGTCTGGCATACCTTAGTCCTCAAAGTGATATCTTTGTTTTTTAATACTTTAAAGAAGTCTTTTGCAGAAGATTTGCCCAATTCCATAATGTAATATAATTACATTATATCTAATGTAATGCAATGCTACCACATTCCATAATATAATCTAGTGTAAGTAATCTATCAGTGGAGGTCATTCCAGTGTAAGGTAGCTCCTAAACCTAATTACTTCTGAGCTGTAAAAAGACCAGAATAAATACAAAGACACAACACAAACAGAAAAAAGATAGACAACATGTGAGGAGTCTCTATAAGCAAAGGAACCAAGGAATGTCTGGAACTACTGACAAGAAGGAACAGGCATGGTTGAGACCCTGATTTGTCCTTTTAGCCTCCAGAACTATGAGAAAGTAAATTTCTGTTCTTTAAAGCCAACCACTTGTGGTATTTCTGTTATGGCAGCACTAGTTAATGAAGACCAAACAAAATGCAAAGATCCTGAAATTAGAACAAGCCATGTACCAAGGAACAAAAAACTGATGTGGCTAGAGCAGAGTGAAGTGGCAGAGTCTAGGAGAAGATGAGATTGGAAAGATAGGCAGGGGCCAACTTGTTGTTAGCCACTGTCAAGTTGGCTTCAACTCACAGTTACTTTATGTATCACTATGAAACACTGCCCAGTCCTACACCAGCTTGTACAGCATAATATTAATAACAATAATAAACACACCACAGAACTTATAATGTGCCAGATACTGTTTTAGTGCTTTACATTTATTAACTCATTTAAGCCTCTAACAACCCTTTGAGGTAGACAGTATCATCACCCCCCATTTTATAGATGTGGAAACTGAGGCATGGAAAGGTTGAAAAACATGCCTAAGATCAGCTAACAAATACATGCAGGGTGAACCCAGGCTGTCTTGCTCCAGAGACATGCTCTTCTACATTAAACCGCACCATGGCGAAGAGCTTGGATTCCACCCTGAGGATGACGCAGTGCCTGGAAGATTCTGATCTAGGTTTTAAAAAAATCATTCTGCCTGTTGTGTGCAGAGTAGCTCATACATGGACACAATGCTTCATGTCCAGGTTTAGCACCAAGCGTTCGAGCAATAACCTAAACATGACTCTCCTCCCGTTTCCATCCTTCCTGTGCAGACAAAGCTACCACAGATGTAAATATCCACCCTTAGTGGAAATGCCACAAACCAATTTCAGACTCTTAAGTTCAATGACCCTATGAGGCGGCTCATCTACCTCCAAGCCTTCTCCAAGCCAAACCACCATCCTATAATTTCATTCACTAAGTCTACCATGCTCTTCCTCTCCCTCCCTTTATTCAAACAACTCCCAAAAGTCAAACTCCCACATTCAACCTTAATCAAAATATAAAGCTCTGATTCTCTGTCACTTAGCAACCGAATAAAACCCTTAATGAAACATGTTTAATATATCACTAGTGGTGTAGTCCACAGGAGCCCTCTGTTACCAAAAGTTAGGTTTTCTCTTTTTAGGTACATTACATACACTGTAGGTGCAGTGGGAGTAATACACTGTTGTAATGATGCTGCCAGAGTGATGGTGAGATGCCAGAGCTTCAACAATCAGTAGACCTGCATTTAAATTCCATTTCTCCCATTTACTGGATTTATGACCTCGGACAAGTCTTAAGACTGCATAACCTCCATTTCCTCTAGCTCGGAAAGCTATGAGGAAACCACGAGGACAGCATGTGAACCTGCAGAAGTCAGCGACAGGCAAGTATTAGGAGCTAACAGATGAGTTTTTAAAACTTTTCATCCACGTCTTCCTTTTTCCAAAGGGAACTATATTTTTTTTCTTTTAATACCCATAAGCACAATTCCTCAACATTATTTCCCTAATTTTAGAACTTATTTTGCTCTAGTTTCTCATAAATATACATTAATTAAAACAAAAGTACGCTTATTTATATTTTTGAGACTGTTTATTAACAGATGCCAAATGACGAAGCAGCAAAAGAGAAGTCTTTACTGCACAGTAGTAATATGCTACATCACTGAGAGGATAGCACTGTACCTCACATACAGTATCTCAATATGCCAAGTTCTTGGTTGGAAGGTCACACAAATCTTAAATTTCTGTTAATGAGTTTTAGGCCAGTCTTGATAAAAAACCAGGCGGAGACCCCCTCATCTCCCTACACAATGAAACCAGGACTTTGAATACAATGCTCAACTTGGGAATCTCTACCTTAGCATTATATGTGTAAAAAGCTGCCAGGAATGTTAATGGGATTTTGATTACGTCCTCCTTTCTTTTCTCTAATCGTTCTTTTAAAAATAATGATACCATGCAAACACTAAACTCTCACTCAAAGATAATCCCCTTTAACAGCAAATGAAGTTTAAGACCAAACTCTAGATCCTTCAGGATGAAAATGCTACTTTTATACTGCAACTAACAGCTAACCATTCTAAGAAATATACAATCATTATAAAATACAATGTTCGGCACAAAAGCATCCTTTGGCTAGGAAAAAATTACTCCTTTGATCTTAATGAGCTCATACAATAAGGATTGGGAACTCTAATAGCTAACCTTATTTAAAGAAGAAAGTTACCTTTATCAAACTGAACCAAATACTTGGAGCTAATCCAAATTTAGTCTAAAAATATTAGTTAGAAGTATGTAAAATATTCATTGCTATTGATTTCCAAGGTTAATTCTGCAGAAGTGGCTGTTCCCTGTCTTTCCCAAAGACAGATTTATCAGAAGATGAATGATCTTCCCAGACATTAGACTGCTCACCTGAATCTTTACTAAACCACCCACTAGACTGAGTATTTCTCAGGGTTCTCAGAGAGGGTGCTACGTTCTATCCAGGGCAACGCAGGAACGTTACCATGCCTAACTGTCAGGCACTTAATGCAGTTTCACCCTGTATGGCAATAAAAAAACACCCCACACACATACCCTTGAGAACCACTGATAAGCAATTCATAGCTAGAAAGTAAAATTTATAAAAGCAATTTATAGCTAGAAAGTAAAATTTTCATTGCAAAAAAATAATTTACAAGGGGTTAAGACAGAATTAGGAAACACAGTGGGGCAATGGTTAAGCCCTTAGCTGCTAACCAAAAGGCTGGCCTTTCAAACCCAGCAGCGGCTCCGCGGGAGAAAAGCCTTGGCAATCAGCTTCGTAAAGATTATAGCATAAGAAGCCTTATGGGACAGTTCTACTCTGTCACATAGGGTCACTACTGGGTTGGAATTGCCTCTACAGCACACAACATCAACAACAAGATGGAACTAACATTTTGCCCTGTATTCATCTTGGTTTTTAGACAATTCATTAAAGCAGATTTTCTGCTTGTAATTTCTGAAGGTTTATAGAAAAGCTTGCCACAGTTGACCAAGAAAATCCTTAAAAATCATACTTTCATTCTTAAGGTTTTTAGATTTTTATTAAACTACCAGTCTCCGGAATGTGAATGTCTATAAATACCTGTCCATATAAACTTTAGATTAAAAATAAATCTTTCATCATCTCATTCCCTAAGAGCTTTAAAATTAATTTAAAAATATTATTCCATGGGCAGACAACCTGTCATGAAATCTATTTAGACTCAGTCTAATGCCATTTGCAAAAGCATTCTCATAGGTAGAACATGTAAAGTAACCCATTAAAACCAGCAGTACCTCGGAAATTCACAGTGAGGTGACTGGACATTTATCTGGATATATTTACATATTTTAACTTCAGCACTGATCTCTGATGCAGAATAAAGTGACTAATTAAAACGCCACCACACAGCTTGTTAGTAATTATCCCTAACCAAGCTGAAAGGGGGCCACATTTAAGAACTTTTCAAAGAGAGAGACAGTTGGACAAGGAAATCAGATGAGACTGAAATTCATTTCACAGAACTTTCCAATACTTTACCTCATATAATCCCAAAGAGTTCCTCTCTGCCCTTCCCAGGGTAGAATCCATCACTTCAAATCAGATTTAGGAAGCAGCAAGAAGAAAAATGATTCATTCTCCCTAAAATCATGGAGTTGGCCTACCCACTCTGCAATTTCATTGCTAGAAGTGGCAAGAACTGATGTCAAGGCAGCAGGTCCACTTCACTGATGTGCCTGCTTCTCTTCCTCTTTCCCAAAGGATCCAGAAAGGAAATGCTAAGTGGGATTCAGGCAGGCCCCTACCAGGAAACTCTTGTACATCTAAGAACAGCACTGAG
Source organism: Elephas maximus indicus (assembly GCF_024166365.1). NCBI lineage: Eukaryota > Metazoa > Chordata > Mammalia > Proboscidea > Elephantidae > Elephas > Elephas maximus. The sequence goes on from NC_064824.1 coordinate 94,670,442, forward strand.
AGCCACTTCTGCCTTTCAGCAAGACTTATCATTCTTCAGGCATCCAAAGTGAAAAAACATAACACTTTTATGTCCCCTCAGCTGAGGCAGTTGTGGCCACACCCCCGTAAAGGGTACAGGATGCAATCGCCCCATCCTCCTCTCAGCTTCCTTCCTTTGCTTTCCCATGGGGGGAATTCCAAAGAATGAGTTATGTGCGTGGGCACACACACACACACCACACACACACACACACACACACACACACACACACAGATAGCAAACAAGCTGACCAAAAGAGGGAAGCTTGCTATTGAGTTTACTCATACTAGCGTGGCCACTGTATGGGATCACAATTTAGTATTATCAATAAACAGATACAGCATTCATGTAGCTTACTGAAATCAGCTTACAGGATCCTAACCAATCCAGAGTGAAATTCATGAACTTGTGAATTAAACTGCAAATAAGGATTAAAATTTTTTTCAAATATAATATAAATAAAATCCCAACAGTTTGTTATCATTCCAAAATTTATTTTCACATTTAGTGGAAAAATGGACACAATCATCAATTTAGCTAGTGCTCTTGTCTTACGCTGGGAAGAGGCTAGAGTGGGAAAATCACTAGATCAGATCCATTGTTCTTTAATGGAGAAAAGGGCCTCCTGGAGCTGTTTGACTCACCTGTGGCAGACCCTGCAATTATTAAGTGCTGACTGAACTGGTGGATGCAGTCACAGGCTCCAAGTCCATCTCCTTCCAGCAAACATCCAGAAAAGCAAGATCAAATGTCCCCATTTGTCAGGTACATTTGCCATGAAGTGAGGCAGACTGGGCTTGAGCTCCATGCTACATCTGGTGGCTGTAATTTCCCACTACTCACCCCTTATCCCAGACATAGTTTTCCTGAAGCCTCAAGAGGCCACAGAGCTTTGGGCTGGTTCTGGAACAGAATGAGTAAACAAGCAAGCCTGGAGGCTCCAGAATTACCATCACCCCATCCAGGCCTCCTCTGGACACTCCAAACCAGCCCAATCTTACAACAAATCACTATGGTTCTTTGGGCAAGTCCTAAAGAACAACAATAACAAGAATGCACAGAGTGGTTACTGCGTGCCACAGATATAGGAGATGTTTTAAAAGTAGTCTCTAATGAGTGTCATTGTGTTCTAAGAATGAGGTAAATAGTGTTGTTGTTGTTGTTGTTGTTGTCAGATGATGTCCTGTCGGTTCTGACTTACAGCCACCCTATGTACAACAGAACAAAACCCTGCCTGGTCCTGCACCATTCTCACAATCATTGTCATGCCTGAACCCGTTGTTGCAGCCAGTGTGCCAATCCACCTTCCTAAGGGTCTTCCTCTTTTTTCCTAACCCTCTACTTTACCAAGTATGAAGTCTTTCCCTGGGAACTGATACCTCCTGATAACAGGTCCAAAGTATGTGAGACGAAGTCTCATCATCCAAGCTTCTAAGGAGCATTCTGGCTATACTTCTTCTAAGACAGATTTGTTTGGTCTTTTGGCAGTCCATGGTATATTCAATATTCTTCTCCAACACCACTATTCAAAGGCAGGAATTCTTCTTTGGTATTCCCTATTCATTGTCCAGCTTTTGCATGCATATGAGGTGATTAAAAACGCCACGGCTTGGGTTAGGAACACCTTAGTCTTCAAGGTGACATCATTGCTTTTTAACACTTCAAAGAAGTCTTTTGCAGCAGATTTGGCCAACGCAATGTGTTGTTTGATTTCCTGACTGCTGCTTCCATGGGTTTTGATCGTGGATCTGAGTAAAGTGAAATCTTTGACAGCTTCAGTCTTTACTCAATTTATCATGATGTTGCTTATTGGTCTGGTTTTGAGCGTTTTTGTTGTCTTTTCGTTGAGAAGTAATCCATACTGAAGGTTGTGGTCTTCGATTTTCACCAGTAAGTGCTTCAAGTCCTGTCCACTTTCAGCAAGCAAGGTTGTAGCAATCTGCATATCTCAGGTTGTTAATTAGTATTCCTCCAATCCTGATGCCATGTTCTTCTTCATATAGACCAGCTTCTTGGATTACTTGCTCAGTTTACAGATGGAGTAAGTATGGTGAGAGGATACAACCCTGACGTACATCTTTCCTGACTTTAAACCCCGCAGTATCCCCTTGTTCTCTTCAAATGACGGCCTTTTGATCTATGTACAGGTTCATCGTGAGCACAATTAAGTGTTCTGCAATTCCCATTTTTCACAATGTTATCCATAATTTGTTATGATCCACACAGTCGAATGCCTCCACATCCTCTCCTGAATCTGGCTTAATTCCTGGCAGTTCCCTGTTGGTATACTGTTGCATCCATTTTTGGATGATATTCAGCAAAATTTTACTTGCGTGTGATATTACTGATATTGTTCCATAATTTCCTCATTCTGTTCGATTACCTTTCTTTGGAATGGGCTCAAACACGGATCTCTTCTAGTCGGTTGGCCAGGTAGCCTTCCAAATTTCTTGGCATAGGCAAGTGAGCACTTCTAGCACTGCATCCGTTCGCTGAAACATCTCAATTGATATTCCGTCAATGCTTGGAGCCTCGTTCTTCACCAATGCTTTCAGTGCAGCTTGGACCTCTTCTTTCTGTACCATCAGTTCCTGATCATATGCTACCTCCTGAAATTGATGAACACTGACCAATTCTTTTTGATACAGTGATTCTGTGCATTCCTTCCATCTTCTTTTGATGCTTCCTGCATCGTTTAATATTTTCCCCATAGAATCATTCAATATTGCAACTTAAGGCTTGAATTTTTTCTTCAGTTCTTTGAGCTTGAGAAATGCTGCTGAGTGTGTTCTTCCTTTCTGGTTTTCTAACTCCAGGTTTTTGCACATGTCAATATAATATTTTACTTTGTCTTCTCGAGCTGCCCCTTTGAAATTTTCCATTCAGTTCTTTTACTTCATCATTTCTTCCATTTGCTTTAGCTACTTGACATTCAAGAGCGAGTTTTAGAGTCTCTTCTGACATCCATTTTGGTCTTTTCTTTCTTTCCTGTCTTTTTAATGACCTCTTGTTTCTTCATGTGTGATGTTTTTGATGTTACTCCACAACTTGTCTGGTCTTCATCCGTTAGTGTTCAACTTGTCAAATCTTATTCTTCAGATGGTCTGTAAATTCAGATGGGATATACTCAAGGTCATACTTCGGCTCTTCTGGGCTTGTTCTAATTTTCTTCAGTTTCAACTTGAACTTGCATATGAGCAATTGATGGTCTGTTCCATATCAGCCCTTGGCCTATGTTGATGATATCGAGCTTCTCCATAGTTTCCTTCCACAGATATAGTCAACTGATTCCTGTGTATTCCATCTGGTAAGGTCCACCTGTACAGTCACCATTTATGTGGCTGGAAAAAGTTATTTGCAATGAAGGAGTTGTGGTCTTGTAAAATTCTATCGTGTGACCTCCTGCATCATTTCTATCACCAAAGCCGTATTTTCCAAACGCCAATCCCTCTTCTTTGCTTCCAACTTTCACATTCCAATCACCAGTAATTATCAGTGCATTCTGATTGCATGTTCAATCAATTTCAGACTGCAGAAGTTGTTATTATGACCATGTTATAGATGAGAAAACTGAAGCTCACAGAGAGGACATAAAGATAGCCAGGATTTAAAGCCTGTCTTAATGACATCCTAGTCCTTGCTCTTTTACAATACACTACCTCCCTCAAGTAATACTCCCAAAAATACCAGTGACCTTGCTACTCAGGTGGTCAATGGGTCCCTAGGTACCTAGTCACTATCAGGATATTAAGAAAAATAAGTCCCAAAAGGATCAATTCATTTCCTTTTATTGGCATCAAAAGTAGCAACAGCCTACAAACAACAAACAGCCTTCTCAACAACATAAGCATCTCTGTTTCAATCCCCAGTCAAGGATAGAGGAAAATCTTGACCTTGTGACTTCTAATTATGGAGCAATAGACCCTCCCAGGGGTTGGAAAGCAGCTTACCCACTCTGCTAGGGGTGCAGCTCTTGCTACTCCTCATTCCAGTCTCTGAACACAACCTGAAGCTCCCACCACTGTGGTCCTCCAAGCTGCCATCGTTTGTCTTGCAAATACTGTAACATTTGCCAGATACGCCACTTTAGCTAAACTGTAGGTTCTGGTCCTTCTATGTATCACCTATAACCAAATATGACAGAAGCTATTCTGTTGCATAAAGGAAACATATTTCCCCTCAGCACAAGACTCTGTAGTAACAACTAGATTTCCCAGCTAATCAAGAAAGACACTTACAGGGTGTGGCATGAGAAGTGAGATCATTGCTGGCACTTAGACTTAAGGACATCTCATACATGTACTTTTGGGGGATCTTTCTGAAATGCTGGTAGTTCAGTCGGCCTTTCTTCAATCATAGTAAACAAATTTATGGAGAAGGTACAGCCAGATGATCACAGTGCCAGACCTCAAAATTCACATAATGCTACTCCTTTCTCCAAATCACACCATTTTGCAAGGAAAGGTCAGCAAAATCAACAAGAATAAAACTTCAGGAAGCCCCTTAATAACAACTTTGCATCCATATAACATCCTTTATTTTTTTCACTTACTATGTATCATATGGAAACCCTGGTGGCATAGTGGTTAAGTGCTATGGTTGCTAACCAAAGGGTCGGCAGTTCGAATCCACCAGGCGCTCCTTGGAAACTCTATGGGGCAGTTCTACTCTGCCCTACAGGGTCACTATGAGTCGGAATCAACTCGACGGCACTGGGTTTGGTTTTTTTTTTTTTTTTTTTTTTTTTTTTTTTATAATAACTTTTATTAAGCTTCAAGTGAACGTTTACAAATCCAATCAGTCTGTCACATATAAGTTTACATACATCTCACTCCCTACTCCCACTTACTCTCCCCGTCTTGAGTCAGCCCTTTCAGTCTCTCCTTTCTTGACAATTTTGCCGGCTTCCCTCTCTCTCTATCCTCCCATCCCCCCTCCAGACAAGAGTTGCCAACACAATCTCAAGTGTACACCTGATATAATTAGCTCACTCTTCATCAGCGTCTCTCTCCCACCCGCTGACCAGTCCCTTTCATGTCTGATGAGTTGTCTTCAGGGATGGTTCCTGTCCTGTGTCAACAGAAGGTCTGGAAAGCATGACCGCCGGGATTCCTCCAGTCTCAGTCAGACCATTAAGTTTGGTCTTCTTATGAGAATTTGGGGTCTGCATCCCACTGCTCTCCTGCTCCCTCAGGGGTCCTCTGCTGAGCTCCCTGTCAGGGCAGTCATCGATTGTGGCCGGGCACCAACTAGTTCTTCTGGTCTCAGGATGATGTAGGTCTCTGGTTCATGTGGCCCTTTCTGTCTCTTGGGCTCTTAGTTGTCATGTGGGCTTGGTGTTCTTCATTTTCCTTTGCTCCAGGTGGGTTGAGACCAATTGCTGCATCTTAGATGGCTGCTTGTTAGCATTTAAGACCCCAGACGCCACATTTCAAAGTGGGATGCAGAATGATTTCATAATAGAATTATTTTGCCAATTGACTTAGAAGTCCCCGCAAACCATGTTCCCCAGACCCCCGCGCTTGCTCTGCTGAGCTTTGAAGCATTCATTTTATCCCGGAAACTTCTTTGCTTTTGGTCCAGTCCAATTGAGCTGACCTTCCATGTATTGAGTGTTGTCTTTCCCTTCACCTAAAGCAGTTCTTATCTACTGATTAATCAATAAAAAAACCCTCTCCCACCCTCCCTCCCTCCCCCCCTCGTAACCACAAAAGTATGTGTTCTTCTCAGGTTTACTATTTCTCAAGATCTTATAATAGTGGTCTTATACAGTATTTGTCCTTTTGCCTCTGACTCATTTCGCTCAGCATAATGCCTTCCAGGTTCCTCCATGTTATGAAATGTTTCAGAGATTCGTCACTGTTCTTTATCGATGCGTAGTATTCCATTGTGTGAATATACCACAATTTATTTACCCATTCATCCATTGATGTACACCTTGGTTGCTTCCAACTTTTTGCTATTGTAAACAGAGCTGCAATAAACATGGGTGTGCATATATCTGTTTGTATGAAGGCTCTTGTATCTCTAGGGTATATTCCGAGGAGTGGGATTTCTGGGTTGTATGGTAGTTCTATTTCTAACTGTTTAAGATAACGCCAGATAGATTTCCAAAGTGGTTGTACCATTTTACATTCCCACCAGCAGTGTATGAGAGTTCCAATCTCTCCGCAGCCTCTCCAACATTTATTATTTTGTGTTTTTTGGATTAATGCCAGCCTTGCTGGTGTGAGATGGAATCTCATCGTAGTTTTAATTTGCATTTCTCTAATGGCTAATGATCGAGAGCATTTTCTCATGTATCTGTTGGCTGCCTGAATATCTTCTTTAGAGAAATGTGTGTTCATATCCTTTGCCCACTTCTTGATTGGGTTGTTTGTCTTTTTGTGGTTGAGTTTTGACAGAATCATGTAGATTTTAGAGATCAGGCGCTGGTCGGAGATGTCATAGCTGAAAATTCTTTCCCAATCTGTAGGTGGTCTTTTTACTCTTTTGGTGAAGTCTTTAGATGAGCATAGGTGTTTGATTTTTAGGAGCTCCCAGTTATCGGGTTTCTCTTCATCATTTTTGGTAATGTTTTGTATTCTGTTTATACCTTGTATTAGGGCTCCTAGGGTTGTCCCAATTTTTTCTTCCATGATCTTTATCGTTTTAGTCTTTATGTTTAGGTCTTTGATCCACTTGGAGTTAGTTTTTGTGCATGGTGTGAGGTATGGGTCCTGTTTCATTTTTTTGCAAATGGATATCCAGTTATGCCAGCACCATTTGTTAAAAAGGCTGTCTTTTCCCCAGTTAATTGACACTGGTCCTTTGTCAAATATCAGCTGCTCATACGTGGATGGATCTATGTCTGGGTTCTCAATTCTGTTCCATTGGTCTATGTGTCTGTTGTTGTACCAATACCAGGCTGTTTTGACTACTGTGGCTGTATAATAGGTTCTGAAGTCAGGTAAGGTGAGGCCTCCCACTTTCTTCTTCTTTTTCAGTAATGCTTTGCTTATCCGGGGCTTCTTTCCCTTCCATATGAAATTGGTGATTTGTTTCTCTATCCCCTTAAAATATGACATTGGAATTTGGATCGGAAGTGCGTTAAATGTATAGATGGCTTTTGGTAGAATAGACATTTTTACTATGTTAAGTCTTCCTATCCATGAGCAAGCTATGTTTTTCCACTTAAGTATGTCCTTTTGAATTTCTTGTAGTAGAGCTTTGTAGTTTTCTTTGTATAGGTCTTTTACATCCTTGGTAAGATTTATTCCTAAGTATCTTATCTTCTTGGGGGCTACCGTGAATGGTATTGATTTGGTTATTTCCTCTTCGGTGTTCTTTTTGTTGATGTAGAGGAATCCAAGTGATTTTTGTATGTTTATTTTATAACCTGAGACTCTGCCAAACTCTTCTATTAGTTTCAGTAGTTTTCTGGAGGATTCCTTAGGGTTTTCTGTGTATATAATCATGTCATCTGTAAATAGTGATAACTTTACTTCTTCCTTGCCAATCCGGATACCTTTTATTTCTTTGTCTAGCCTGATTGCCCTGGCTAAGACTTCCAACACGATGTTGAATAAGAGCGGTGATAAAGGGCATCCTTGTCTGGTTCCCGTTCTCAAGGGAAATGCTTTCAGGTTCTCTCCATTTAGAGTGATATTGGCTGTTGGCTTTGCATAGATGCCCTTTATTATGTTGAGGAATTTTCCTTCAATTCCTATTTTGGTAAGAGTTTTTATCATAAATGGGTGTTGGACTTTGTCAAATGCCTTTTCTGCATCAATTGATAAGATCATGTGGTTTTTGTCTTTTGTTTTATTTATGTGATGGATTACATTAATGGTTTTTCTGATATTAAACCAGCCTTGCATACCTGGTATAAATCCCACTTGATCAGGGTGAATTATTTTTTTGATGTGTTGTTGGATTCTATTGGCTAGAATTTTGTTGAGGATTTTTGCATCAATGTTCATGAGGGATATAGGTCTATAATTTTCTTTTTTTGTAATGTCTTTACCTGGTTTTGGTATCAGGGAGATGGTGGCTTCATAGAATGAGTTGGGTAGTATTCCGTCATTTTCTATGCTTTGGAATACCTTTAGTAGTAGTGGTGTTAACTCTTCTCTGAAAATTTGGTAGAACTCTGCAGTGAAGCCGTCCGGGCCAGGACTTTTTTTTGTTGGGAGTTTTTTGATTACCGTTTCAATCTCTTTTTTTGTTATGGGTCTATTTAGTTGTTCTGCTTCTGAATGTGTTAGTTTAGGTAGGTAGTGTTTTTCAAGGAATTCATCCATTTCTTCTAGGTTTTCAAATTTGTTAGAGTACAATTTTTCATAATAATCTGAAATGATTCTTTTAATTTCATTTGGTTCTGTTGTGATGTGGTCCTTCTCATTTCTTATTCGGGTTATTTGTTTCCTTTCCTGTATTTCTTTAGTCAGTCTAGCCAATGGTTTATCAATTTTGTTAATTTTTTCAAAGAACCAGCTTTTGGCTTTGTTAATTCTTTCAATTGTTTTTCTGTTCTCTAATTCATTTAGTTCAGCTCTAATTTTTATTATTTGTTTTCTTCTGGTGCCTGATGGCTTCTTTTGTTGCTCACTTTCTATTTGTTCAAGTTGTAGGGACAGTTCTCTGATTTTGGCTCTTTCTTCTTTTTGTATGTGTGCATTTATTGATATAAATTGACCTCTGAGCACTGCTTTTGCTGTGTCCCAGAGGTTTTGATAGGAAGTATTTTCATTCTCGTTGCTGTCTATGAATTTCCTTATTCCCTCCTTGATGTCTTCTATAACCCAGTCTTTTTTCAGGAGGGTATTGTTCATTTTCCAAGTATTTGATTTCTTTTCCCTCGTTCTTCTGTTATTGATCTCTAGTTTTATTGCCTTGTGGTCTGAGAAGATGCTTTGTAATATTTCGATGTTTTGGACTCTGCAAAGGTTTGTTTTATGACCTAATATGTGGTCTATTCTAGAGAATGTTCCATGTGCGCTAGAAAAAAAAGTATATTTTGCAGCAGTTGGGTGGAGAGTTCTGTATAAGTCAATGAGGTCAAGTTGGTTGATTGTTGTAATTAGATCTTCCGTGTCTCTGTTGAGCTTCTTACTGGATGTCCTGTCCTTCTCCGAAAGGGGTGTGTTGAAGTCTCCTACTATAATTGTGGAGGTATCTATCTCGCTTTTCAGTTCTGTTAAAATTTGATTTATATATCTTGCAGCCCTGTCATTGGGTGCGTAAATATTTAATACGGTTATGTCTTCCTGATCAATTGTCCCTTTTATCATTATATAGTGTCCTTCTTTATCCTTTGTGGTGGATTTAAGTCTAAAGTCTATTTTGTCAGAAATTAATATTGCTACTCCTCTTCTTTTTTGCTTATTGTTTGCTTGATATACTTTTTTCCATCCTTTGAGTTTTAGTTTGTTTGTGTCTCTAAGTCTAAGGTGTGTCTCTTGTAGGCAGCATATAGATGGATCGTGTTTCTTTATCCAGTCTGTGACTCTCTGTCTCTTTATTGGTGCATTTAGTCCATTTACATTCAGGGTAATTATAGATAAATAAGTTTTTAGTGCTGTCATTTTGATGCCTTTTTATGTGTGTTGTTGACAATTTCATTTTTCCACATACTTTTTTGTGCTGAGGCGTTTTTCTTAGTAAATTGTGAGATCCTCACTTTCATAGTGTTTGACTTTATGTTAGTTGAGTCGTTACGTTTTTCTTGGTTTTTGTCTTGAGTTATAGAGTTGTTATACCTTTTTGTGGTTACCTCATTATATACCCCTATTTTTCTAAGTAAAAACCTAACTTGTATTGTTCTATATCGCCTTGTATCACTCTCCATATGGCAGTTCAATGCCTCCTGTATTTAGTCCCTCTTTTTGATTATTGTGATCTTTTACCTATTGACTTCCATGATTCCCTGTTATGTGTATTTTTTTTTAATTAATCTTAATTTGTTTGTTTTTGTGATTTCCCTATTTGAGTTGATATCAGGACGTTCTGTTTTGTGACCTTGTGTTGTGCTGATATCTGATATTATTGGTTCTCTGACCAAACAATATCCTTTAGTATTTCTTGTAGCTTTGGTTTGGTTTTTGCAAATTCTCTAAACTTGTGTTTGTCTGTAAATATCTTAATTTCGCCTTCATATTTCAGAGAGAGTTTTGCTGGATATATGATCCTTGGTTGGCAGTTCTTCTCCTTCAGTGTTCTGTATATGTCGTCCCATTCCCTTCTTGCCTGCATGGTTTCTGCTGAGTAGTCAGAACATATTCTTATTGATTCTCCCTTGAAGGAAACCTTTCTTTTCTCCCTGGCTGCTTTTAAAATTTTCTGTTTATCTTTGGTTTTGGTGAGTTTGATGATAATATGTCTTGGTGTTTTTCTTTTTGGATCAATCTTAAATGGGGTTCGATGAGCATCTTGGATAGATATCCTTTCGTCTTTCATGATGTCAGGGAAGTTTTCTGTCAGAAGTTCTTCAACTATTTTCTCTGTGTTTTCTGTCCCCCCTCCCTGTTCTGGGACTCCAATCACCCGCAGGTTATCCTTCTTGATAGAGTCCCACATAATTCTTAGGGTTTCTTCATTTTTTTTAATTCTTTTATCTGATTTTTTTTCAGCTATGTTGGTGTTGATTCCCTGGTCCTCCAGATGTCCCAGTCTGCATTCTAATTGCTCGAGTCTGCTCCTCTGACTTCCTAGTGTGTTGTCTAATTCTGTTATTTTATTGTTAATCTTTTGGATTTCTACATGTTGTCTCTCTATGGATTCTTGCAACTTATTAATTTTTCCAGTATGTTCTTGAATAATCTTTTTGAGTTCTTCAACAGTTTTATCAGTGTGTTCCTTGGCTTTTTCTGCAGATATCCTAATTTCATTTGTGATATCATTAAGCATTCTGTAAATTAGTTTTTTATATTCTGTATCTGATAATTCCAGGATTGTATCTTCATTTGGGAAAGATTTTGATTCTTTTGTTTGGGGAGTTGGAGAAGCTGTCACGGTCTGCTTCTTTAAGTGGTTTGATATGGATTGTTGTCTCCGAGCCATCACTGGGAAACTAGTTTTTCCAGAAAATCCGCTAAAAAAAAACTGCAGTCAGATCCCTATCAGAGTTCTCCCTCTGGCTCAGGCTATTCAGATGTTAATGAAGCCGCCTGGGGAGGGTGGGGGAGGGAACAGAGAGATAGGAGAGTAGCACCTCAGAATATAGCCAGAGTTGCTTGTCTTGCTTGGAAAGACTATTATATCTGAGATTCCCGCGGGCGCGTCGCCTATGTGTGCTGTCTGTGTGGAGATTGCCCCCGGGGGGTCTGGCCCGCTGGAGTCACGGTCAGATCCTCCGCTTCCAGCCCCACGCCCAGCGTCAAGGCTCCCCTACTGGGACGGTGCACTCTCGACTCCAAAATCAGTCGCTGCCTCCCGGGGACTTCTCGTCCCTCCAGCCGCGTGGCCGTGCCGCCCCCGTGAACCAGGTGGGCCCCCTCCCGGGGTTAGTTCAGATGGGTGGAGTAGCTCCCCGTGCTTGTGCCGCGACCGAGTGTCCCGGCTGGAACGCTGTTCTCCCCGCTCCAATACCAGTCGCTGCCTCCCGGGGACTTCTCCTACCGGCTGCGTCCCACGCCGCCCGCGCGACCCGGATGGTCACCTTCCCGGGGTTAGTTCAGGGGGTGGAGCAACTCTCCGTGTTTATGGCGTACCTGCGTGCAGTCCAAATCCCTGTGGGACGGTTCCCCGGCTCGGGTGCTGCTCTTTCTGCTCCAAGATCAGTCACTGCCTCCCGGGGACTTCTCCTAACGGCTGCGTCCCACGCCGCCCGTGGAACCGGCTAGTACCCCTCCCGGGGTTAGTTCAGGGGGGTGGAGCAGGTCTCTGTGCTCGTGCCGTACCTGACTGGTATGCTGGCTCCAGGCTCTGGAAACAATCGCTGCTTCCCCGTATTAGTTCGTTCTCCGTCTCTAAATCTGTGTTTGTTGTTCAGGGTTCGTAGATTGTTATGTATGTGATCGATTCACTTGTTTTTCCGTGTCTTTGTTGTAAGAGGGATCCGAGGTAGCGTCTGCCTAGTCCGCCATCTTGGCTCCGCCTCTCTGGGTTTGGTTTTTTGGTATGTATCATATAGTGCTAACAATGGGCGATTGCTGTGAAAAGATAAACATAGTTCATGCCCTTGCAGACCTTACAGTCTAGAGAGGGAGACAAGCATTCAACAGCAAATATAAAATGCACTGTTTAATTACAATTGTGATACATGCTACAAAGACGAAGAGAAGGTCCTAAGAAATGATGAACTGCTGGCACGACTCAGTCCAGAGTATCGGTAAAAGCTCACTCAAGGAATAAGTGGTTTGAACTAAGCTATGAAGGATGACTAGGGAGAAGAGAAGAAAACAGCAAGAGATCATTCCAGATACAACAACTGTGTAGAGGCCGTATGGGAGGAAGCAGCATTGTACTTTCAAAGACTGGAAGAAGACCAGTGTGGTTACGGCATAGCGAATGAGGGAGAGACGAGGCCAGTGAAGGAGATAAGACTTTTGAAATGTGAAGCATCAGCATATAGCGAGAGAAAGGGAATCTTAAGAATAAAGGAATGGAAATTGTCCCATTTTCCATCTCTGTAAGATCTTCTCTTTCTGAAAGCCCAATTGATTATCATAGCTCTCAACATTCAAAGTTATTGATCTAGTTAGGATGCTCTTGGGTAAAACTGATTTGCGGATGCTGAATAGATTAATCATGGAAAATTAAAGACAACACTTAACTAAAGTAGCTTATTCCCAAAGGCTCCCCAAACATTTATTAAGGGAAGAGCAAAGATACAATTCTTAGATTGCAATAGAAACTGACAATGGAAAAATTCAGCAGTGTCTCTATCTATTTTTATGCTGACCAAAAACACAAGACAGGATCACGGTTAGCACATCAGGAAGGAACAATCCTCCTAAAAAGCTTATTTCTTCTGTGCTTGTGTATTTTGTATGCCTTTGAATCTGACATCACTCATATACATCATTTAATATATGTGCCTATCTGCTGCAATTTTTACTGGAGGCTTTTTCTTCTGACATTGTGTTCAGAAAGCAACCAGATGAATGCCCATCTCATCATCACTCTGTTTTCAGATTCTCAAAGTCTCCCAAAAGAAACGGACATCAGTTTGTTTACAAATCAGAAACCTTTCTGAAAACGTTCTCAAAAAGTGACATAGTTGGTAAAAGATTGTCTTAGTCATCTAGCGCTGCCGTAACAGAAATACCACAAGTGGATGGCTCTAACAAAGAGAAATTTATTTTCTCACAGTCCAGCAGGTTACAAGTCCAAATTCAGGGTGCTGGCTCCAGGGAAAGGCTTTCTCTCTCTGTTGGCTCTGGAGGAAGGCCCTTGTCTTCAATCTTCCCCTGGTCAACGAGCTCCTCAGGCACAGGGACCCTATGTCCTAAGGACACACTCTGCCCTGGCGCTACTTTCTTGGTGGTATGAGGTCTCCAACTCTCTGCTTGCTTCCGTTTCCTTTTATCTCTTGTAAGATAAAAGGTGGTGCATGCCATACCCCAGGGAAACTCCCTTTACTTGGATCAGGGTAGTGTTACAATCCCACCCTAATCCTTTTAACATAAAACTACAATCACAAAATGGAGGACCAGCACAGAATACTGGGAATCATGGCCTAACCAACTTGATATACACATTTTTGGGGGGACACAATTCAATCCATGACAAAGATCAAGGGTAGGATCTCACATATAAACCCAAGCTGATACATGCATATGAGATTTGTGGTTTTTTTTTTTTTTTCTTTTAACTTAGAAAGTGGTAGGTAATCAAACTCAATTAAAATGATAGTCCCTTATATAATCCTCAAAGTAAACTTCTGAAATAGCCATTACGATCCCCATTTCACAAATTAAGAAAACTGGGGGCTAGAGAGATTGAATAACTTGCTCATGAACAATCTCATAGTGAGAAACTAGACGAATTCAAAATCTAGGGCCTGTATGACACCAAAGCTTGTGTACACATTTTCCACTATTAGACAACTTCCTCCAACAAAGGCAAACTAGCATTCACTAAGTGCCAAGAACTGTGCTTGGTATTTCAGAATCATTAACTGATAGAATTCTCACAGCAATTCTGAAAGGTGTTATTATCCCCAAGATGATGAAACAGCTCAGAGAAATCTAGTAACTTACCCAAAGTCACACAATGGCAAGGCTGAAAGGTGCGAAGGGAGATTTTTCGGGAGCCTGCACAACTGCTTAACTGCATCACTAATGAGTTCTGCAGCTTTCTATTTCTCATCCCCCCCAAAATTATATTCTTGTAAATCAGAGGGAATTTAAGAGTAGATTTTTAGACATGTAAAACTCTGCAATTAAACTTAAATGAATAGAGGTGGACATAAAATTATTTTGTCTATGTGTGTCCTTTGTTTCTGTCTAAAATGGGAGCATTACCTTTTTCCAACAACAATGCTTTGCATATGGTTGAGATAGCAATGAATCAATAACGTATCTTGGAGATGCTCTGCTGAAAGCACATAGAGACGCAAATATATTCACATTGATGAATATTTTTAGAATCAGCATTTATAACTAACCACCATAGTGTATGATACAGAATCAAACATATCACACAGATTTCCAAATCTTAAAACACTCTTCTCAAGTTTTATTGTATATCAGAATCATCTGGGATTCATGTTTAAAATTCAGACTCCATAGACAAAATCACAGAAATTCTGATTCTGTAGGTATGAGACAGGTCTCAGGAGTCTGGATTTTCTTAAACAATAATCATCAGCTAACTCTGATATAGGTAGTCCTTGACCCACACTTTCAGAGACACTGATCTAGAGTCTCAAAAATCCAACAGACCATACATTCAGGTCATGCATATGTAAATGTCACAATTAATTCTGCAAATACATTTTACTAGAAAACTCAAAAAAGTGACACGCATCTTTGTATCTTGGTAGTGTCCCCTAATGTAACCTAGCAATTTCTCATGTTGAATACACTCAATCCACTTTAAAAGAAAAAAAAAAAAAAAGTATAGTAGAAAGACAAGCAAGTACAGCAAAAATGAATAAAGAAAGGGACAATAACATGAGAAAAAAGTTTCACCTGTATTTAAGTCTACAGTAGTGCAACTCAAAATACGGGCTATGGACCAGGCTGGTTCATGAACTCGCTGTTACTGATCTGAGATAAAATAAGCACAAAAATTTAGCATAAGCCTTGAGAAACCTTGGTAGAAATTTGTCGATTTTCTGTCTGTTCAATAATAACAAAAATTTGAGTTTATATTTTGTAGATCTTGTTTTTTAATTTAATTTCATTTTTTTTTAATAGTTTACCTTCATTCTATTTTACAGAAGCTCAGTGTCCATGATGGATTTAAATCACTGTAGGTAATGTGAGAAGCATTGGTGGACTCTAGATAAAATAATTCAGTCATCCTTGGTCAGTCTAGTAAGGGTCTAGACTAAGATTTTGATACAATGTGACTTTCTGTGACATCATCTCAAAAGGTTGGGGGACCAGAATGGATTTATTTAATGAATGAACAAACATGCTTAACCTCTTATAACTCGCTCTGAATCCATCAGAAATAAACCAATCTACATATTATGTGAATCTACAGGGTTTTTTTTTTTTTTTAGCTTATACCACCTCTTAGAATATCACTTTAGCAACACCTCCTAAAGGTTTACTTTTAACAGTATAAAGCAGTGCTTGTTTCACTTATTCTAAATGTATTTCTCTCAACTTTCACAGAGACCCTAGAGTTTTCACATTCAAGGATATACTGACAAACTTCACCGCAGTCATCTATACCTTGTCTATACATCTTTGCTGACCAGAGACTACTGTTTCAGGATGTTTTCAAAAAAGTTAGTCTTTTAACTGTTTTGGTCATTTTAGTGTCTGAGTCAATCAGTTATTTAGTAATTTTCTTGATATCTGGCATTGACAATGTTAATAAGTATCAATAAATTATTCATCTTAAACACATGGGATACAAACCTCATTTTGCTGTTTTCCTGCCACCTAGTTTTTTAGTAAACTCTGAGTAACAATTGTCTCCCTTATTAAAGACCTGCATTCTAAGCAGTATTTATGTTAAATGCTAGGCATATTATTTTCAGTTCCTGCTTCAGGCCAGCATATCCCTTGGTGGACCCTTGCAGTTTTTTCTTTTGTTATAAGAGTGTTGCCAAGAACAACTTTTTCCCTTTCCAAGCTAAACATGGTGTTTATAAAAGGTGCGGGACGTCAAACCTGGGAGCATGAATCTGTATGCACAAGGAGCAAAGAGAGTCACAATAGAAGCAACTGCACGCCTAGTTCCCATGATCTCTAGCCAGGAAGAATAAGACATGAAGATTCTTTTTTACTAGATAAGTCTCCTTTTTAAACTTTTAAAGAAAGCATCCAAGTTTGGTCTGTGATCTTAAAAGTTGGAAGTCACACAGTGAATTTGTTCATTACGTTTTCTTAACATTAAAAAAAAATCCAATTTAAGACATTTTCGCATTTACATATATATACCTATATGTACGGAGCCCTGATGGTACAGTGGTTAAGTGCTTGGCTGCTAATCAGAAGGTCGGTGATTCGAACCCATCAGCAGCTCTGAGGGAAAAAAGACCTGGCAATCTACTCCCAGGCCAAAGATTTCAGCCTAGAAAACCCTATGGGGCAGTTCTACTCTGTCATATAGGGTCACTATGAGTTGGAATCAACTTCACCAACAACAACATAACTTTATGTGTCACACCATGAGTCAGAATCAATGGCAGCTAATAACAACATATATTATACATTATATAATTTTATGTATTATATGCTGTTATGCACTAGAATAATATATACTGTGTGTGTGTGTGTGTGTGTGTGTGTGTGTGTGTATAAAATACAACTAAGAACTCCCTGTCAGCTTATAGGCAGTACAGAATAGCACTGGTTCTGCATCCAAAATGGTCACTCGCTCACTGTTTGACTTTGGCCAAAAGATTAACCTTCCTAAGCTTTTGTCTCCTCATCTGCAAGATGAAAGTAATAAAAATGCTCGGCCAGTATAATTTCGAGAAGCTTGGGAAATCTACACAATACCACATAAAGCACGTGTAACAGTGCCTGGCGCAACATAAACACTCTGTCAATAAGCTGCCAGACAGCTGTTATTCTCAACAGAGATGTCTCTAAAACACTGAAATAAAATAGGGAGAAGTTTTTAGAAATTTCTTGCTGCAACAAATACATAACCTAAGTTAATTAGTGACAGCCCACCAGGAAGGCAGCAGGCTAGATGAGCTGACCTCTGCAGTCACCCTTACGGAGGTTACCTGACATGGCTAACTCGGGTTCAAATTCAGTACCTGTATTAAAATCCAAGTAACACCTTTGGGGAAAAGGAATTGCCTTTCTTCAGTTAACTAAAGAAATTATAATTTTGCTAACTCCTTTTACTGTACAGCATACATTTGTTTCAGTAATTACTTTGGGAAAGGCTAAGTGGAGCAGATAAAACTAAGATCACAGGACATCTTTGTAAAAGTGGATGGCATTCATCCAAAATGCCTTTCCTGGAACAAACTGTAACAACTTGATTCACTCCCACCCTTCCCTACCATGCTATATTTAAAAATCTGTAAGCATTTCTATTATAAACCTCTATCATCAGGATTTGTAATTTTACCTTGTAACCTGTTTCTGAGTTTACATATAAACATTTCCATCAAGCTTTAAAAAAAAAAAAAAAAAGCTATTGTTTTCTAAATTTAAAAACTTCCTTCAGAAAAAGATTAATATAAGGGAAAAACAGAAGCACCATAAAAGTCAGGACTATTTTGCACATAAAAAGAAGTAACTGTCATGGCTTAATAACCAAAATAAGATGCACATTCAAGAAAAAGCAAGTAAGATGAATGTTCAAGAAATATTTGCCACCAAAGATTATAAATTGAAATGGTCATTCTTCCATGATTTGTAATAATTATAAACTAAATACGTAGTCATCACATGATGTTCCCAAATAATTCTTAATGACATGGAAAATGTTCACAATAAGTAGAAAAATATACTACAGAGCTATATACACAAATGTTCATAATATAATAAGTGGAAAAACATACCATCATCTATACCTACTCCTCACTTATCAACTATCTTATTATCTGACATTTCTCATTTACAACAACAGCAAAATATCTACTATCCAACTACTTTTGTGCATTAACAACGTTATGTCTTGCAGTAATGAATGCTGAGGTGTGAAGCAAGAGTAACACTGGCTGTGAATGTTAAGGGTATGTGTCACCTCAACTGGGCCACGATTCTCAGTATAATATAATTTGGCCATTATGTAATGATGTAGTCATCCTCCATTTTGTAAGCTGATGTGGTCATACTCCATTTTTGCATAATGCTGATTTTTATAATAACCTGGTCTTTGGAACCTAACCATGTTAATAAGTGAGGAGTAAGTGTATATACACAATATGTGCTTTATTTTATAATTCATACAAAATAAAATTGTGGAAGGAATATACCAAATGTTCACAGTAAGTATTGCTTGGTAGGAGAATGTTCTTTATTATTCTTCCCTATTTTCTAAGTTGTCTACAGTGAGCGCACCTTACTTTAATAAACAGAAAAGAAAAGCTTCAAGCTGGTTTAGTGTCCCAGAGAAATATAAAAACAGTGATAGAGAAAAATGAAGACTGGCATCTCTTTCCTATCTTTTTACATCTTCTGTGTTTCCCCTGCAAATTTTTAATCATCAATCATTTTGACATCTGAAAATAATACTTACACTGTGTGTTTATGAAGCACTCATTCATTCAAAGTGAGTTTCCATTTATCAAGCGGAATTGACAAAAAAAAAAGTGACCTTGTAGCTAACCACATATTATCAACAATCATGTCTCAGGGTGATAAAAAATACAGGTATCATCCATCATAAAGGCACTTTTAAGGGACAAAACACAGATACAGGATACATCTGGTAACGGGACAGTAAAAAAAAAAAAAAAAGGAAAAAATAATGAAGCAAAGATATCACATGAAAACTAGTTTGAATCTGATGGAATTTAAAACTGTATTCAAAACCTCAAGTACTGAATAATTACCAAACCCAAAGAGATCTGATCTAAACTGAATTATTACATTGATTTAAATCAAACACAAATATCAAAAGGGTTCAGGGTTCCACACTACCTCAGGGTCTAACTCCCAATGGAAACAAATATATACACACACAGAAGAATCATGGTACAATCACTGTAAACACTCATAATCACAGATATAACTTCCAGTTTCTCTTTAAAGAAACTTGAATAGATTCTACTACTAAAACAATTTTTAAGTTTTTCATCAAAAGTTTTAAAAAATTACAAGTTCACTCTGTACCAGCTAGTATGCAAAGTACTGCCATGCATGTTCTTTTTTAACCTTGTCCTCTAAAACAATGTTCGGAAAATCTGGTCCATTTGGATATACTGTCATATTCAACTCCCTCTATCAGTCTTTAAGGACAGAAACCCTATTTAATTGTTATATTCCCAACAAGTATCAAATGGTGGGAAGGGCTCAATACATGTTTTTTTATTGAATAAATAATACTGATTCTCTATTTTAGATATTATTAAAACTTTGCCTCAAGCATCATACGTGTAAACACTGTTAGCTTTTATTAAAACTTTGTCTCAAACAGAGTAAGTTTACTGGCCTCCAAATTTATGTGTTTAAGAGCGACTATTAAAACAAAAATTAGAAGAGATGCTAAGAGTAGAATAGACACAAAGTCGTGTTTAAATAATCTCATTAACTGAGATGTGAAAAAAAAAAAATCCCTTACCAAAAAGAGAGAGAGAGATACAAACTCATTAAAAACTCTTCTTTGACGATCCTCAAATTTCCTAAGAGGCCAGGAAAATTTTAGTAACATTAACTCCTAAAGCAAATGGCAAGGTTGGCTAAAGCTACACACTAGTGTTAAGGAAAAGCACTTTGAACATTTTTTTTTTAATTAAGACTTTAATTTTAGGTTTTCAGAAAAATTGAGCAGAAAGCACAGGGTTCCCACAAATTCCCCTCCATCCCCACAGCTTCCCCTATTATTAACTTTTTTTTTTTTATTAGTGTGGTACATTTGTTACAACTGATAAACAACAAATTGTTCTGTGGATTTTGTTTTAAACAAAGCAACTGATTTTTAAGACAGTGACAGTTTAATATTAGGAAATACTATGTATTGTATTACGTATAAGAAAGGTATTGTACCTATATTTACCAGAAATTTACAGAAGTAAAACAGTTGTCATGTGTGGCCACTGAAGTCATTGCTCAGTTTACCAACTGCCATTGAGTTGATTCTGATTCAGGGCAACCCCATGAGTATCAGAGTAGAACTACTCCACAGGGTTTTCAATGGCTGCTTTTTGGAAGTAGATTGCCAGATTTTTCTTCCAAGGAGCCTCCAGGTAGACACAAACCTCTAACCTTTCAGTTAGCTGTCATGCATGTTAACCATTTGTACCACCCAGGGACTCCTCAGTTAGTTTAGCGGTCACATGATAATTACACAGAGATTTCCTTAAGGGTCTTAAACGAATAGGCCTCCCAAACTTTGCTGAGAGGCTATGTGTGTTAAGACAGAGCATGCCTTCAACACTCCAGCAGTTCACAACTCTGCCTTAGCCTTCACTTCCTGCTTGTGCAGAGCCTCCAGGTCAGTCAGAGATGATACATGAGAGTCTTTTCAGGTCTTTTCTGGGAATGCACACAGTCCTGCACATGTATGTGGCCTTCTAGATTCCTAGGAATCACTGGAGGTTTTCAAAGCCCCTCATGGACATCTCATTTTCCAGATTGCTGTTTTTCCTTTTTTGGTCAGTCCCCTGTTTGCCCCAACTGGTATCACCACCTCAGGCAGCTGTGATGTTAAACAATTGCCACTGATTGTTTTTGACCAATGTCTTAGGGATAGAGCTGTTTGCACTGAGTAAGCTTTGAGAGAGATTTAAAAACCCTGTGAATAGATGTTTGCAGAGAGCTGCCAGAAGAAAACAAAAGTGTTGTCTTTGAGTGGATTCTGACTCATAGTGACCCTACAGGACAAAGAAGAACTGCCCCATAGGGTTTCCAAGGAGTGGCTGGTGCATTTGAACTGCTGAACATTTAGTTATCAGTCGAGCTCTTACCCACTGTGCCACCAGGGCTCCAGAAAGCTGCCAGACACGATGAACAGTGACAACTCTCCAGGAAATGGGGAGTTCTGCCCTCTTTAGTGGTTATTAGGCTGTTGGTTTGCACAGCTACTGTGGTTGCAAGGCTGTTGGTTTTCAAGGTTAGTGCAAAGCTGGGGAGAGGAAAATGGGAATAGGGCGAGTTAAAACACCACACAGCCAAAACCTGTTGTTATTAAGATTCATCCTTTTTCTTGAATAAACATTCCACAGGCTCTTGCAAACCTCTGGTTAATTTCCGGTGTTCTGAAACAGTTAATTTGGACAATTTCCTCTGGTGTTCTCATTGCTTTTGGAGGAACAGATTTTCAGCAGTCCTCACTCTGTCATTCTGGAAGTGCTTCTTCTCACAGGCAGGTTTTCAATATCAGATCAAGGATTTTCCTGCTGAACTTCTACCAGCTTCCACTTTCAATAAGCATAGTTGCTTATAGTATAATTCTCATAAGAGTCAAAACTGAGGGCACAGATACGGTTCTGTGACCAGAAATTCCACTGACGACCCACATGAAAGTCATGACACTGATTCTATGGATCAATTCAGCACAGTCATTCATCCCTCCTACTGGAAAAGCATCACCTGCTCCAGTGGCCATTGGGCAATGACAGCAGTTTCTACTTAAGTTTTATCTTCATTTCACAATGTTATGTCACCTTCATTGTGAACAAGTTATAAGTTGGTTTTAAAAAATAAGGCAAGTGTTCCTATAACACTCTCACTAAAAATCAATCAACAATGGAATTTTCAAGCCTGTCATTGGTTTCTCATAGTGACAGGGATTATAAACGGGTGGGTTCCAGTCTATTAATAGCCAGGAAATGTTCCTTATATCATAATAAATAAAAGCAGAGGAGATGTTCTGGGAAGTCAGGAAGGAGACACTTACCTCCTACCAGGAGGGCAAGAGTTTCCCAGAAACCAGACCCAGCCAAGGTTGGAAAGGTTATTAGTAAGGCACCAACCCTATGCTAAGTTTCTCTGTGCACTGTGATTTGGAACTTTAGTGTAATACAAAGATGTTGGCTTTCCTAAACTGCAAGGAACATATAATCTAATACAGGGTACAGTTGAAAATAACTGTTTAACTGGTTTAAATTAAAATAAAATTAAACATAATATTAAACAAAACAAAAGACCCTTAAAAGTCAAGGTCAAAAAAGGCAAATGGTTGAACCACAATATTCCCTTGCACCATTAAGAGCAATTTTGCTTTATAACCTTAAATAAGGTCTTAACCTCAACTTCTAAGAGGTTTAAAGATGGACTTTTAAAGCCCCAGAAATCTGTGAAATGATATGCAAACTTTGTATGTATGTATATATTTTACTTTTTGAGGCACGGGCCCATGGCATTCCATTACAATATCAAAGGATTAATGATACATGCCATAAGAATAATTGTGTCACAAACTGAAGCCAGCAGCATATTAGAAAGATTATATACCATGACCAAGTGGAATTTATCTCAGGAATGCAAAGGTAATTCAATATATGAAAATCAATCAATGTAATATACCACATTAATGGAATGAAAGAGCCATGTGAACATTTCAACTTATGCAGAAAAGGCATTTGGCACAATCCGGTACCCTTTCATGATTTAAAAAAAAAAAAACCTAAGAGTAGGAATACAAGTGTTTTTCCTCAATCTGATAAAGGGCATTTATGAAAAAATCCACAGCTAACATCATACTCAATGGTGCAAGACTGAAAATTTTCCCTCTAAGATCAGGACCAAGACAAGTATTTTCGCTTTCACCACTCTTATTCAACATTGTACTTGAAATTCTTGCCAGAGCAATTAGGCAAGAAAAAAGAAAAGGGCTTCAAATTGGAAAGGAAGAAGTAAAATTATCCTTATTCACAGATGACATGATATTATATGTAGAAAATTGTAAAGAATCCACAAAACAATTATTAAGCTAATAAAAGAATTAAAGTTGCGGATGCAAGAGCAACACACACACGCAAAAACAATCAGTTGCACTTCTATACACTAGCAATTAAAAAATCCAAAAGAGAAATTATGGGTAAAAAATTCCACTCAAAATAGCATTCAAAATAATAAAATACTTATGAATAAATTTAACCAAAGTGAAAGACTAGAGTATATACTAAAAACTACAAAACACAGCTGAAAGAAATGAAGGAAGACCTAAATAAATGGCAAGATATACTATGTCCATAGAATGTAAGACTTTACATTGTCAAGATGGCAATGTTACTCAAAGAGCTCTACAATTCAATGCAATCCCTCAAAATTCCAATGGCATATTTTTACAGAAATGGAAAAGCTCATCTTCAAATTCATATAGAATTTCAGGAGGCCCTAAACAGCCAAAACAGTATTGAAAAAGAACAAACTTGGAGGACTCAGACTTCCCAATATAAATACTTACTACAAAGCTACAGTGATCAAAACAATATGGCACTTGCATAAGGAAAGACATATAAACCAATGGAACAGAACTGACAGTCCAAAAATAAACCCACTGTTTAATAGGTATGAAGTTTTCATTTAGGGTGATGGAAATGTTTTGGAACTTGATAATAGCGGTAGTTTCACAATTTTGTGAATGCACTAAATGCCACTGAATTGTGAACTTTAAAATGGTTAGTTTTATGCTGTGTGAAATTCATCTCGATAAAAAGAATAATTGCATTGATGTAATTTAAATATCTGTATTTTTTTTCATGTATATTATTATTCATTACAGCTTTATGTGTTTGTAATAGAAGATGAGACTCAAGTTAATTGCCCATCGGGTAGTGCTTAATAAAGAGTTATATCTCAACAATAAAATACTACACAAATATATAAGAATGGAATAATTGCTATGTACTGACATAGAAAAATCTGCAAAATATATTAAGTGAAACAATTAACATGCAGAAGAGTGTGCATATTTTGCTACTTCATGTACTAAAAGAGGTGGGAACTCTAAAAGGACAGACCTGAATCTAATAACTATTGTTACCTGCTGGAAGGAAAGTGAGAAGTTTGCAGATTCAGGAGAGGAAGGAATGGAGATTTTTCAATCTATACCTTTTTGTGTTAAAAAAAAAATTTTTAGAATGATGTAACTATATCATTTAATCTAAAACAAAACAAACAAGCAAAAGAAATTAAATCTGGATCTCCCCAAATAAAGGTCTCCTTATATAAAAAAACAGGATTGTTCAGTAAGCTTATTCATTTGCTTGACAAAAAATATTCACCAAGTCAGTAACCAAAAAACCAAAATGAAACCAGTTGTCATTGAATCAATTCCAACTCATGGCAACCCCACGTGTTGCAGGGTAGAACTATTCTCCACAGGGTTTTCATAGCTGTGATCTTCTGGAAGCAGACTGCCCGGCCTATTTTCCTAGGTGCCTCTGGGTGGATTCAAACTGCCAGCCTTTCAGTTAGCAGCTGAGTGTTTAACCATTTGTGTCACCCAGGTACTCCTCACTAAGCACCTCCTGGTGGTGAAGTGGTTATGCGTTTGACTGTTAACTAAAAGGTTGGCAGTTTGAATCTACCAGCTGCTCCTTGGAAACCCTATGGGGCAGTTCTACTCTGTTCTATGGTGTTGCTATGAGTCAGAATCGACTCAAAAGTAATGGATTCAGCATTTTTGTTAGGGGCCAAATATGTGCTGGATCATGGGGACACAGACATGGTTAAGGTTTGGTCCAAGGTCTCACAGGCCAGAGGAAGGAAAGGCTACATTAAAAAAAAAAAAAAAAAAAAATCACAAGGTGGCAAGTAGAATAACAGAAGTATGAAGAATTACTTATAAAGGGTTATGGGTAAGAAAACAAAAGGACACAGATTTATGACCATTTATACAATTAAATGAGAACAAGAACTGTAATATCCCTCCCTCACATTTTTTTTACAATCCTTCATTACAATGTCCTGTGTTAAGGTTAAAAAAAAAAAAAAAGGTTAGGCTGCCAGTTGATTAATTTCTTTTGCCTACTTTATAAAATATTAACCACTTGCTCTAAATGTCTTTATTTAATCTATTTTATTCTTCTCTGCATTTCTCAATAGCTTCATGACATTAACAATAACACTTCTGAGTCACTTGTTTCATGGTTTCTTTTCTGCATCCCATATGCAATAAATCACAATGTAATTTCATTAAGACAGTAAAAGTCTTCTTTGCCTTAATAAATGCCACCTCATTTACTTAATCAGAATTGAAAGCTATATTGAATTAACGAAAAGTATTCAATAAATCACTGGAAACAGGATTACTAAAACAAATCTCTTAATATGATCTCAGTAAAAAGAAATTAATTTTTCATCCTGCAAAAGTCTTTCCTGAGATTATTATACTCTTAGTCATCTCTCTCCAATAATAGCCCTATAACCTGATGCCATAACCCTCTATAAGGACAGCACTTACCTAGGTAGGACTCTAAAGACCTAGGCTGCAGGTCTTGGAGATCACTTTTGTGATCTAGGGCCAGTCCTTTAACTTCTCTGGAGCTTCAGTGAATGGGGTCTGTTATGGATTGAACTGTATGCTCCAAAAATGTTTGTCAACTTGGCTAGGCTGTGATTCCCAATATTGTGTGGCTGCCCTCCATTTTGTGATCTGATGTAATTTTCCTATGTGCTGTAATCCTAATCTCTGCCTGTGGTTAATGAGGCAAGATTAAGTGATGTTAAAGAGGGTTAGGGTGGGATGCAACATTCTTACTCAGGTCACAGCCCTGATCCAATTAAGGGCAGGTTCCTTGGAGTATGGCCTGCATCACCTTTTATCTTACAAGAGATAAAAGAAGACAGAAGTGAGCAGAGAAAGGAGGGACCTAATGCCACCAAGAAAGGAGCACTGGGAGCAGAGTGCCTCCTTTGGACCCAAGGTGCCTGATGACAAGGACCTTCCCCCAGAACCAACAGAGAAAAAGCCTTCCCCTAGAGCTTGCACCTGAATTCGGACTTCTAGTCTCCTAAACTGTGAGAGAGTAAACTCCTGTTTGTTAAACCCACTAACTTGTGGTATTTCTATTATACCAGCACTAGATAACTAAGACAAGGACTTAAAATATCTGTTCAGCCTACTCAAGGTTGTTAAAAAGAACATACAAGAACATTTTTATGAAAGGCTCTTCAAATTTCTAAGTGCAATACAAATCCAAAGAATTGTATCGGAACATAATTTATCTGGATTAAAATGACTGTTGTAGTAGACAAGTGTTGTTTCCTTACTTATTTCAAATTAGTCAAAAGGAAACTTGCCTGATTGGAAGTCTACCTATAAATATCTATTAAGTATGTTTCATGTAATATTAAAAAAAAAAAACTCATGTCAAGGGAAAAATGTGAGAACAGCACAGAGCTGTGTATCCTAAGCTTCTCTCTACTAATATAAACATGTGCTACCTCCATCCCAGTCACAAACTATTGGGAATAAAGAAACTTAGTGTATAGCTTTTTGAAGAACTGGACTAATAAGGGAGCAGAATAATAAGTTTATTCAACAACTGTTTATTGAGTGCTTAGCATGTGGCAGGAAAAATTCTAGGCCCTTGGGATACAATACTGAACTAAAACAAGCAAACAAACAAAAATTCCTGTCCTCATGGAGCTTACACTATTCAGCATGGGATGGAAGGGGGACGTAGACAATGCACAACAAACATACTAAGGTATATTGCATACCCCCATGTGTCTGTCAGTTTGTCGTACTGTGGGGGCTTGCATGTTGCTGTGAGGCTGGAAGCTATTCAGATACCAACAGGGTCACCCAGGGAGGACAGGATTCAGCGGAGCTTCCAGACTAAGACAGACTAGGAAGAAGGACCCAACAATCTACTTCTGAAAAGAACTGGCCAGTGAAAATCTTATGAGTAACAGCGGAACATTGTCTGATATAGTGTCAGAAGTTGAGCCCCCCAGGTTGGAAGGCACTCAAAAGACGACTAGGAAAGAGCTGCCTTCTCAAAGTAAAGTCAACCTTAATGACATGGATGGAGCAAAGCTTTCAAGACCTTCATGTGCTGATGTGGCATGACTCAAAACGAGAAGAAACAGCTGCAAACATCCATTAATAATCAGAACCTAGAATGTACAAAGTATGAATCTACGAAAATTAGAAATTGTCAAAAATGAAATGGAATGCATAAACATCGATATCCTAGGCATTAGTGAGCTGAAATGGACTGGTATTTTCCATTTTCAATCGGACAATCATACAGTCTACTATGCGAGGAATGACAACTTGAACAGGAATGGTGTTGCATTCACTGTCAAAAAGAACATTTAAAGATCTATCCTGAATTACAATACTGTCAGTGATAGGATAATATCCATACACCTGCAAGGTTCCAGCCAGTTAATACGGCTATTATTCGAATTTATGCACTAACCACTAGGGCCAAAGATAAAGAAATTAAAGATTTTTATCAGCTTCTGCAGTCTGAAATTGATCAAACATGCAATCAGGATGCACTAATAATTACTGGTGATTATAATGTGAAAGTTGCAAGCAAAGAAGAACGATCAGTAGCTGGAAGATATGGCCTCGGTGATAGAAACAATGCCGGAGATTGAATGATAGAATTTTGCAAGACCAATGACTTCTTCATTGCAAATACCTTTTTTCACCGACATAAATGGCGACCATACACATGGACCTCACCAGATGAATACACAGGAATCAAACTGACTACATCTGTGGACAGAGACGATGGAAAACCTCAATATCATCAGTCAGAACAAGGCCAGGGGCCAACTGTGGAACACACCATCACCTGCTCATATGCAAGTTCAAGCTGAAACTGAAGAAAATCAAAACAAGTCCACTAGAGCCAAAATAGGACCTTAAGTATATCTTATCTGAATTTAGAGACCATCTCAAGAACAGATTTGACGAGCTGAACACGAATGACCAAATACCAGATGAGTTGTGGAATGACATCAAGGATGTCATACATGAAGAAAGCAAGAGTTCACTGAAAAGACAGGAAAGAAAGAAAAGACCAAGATGGATGTCGAAGGAGACTCTGAGACTTGCTCTCGAACGTCGAGCAGCTAAAGCAAAAGGAAGAAATGATGAAGTCAAAGAACTGAAGATTTCAAAGGCCAGCTCGAGAAGACAAAGTATTATAATGACATGTGCAAAGAGGTTGAGAGAGAAAACCAAAAGGGAAGAACATGCTCGGTGCTTCTCAAGCTGTAAGAACTGAAGAAAAAATTCAAGCCTCGAGTTGCAATAGTGAAGGATTCTATGGGGAAAATATTAAAGGGGCAGGAAGCATCAAAAGAAGATGGAAGGAATACACAGAGTTACTATACCAAAAAGAATTAGTTGATGTTCAACCATTTCAAGAGGTAGCATATGATCAGGAACTGATGTTATACTGAAGGAAGAAGTCCAAGCTGTGCTGAAGGCATTGGCAAAAAACAAGGCTCCAGGAATTAACAGAATACCAACTGTTTCAACAAACAGACGCAGCACTGGAGGTGCTCACTTGTCTATGCCAAGAAATATGGAAGACAGCTTCCTGGCCAACTGACTGGGAGAGATCCATATTTATGCCTATTCCCAAGAAAGGTGATCCAACCGAATGCGGAATTTATCGAATAATATCGCTATTATCACACGCAAGTGAAATTTTGCTTAGAATCATTCAAAAGCTGCTGCAGCAGTATATCGACAGGGAACTGCCAGAAATTCAGGCCGGATTCAGAAAAGGATGTGGACCCAGGGATATCATTGCTGATGTCAGATGGATCCTGGCTGAAAGCACAGAAAGCCAGAAGGAAGATGTTTACCTGTGTTTTACCAACTATGCAAAGGCATTTGACTGTGTGGATCATGACAAATTATGGATAACACTGCAAAGAATAGGAATTCCAGAACACTTAATTGTGGTCATGAGGAACCTGTACATAGATCAAGTGGCAGTTGTTCAGACAGAACAAGGGGATGCTGAGTGGTTTAAAGTCAGGAAAGGTGTGCATCAAGCTTGTATCCTTTCACCATATGTATTCAATCTGTATGTGAGCAAACAATAAAAGAAGCCAGACTATGTGAAGAAGAACAGGGCATCAGGATTGAAGGAACACTCGCTTACAACCTATGTTATGCAGATGACACAACCTTGCTTGCTGAAAGTGAAGAGGACTTGAAATACTTACTAATGAAGATCAAAGACCACAGCCTTCGGTACGGATTACACCTCAACATAAAACAAAACTCCTCACAACTGGACCAATAAGCAACATCATGATAAATGGAGAAAAGATTGAAATTGTGAAGGATTTCATTTTACTTGGATCCGCAATCAACACCCATGGAAGCAGCAGTCAAGAAACCAAAAGACACATTGCACTGGGCAAATCTGCTGCAAACGACCTCTTTGAAGTGTTGAAAAGCAAAGACGTCACCTTGAAGACCAAGGTGCGCCTGATCCAAGCCATGGTATTTTCAATTGCATCATATGCATGTGAAAGCTGGACAGTGAATAAGGAAGACTGAGGAATTGATGCCTTTGAATTGTGGTGTTGATGAAGAATATTGAATATAATACCATGGACTGCCAAAAGAAAGAACAAATCTGTCTTGGAAGCAGTACAACCAGAATGCTCCTTAGAAGCAAGGATGGCGAGACTGCGTCTTACATACTTTGGATATGTTGTCAGGAGGGATGAGTCCATGGAGAAGGACATCATGGCTGGGAAAGTACAGGGTCAGCGGAGAAGAGTTAGACCCTCAACAAGGTGGATTAACACAGTGGCTGCAACAATAGGCTCAAGCATAACGATTGTAAGGATGGCGCAGGACTGGGAAGTGTTTTGTTCTGTTGTACATGGGGTCGCTATGAGTTAGACTCAATGGCACCTAACAACAACAACATATTGCATAGTGTATTGGAAGGTGATAAGTACTGGGGAAGGGTAAGTGGAGCAGGCTAAGGGGCTCTAAATTAGAGAAGCAGAGAAGACCTCACTGAGAAGGTGACATCTGAACCAAGAATTGAGTAAGGTTTGGGAGTTAGCCTCTGAGTTCCAGGCACAGAGAACAGCCAGTGCAAATGATATAATGAAGGGGCATATCAGACATGCTTGAGGAGCAGAAAGGAGTTAAGAGGGAAATTCTGAAGATTCAAAAGGACAGAAAAATGAGAAGCAATGTAAAGAAACAGATCACCTGTCTCAATTAGTTTCTCACCGCAATCATTGTACACAGTTTTTCTCAGCTGATAAACTGAGCACTCCAGCACTGCAAGTTTGGGAAAACCTCCTTGACCTTCGTTCTGTGCTCTGAACCTCTTTACAAACAGAACTAAGGTCTCAGGGCCAAGACTATCTTCTTTCTAGGCAGTGTTTTTTTTTTTTTTAATTTGACTAATGAATGAAACTCTTATACAAAGGAAAGAAAAAAATTTCTAGCATGTTCCTTAGTGTTAATATATTATTTGGATTATGTTGTTGTTGTTGTTAGGTGCCATCCAGTCGGTTCTGACTCATAGCGACTCTATGCACAACAGAACGAAACACTGCCCGGTCCTGCGCCATCCTTACGATCATTGCTATGCTTGAGCTCATTGTTGTATCCACTTTGTCAATCCACCTCGTTGAGGGTCTTCCTCTTTTCCACTGACCCTGTACTCTGCCAAGCATTTTTGATTATTTGATTAAAATAAAATATATATATATATACATTAAATATACGAAAACATACAACGAAATGGCAACAGCACTAAAACAAATTTATGAAATAAAGCAAAATTTATGCATTAAACACAAACAAGACAGAAAAAAAAAACAGGTATGATTCTAATTAATAATGTTCCTTTACTGTGACCGATGTAAAGGAACATCATTAATTAAAAGACGTTATTTTGCTGGAATGAAGCCGCCATGCTTGCGATGCGATTCTAACACTGACTGCTACAGCAAACGTTATTCTGAGAACCACAAGGTACTGCATGATGCTGAGTGAGGACTCAATTCTTCTCATTTTTCTCTATTAAAACTACTGTCCACAAACATCATTTACATATAAAAAAATTCTTTTTTTTTTTTTTAGCACAAACATCATTTACATAATAAGCTTACCTTTTATCTTTTCTCGTAAACCCAGAATATTAAAGTAATATTACTTGGTGTCAGCAACGTTATAGCCACAAATGCTATGAACTGATGATCCTGATAAGCCTGGATATGTTTATATGCTTTGAGGGGATTATCTCTGGCACAAAAACACAAAACTTAAAACTTCTCGTAAAAAACACACCCCTGAGAATATATGCTGACAGACCCCCAGGGACTGGGATCTCGTGGCTCCATTGTAGCATGAAGTCAGGAGAGGAGACGAGACCACTGAGGTGTGTGTTTGTGTGTGTGTGTGTGTGTGTGTGCGCGCGCTACAGGCAAGAGAACAACATGCTGAATTAGAGGACAGGAAGCCCAGCATTTGTTTCCCTTGGTGTGACTCTGGGAATATCTCTTAGCAATTCTGTTTTAAAAGTAGCAGCAGTAGACAATTATCAAATTCAAAATCCTCATTCACCTCCAATTAAATAAGGCTTATAAGCACTGAGTTATTGATAGGCATTCTGTAAACTATAATTGTGTTATGTTTAATTGTACAAAAAGGTCATGTTCTAAAGACTAATTTTTTGCTTTTTCATGACTTTCTTTAGGTATATGAATTGAATACTTTATTGCATGTTGATTATCTACTTTGTTCAAAGTGCTTTATAAACCTAAATTCATGTAATCTTCATCTATGGGGTAGATGCTATTATTATTCTCATATACAGAATGGGATACTGAAGCACGTGGGCATAACTGTAATATGCTCAAAGATACATGACTATTTGATAGCAGAGCCAGGATTCAATCCAGCTGTTTGGCTTCAGAGTGCATGTGTTTAACTGCCACTCTACGCTACCCTGTACTTACTTGTGGGCCTTCAACTTACACCTATTCTCTTTTCCTGAACACATTTATAGCACTGAATCATATGTATGATTTTCAATACATAAAAACAGAAACTAAAAAAATGAAATAAGGGGTGAACTTTTCTAACTAGAAAAAAAGCGGAAACATTTTGGCAGTTTTGAAGACGTATAAGTGCTTGGGTTACTGGATGTATATACTTCATGGGTCCAGAGAGCTGCTTTTTGATGATAAGTTAACCTTCATTGAAAGGGAAGGCTAGCATTGGGGGCATGACTATTGCTATTGTGAGGAGCATCCCCATAAAACTGAACAGAAATACAAACCTCTCTATAGGATAATCTTTACAGGCCAGAAAAGCTATAGTTCCTGGGATTTGAAAGCATAAGTATATTGATAAATATTAAATAGTGACTCCAAATCTGTTGTGATTAGTCACTTTATGGACCATTCAAGACAAATTTTTCACCCATGTCTGGTTTCTCTCTCCATACAGCACACCATTAATTGAAAGAGTATACCATGCATGAAATTAACTGTCGTATTACAGAATTGTCTCTTGCAGGCAAACGGATGTGCTGTCAAGAACCCTTACAAAGAGATGTCTTCAGTACAGCATTTCCTAAAGCACCTTTTCAGAAACCCTAGTCCTCTGAGAAGTTACTAGGAAAATGGTGTTCCTTGTCAAATAGAGTGGGATGTGCTGGACACTATACTCTCCTCTAGGTGTTCACAGCCTACATTAGCAAATACAAAAGCTCCCAGAAGTCTTCTGGCTTCTACAGTGTCCTAAACTGATTCGACCATGGAGCCCTTTACCACCTAACATCTACAAAGAGCCTGGGGAATGTAGTTTGAGAAACTGTGATTTGGTAAAATCCCCACAATTCTGAATTTGCCTCCTGGCTCTGCAAGAGGTATGATGTGTCAAGTTCCCAGATTGGTCAGAATCAGAAAGGCAGACTAAGTTGACCATGAAAGATAACTTGCGGGGGCGGGGGGGGGGAGCAATTCTTGCATCCTCTGGTCCTCTAGGCAAACTACATAGAAAGCCACATTATGATCAGAAGTTTGGTGGCAGCATGAAATCAGAAGTAAGGGAGTAAGTTCAGACGTTTAAAGACCTCCAGCTAACGCTATGTGATATATGCCCGACTGGCCTTTGAGACCACAAAGTGCATCCTCTCCAGTG
This sequence comes from Elephas maximus indicus, assembly GCF_024166365.1. Classification (NCBI taxonomy): domain Eukaryota; kingdom Metazoa; phylum Chordata; class Mammalia; order Proboscidea; family Elephantidae; genus Elephas; species Elephas maximus. The sequence goes on from NC_064824.1 coordinate 94,703,811, forward strand.
CAGTGATTAGAAAGGACTGCATTGCTCACTCCAAGCTTCTACAGCTATTGAAGACCCCTTCTGATTATTCACAGCCTCTCAGATAATTCAAAGCCTTGGGTCCTTGATACTCAGGGCTTGGAATAATAATGTTGTTAGGTGTTGTTAAGTAGATTTTCAACTCATAGCAACCCCATGTGACAGAGCAGAACTGTCCCATAGGTCTTCCTAGCCTGTAATCTTTACGAAAGCAGATCGCAGGTCTTTATTCCATGGAGCCTTTGGGTAGGTGAAAACTGCCAAACTTTTGGTTAGCATCTGAGCATTTAACCATTACACTACCAGGGCTCCTTTGGAATAATAATCCAAAAACCCACTAAACCAAACCCGCTGCCATCGAGTCGATTCCAACTCATACAGACCCTAGCAGACAGAGTAGAACTGCCCAATAGAGTTTCCAAGGAGCGCCTGGCAGATTTGAACTGCCAACCTCTTGGTTAGCAGCTGTAGCACTTAACCACTACGCCACCAGCGTTTACGGAATAATAATAGTTAACATTTATTCAGTACATTTATTCACTTCTTGATGATAGGAACTGTATGAAGTACTTTATATTCATTATCTCTTATAATTTTCCCCACAACTCCATGAAAAAAAAAAAAGGAGACCCTATTATTATACACATTTTATTCATGAGTCATCTGAGGCTCAAAGAAGTTAGGTAGCTAGCCAAAAGACACAAAGAAAAAGTAGCTAAGTCCACATTTGAATCCAGGTCACTGGTCTTTGGAGTCTGCACTCTTAACCAACCCTAGCTTTAATGACTTAAAGATCTGAGAAGCTTTCAAGTTCTTTAAGGGTACTTGGCATGATCAATCTGTCAATGTTATATAGTTTAATTTTCAGAGAGAATTATTTTTACATTCTTGCCAGCAGTCCTTGTACTTCCCATAATTATCACATCTCATGTCTTCACAGCAGCTACTTGATCACCTCTCAAACTGAGCAACAAAAGTTGCTGGACAAGAGCGAGGCCAAGATGGCGGACTAGGTGGACACTACCGCGGATCCCTCTTGCAACAAAGACTTGGAAAAACAAGGGAATCGATCACAAACATAACAATCTACGAACTCTGAACAACAAGCACAGACTTAGAGATGGAAAACGAACAAATACGGGCAGACAGCGACCGTTTTCAGAACCAGGAGCCAGCATACCAGCTGACTACCTGGAAAATCTAGTTTCCCAGTGATGGCTCGGAGACAGCAGTCCATATCAAACCACATAAAGAAACAGACCATGACAGCTTCTCCAACCCCCCAAACAAAAGAATCAAAATCTTTCCCAAATGAAGATACAATCCTGGAATTATCAGATACAGAATATAAAAAACTAATTTACAGAATGCTTCAAGACATCACAAACGAAATAAGGCAAACTGCAGAAAAAGCCAAGGAACACACCAATAAAACTGTTGAAGAACTCAAAAAGATTATTCAAGAACATAGTGGAAAAATTAACAAGTTGCAAGAATCCATAGAGAGACAGCATGTAGAAATCCAAAAGATTAACAATAAAATTACAGAATTTGACAACGTAATAGAAAGTCAGAGGAGCAGACTCGAGCAATTAGAATGTAGACTGGGACTTCTGGAGGACCAGGGAAACAACACCAACATAGCTGAAAAAAAATCAGATAAAAGAATTAAAAAAAATGAAGAAACCCTAAGAATCACGTGGGACTCTATCAAGAAGGATAACTTGCGGGTGATTGAAGTCCCAGAACAGGGAGGGGGGACAGAAAACACAGAGAAAATAGTTGAAGAAATCCTGACACAAAACCTCCCTGACATCGTGAAAGACGAAAGGATATCTATCCAAGATGCTCATCGAACCCCGTTTAAAATTGATCCAAAACGAAAAACACCAAGACATATTATCATCAAACTTGCCAAAACCAAAGACAAACAGAAAATTTTAAAAGCAGCCAGGGAGAAAAGAAAGGTTTCCTTCAAGGGAGAATCAATAAGAATAAGTTCAGACTACTCAGCAGAAACCATGCAGGCAAGAAGGGAATGGAACGACGTATACAGAGCACTGAACGAGAAAAACTGCCAACCAAGGACCATATATCCAGCAAAACTCTCTCTGAAATATGAAGGAGAAATTAAGATATTTACAGATAAACACAAGTTTAGAGAATTTGCAAAAACTAAACCAAGACTGCAAGAAATGCTAAAGGAGATTGTTTGGCTGGATGACCAATAATATCAGGTACCAGCACAATACAAGGTCACAAAACAGAACGTCCCGATATCAACGCAACTCAAATAGGGAAAGCACAAAAACAAACAAATTAAGACTAATTCTAAAAAATAAATAAATAAACAAAATAATACACATAACAGGAAATCATGGAAATCAATAGACAAACGATCACAATAATCAAAAAGAGGGACTAAATACAGGAGGCATTGAACTGCCAGATGGAGAGGGATACAAGGCGATATAGAAGGATGCAAGTTAGGTTTTTACTTAGAAAAATAGGGGTAAATAAAAAGGTAACCACAAAAAGGAATAACAATTCCATAACTCAAGAAAAAAGCCAAGAAAAACGTAACGACTCAATAAACACAAAGTTAAACATTATGAAAATGAGGATCTCACAAGCTACTAAGAAAAACGTCTCAGCACAAAAAAGCATGTGGAAAAATGAAATGGCCAACAACACACATGAAAAGGCATCAAAATGACAGCACTGAAAACTTATTTATCTATAATTACGCTGAATGTAAATGGACTAAATGCACCAATAAAGAGACAGAGAGTCACGGACTGGATAAAGAAACACGATCCATCTATATGTTGCCTACAAGAGACACACCTTAGACTTAGAGACACAAACAAACTAAAACTCAAAGGATGGAAAAAAATATATCAAGCAAACAATAAGCAAAAAAGAAGAGGAGTAGCAATATTAATTTCTGACAAAATAGACTTTAGACTTAAATCCGCCACAAAGGATGAAGAAGGACACTATATAATGATAAAAGGGACAATTGATCAGGAAGACATAACCATATTAAATATTTACGCACCTAATGACAGGGCTGCAAGATACATAAATCAAATTTTAACAGAATTGAAAAGTGAGATAGACACCTCCACATTTATAGTAGGAGAATTCAACACACCACTTTTGGAGAAGGACAGGACATCCAGTAAGAAGCTCAATAGAGACACGGAAGACCTAATTACAACCATCAATCAACTTGACCTCATTGACTTATACAGAACTCTCCACCCAACTGCTGCAAAATATACTTTTTTTTCTAGCGCACATGGAACATTCTCTAGAATAGACCACATATTAGGTCATAAAACAAATCTTTCCAGAATCCAAAACATCAAAATATTACAAAGCATCTTCTCAGACCACAAGGCAATGAAGCTAGAAATCAATAACAGAAAAACTAGGGAAAAGAAATCAAATACTTGGAAAATGAACAATACCCTCCTGAAAAAAGACTGGGTTATAGAAGACATCAAGGAGGGAATAAGGAAATTCTTAGAATGCAATGAGAATGAAAATACTTCCTATCAAAACCTCTGGGACACAGCAAAAGCAGTGCTCAGAGGCCAATTTATATCAATAAATGCACACATACAAAAAGAAGAAAGAGCCAAAATCAGAGAACTGTCCCAACAACTTGAACAAATAGAAAGTGAGCAACAAAAGAACCCATCAGGCACCAGAAGAAAACAAATAATAAAAATGAGAGCTGAACTAAATGAATTAGAGAACAGAAAAACAATTGAAAGAATTAACAAAGCCAAAAGCTGGTTCTTGGAAAAAATTAACAAAATTGATAAACCATTGGCTAGACTGACTAAAGAAATACAGGAAAGGAAACAAATAACCCAAATAAGAAACAAGAAGGACCACATCACAACAGAACCAAATGAAATCAAAAGAATCATATCAGATTACTACATAAAATTGTACTCTAACAAATTTGAAAACCTAGAAGAGATGGATAAATTCTTGGAACAATACTACCTACCTAAACTAACACATTCAGAAGTAGAACAACTAAATAGACCCACAACAAAAAAAGAGATTGAAACCGTAATCAAAAAACTTCCAGCAAAAAAAAGTCCCAGCCCAGACGGCTTCACTGCAGCGTTCAACCAAACCTTCAGAGAAGACTTAACACCATTACTATTGAAGGTATTTCAAAGCATAGAAAAAGACGGAATACTACCCAACTCATTCTATGAAGCTACCATCTCCCTGATACCAAAACCAGGTAAAGACATTACAAAAAAAGAAAATTTTAGACTTATATCCCTCATGAACATAGATGCAAAAATCCTCAACAAAATTCTAGCCAATAGAATCCAACAACACATCAAAAAAATAATTCACCATGATCAAGTGGGATTTATACCAGGTATGCAAGGCTGGTTTAATATCAGAAAAACCATTAATGTAATCCATCACATAAATAAAACAAAAGATAAAAACCACATGATCTTATCAATTGATGCAGAAAAGGCATTTGACAAAGTCCAACACCCATTTATGATAAAAACTCTTACCAAAATAGGAATTGAAGGAAAATTCCTCAACATAATAAAGGGCATCTATGCAAAGCCAACAGCCAATATCACTCTAAATGGAGAGAACCTGAAAGCATTTCCCTTGAGAACGGGAACCAGACAAGGATGCCCTTTATCACCACTCTTATTCAACATCGTACTTGAAGTCCTAGCCAGGGCAACTAGGCTAGACAAAGAAATAAAGGGTATCCAGATTGGTAAGGAGGAAGTAAAGCTATCACTATTTGCAGATGACATGATCATATACACAGAAAACCCTAAGGAATCCTCCAGAAAACTACTGAAACTAATAGAAGAGTTTGGAAGAGTATCAGGATATAAAATAAACATACAAAAATCACTTGGATTCCTCTACATCAACAAAAAGAACACCGAAGAGGAATTAACCAAATCAATACCATTCACAGTAGCCCCCAAGAAGACTAATACTTAGGAATAAATCTTACCAAGGATGTAAAAGACCTATACAAAGAAAACTACAAAGCTCTACTACAAGAAATTCAAAAGGACATAATTAAGTGGAAAACCATACCTTGCTCATGGATAGGAAGACTTAACATAGTAAAAATGTCTATTCTACCAAAAGCCATTTATACATATAACGCACTTCTGATCCAAATTCCAATGTCATACTTTAAGGGGACAGAGAAACAAATCACTAATTTCATATGGAAAGGAAAGAACCCCCGGATAAGCAAAACATCACTGAAAAAGAAGAAGAAAGTGGGAGGCCTCACCCTACCTGATTTCAGAACCTATTATATAGCTACAGTAGTCAAAACAGCCTGGTACTGGTACAACAACAGGCACATAGACCAATGGAACAGAACTGAGAACCCAGATATAAATCCATCCACGTATGAGCAGCTGATATTTGACAAAGGAACAGTGTCAGTCAATTGGGGAAATAATAGTCTTTTTAACAAATGGTGCTGGCATACCTGGATATCCATTTGCAAAAGACTGAAACAGGACCCATACCTCACACCATGCACAAAAACTAACTCCAAGTGGCTCAAAGACCTAAACATAAAGACTAAAACGATAAAGATCATGGAAGAAAAAATAAGATCTACCCTAGGAGCCCTAATACAGGGCATAAACAGAATACAAAACATTACCAAAAATGATGAAGAGAAACCAGATAACTGGGAGCTCCTAAAAATCAAACACCTATGCTCATCTAAAGACTTCACCAAAAGAGTAAAAAGACCACCTACAGACTGGGAAAGAATTTTCAGCTATGACACCTCCGACCAGCGCCTGATCTCTAAAATCTACATGATTCTGTCAAAACTCAACCACAAAAAGACAAAGAACCCAATCAAGAAGTGGGCAAAGGATATGAACACACATTTCACTAAGGAAGATATTCAGGCAGCCAACAGATACATGAGAAAATGCTCTCGATCATTAGCCATTAGAGAAATGCAAATTTAAACTACGATGAGATTCCATCTCACACCAACTAGACTGGCATTAATCCAAAAAACACAAAATAATAAATGTTGGAGAGGCTGCGTAGAGATTGGAACTCTCATACACTGCTGGTGGGAATGTCAAATGGTACAACCACTTTGGAAATCCATCTGGTGTTATCTTAAACAGTTAGAAATAGAACTACCATACAACCCAGAAATCCCACTCCTCGGAATATACCCTAAAGATACAAGAGTCTTCACACAAACAGATATATGCACACCCATGTTTATTGCAGCTCTGTTTACAATAGCAAAAAGCTGGAAGCAACCAAGATGTCCGTCAACGGATGAATGGGTAAATAAATTGTGGTATATTCACACAATGGAATACTACGCATCGATAAAGAACAGTGACGAATCTCTGAAACATTTCATAACATGGAGGAATCTGGAAGGCATTATGCTGAGCGAAATTAGTCAGAGGCAAAAGGACAAATATTGTATAAGACCACTATTATAAGATCTTGAGAAATAGAAAAAACAGAGAAGAACACATACTTATGTGGTTACAAAGGGGAGAGGGAGGGAGGGAGGGAGAGGGCTTTTTATTGATCAATCTGTAGATAAGAACTGCTTTGGGTGAAGGGAAGGACAACACTCAATACAAGGAAGGTCAGCTTAATTGGACTGGATTAAAAGCAAAGAGGTTTCCGGGATAAAATGAAAGCTTCAAAGGTCAGCGGAGCAGGGGCTGGGGTCTGGGGAACTTGGTTTGAGGGGACTTCTAAGTCAATGGGCAAAACAATTCTATTATGAAAACACTCTGCATCCCACTTTGAATTGTGGCGCCTGGGGTCCTAAATGCCAACAAGCGGCCATCTAAGATACATCAATTGGTCTCAACCCACCTGGAGCAAAGGCAAAGGAAGAACACCAAGGTCACACGACAACTAAGAACCCAAGAGACAGAAAGGACCACATGAACCAGAGACCTACATTATCCTGAGACCAGAAGAACTAGTTGGTGCCCAGCCACAATCGATGTCTGTCCTGTCAGGGAGCACAACAGACAACTCCTGAGGGAGCAGGAGACCAATGGGATACAGACCCCAAATTCTCATTAAAAGACCACACCTAATGGTATGATTGTGACGAGAGGAATCCCAGAGACAATGCTCCCCAGAACTTCTGATGACACAGGACAGGAACCATCCCCGAAGACAAATCATCAGGCATGAAAAGGACTGGTCAGTGGGGGGGAGAGAGATGCTGATGAAGAGTGAGCTAATTAAATCAGCTGGACAGGGGAGAGTGTGTTGGCAACTCTTGACTGGAGGGGGGATGGGAAGATAGAGAGAGAGGGAAGATGGCAAAATTGGCACGAAACGAGAGACTGTGGGGGCTGACTCAATAGGGGGAGAGCAAGCGGGAGAAGGGAGTAAGATGTATGTAAACCTACATGTGACAGACTGATTGGAATGGTAAATGTTCACTTGAAGCTTAATAAAAAAAAAAAAGTTGCTGGACAGAATACTAAACACAGCGGGTGACCCTGGGTAGGTTAATAGTCTTCTGTGCCTTCATTTTCTCACCTGTATGACAGAAATTACACTTGCACTGATTCATAAAGTGGTAGGGAAGGTACTGTGATGCATTTTTAGCTTCCTGAGGAAAGAACGCCATCTACATCCTAGTTTTTTTGGATTAACCCACATTTTAGTTCCAATGCCTGCTTCTGTCAAATACATTCTCTAATCTGGAAACAAATACTCATTTCTGCAATGCCTTTCATCATATGAAATAAGATACTTGAAGATAAGTTAATTAAGACTTCATACAAAAGACTTACTGTTGCTGTTATTAGGTGCCATCAAGTCAGTTCCGACTCATAGCAACCCTGTGTACAACAGAACAAAACACTGCTAGGTTCTGCGCCATCCTCACAATCATTGTTATGTTTGAGCCCATTGTTACAGCCATTGTGTCGGTCCATCTCATTGAGGATCTTCCTCTTCTTCGCTGACCCTCTATTTTACCAAGCATGATGTCCTGCTCCAGAGAGTGATACCTTCTGATAACATGTGCAAAGTACGTGAGACACAGTCTCGCCATCTTTGCTTCTAAGGAGCATTCTGGTCGTACTTCTTCCAAGACAGATTTGTTCATTCTTTTGGCAGTCCAGGGTATATTCAATATTCATCACCAATACCACGATTCAAAGGCATCAATTCTTCAGTCTTCTTTATTCAACATCCAGCTTTCACATGCATAGGAGGCAACTGAAAACACCATGGCTTGAGTCAGGCGCACCTTAGTCTTTGAGGTGACATCTTTGCTTTTCAACACTTTAAAGACATCTTTTGCAGTTGATTTGCCCAATGCAATCCATCTTTTGATTTCTTGACTGCTGCTTCCATGGGTGTTGACTGCGGATCCAAGTAAAATGAAATCCTTGACAAATTTAATCTTTTCCCCGTTTATCATGTTGTTGCTTATTCATCCAGTTGTGAAGGTTTTTGTTTTATGTTGAGATGTAATCCATACTGAAGGCTGTGGTCTTTAGGTCTTTGATCTTTATCAGTAAGTGCTTCAAGTCCTCTTCACTTTCAGCAAGTCTAAGAAAGAAAGTCTAAAGAAGACTTCCTAGACATATCCAAACAACTCATAGGATTGGCATGCTTGGTTAAAAGGCTTAGGATCATAGTCTTGTGAAACAACTTAGTCAATTGGTGTAACACAGTTCACAAGGATAACATTCTATACTCTAGTTTCGTGAGTAGCATCTGGGGTCTTCAGAGCTTGCAAGTGGCCATCTAAGATACAACCATTGGTCTCTACTCATTTGGAGCAAAAAAGAATGAAGAAAACCAAAAACTCAAAGAAGAAACTAGTCCATAGGACTAACAGCTCACATGAACCATAGCTTTTTCTAACCTAAGACCAGAAGAACTAGATGGTGCCTGGCTACCACTAACAACTGTTCTGATCAGGGACACAATAGAAGGTCCATGGACAGAATGGGAGAAAAATGTAGAACAAAATTCAAATTTCTAAAAAAGGCCAGACCTACTGTACCAATAGAGATTAGAGGAACCCCCAAGTCTATCGCCCTAAAATACCCTTTAAACTTCGCACTGAAGCTACTTCTGGAGGTCACTTTTCAGCCAAATAATAGACAGGCTTATAAAATAAACAGTATCACCCGTGAGTAATGTGTTCACTTAAATAATCAACTATATGACACCAAATGGTCAACATTTAGCCAAAGGCAAAAATGAGAAGGCAAGGAGGGGAAAGGAAGTTAGATCAATGGGAACAGAACAAATAGAATGGAGACAGTGAGAATACTGACACATTGTAAAAACTGTAACCAATGTCATGGAACAATTTGTACAATTTGTACAAAAACTGTTAAATGGCCACCTAATTTGCTGTGTAAACTTTCACCTAAAACACAATATTAAAAAAAAAAAGACTTCACACTAGCTATGAATGCTGTTTTTGTGATTTCATTTCTTTGTGCGTGTGTATATATGTTTATAATTTTATAACAATAAGCTAAGTACTTAGACTGAAGAGAATTTTCTGATTTAAACTTTGCATATTGTCTGGGAAATTCTACAATGCGAAAGATGGATTTCTTTATTAATCTATTTTCTCATACTCGCTGACACCGGTGAAGGGTATCATCCATTTGCCCCTCCTCTCCCATATACACTATAACCTTCTCCACTCTGCCACTCTGCTCTCTGCCCTGGAAAGCTGCCATGAATGAACTGTATCACTGAACTTTCTTACCGTCAAGTTTGCAATTAACCTGAACCTACGGGCAGAACGAGAAAGAGGAGTAAAAAGAGTGAGGATCGGATAGTTAAGCCCCCAGTCTTAACTACATAGCTCTCTGCAGGTTATACAGCTCCTACTAGGTGGCCCTCTCCACCTGGTTCTCTCTGTATCCAGGTTCCACTGACTTTCCCCTCTCCTCGTGTCTTCAGGACTAGAAGTGGTAATGGTACCCCTACCTCACTGTTACCACCATGTAGTAATTTATCACCCTCTATGATTTCCATGGAAACCCTGGTGGTGTAGTGGTTAACTGCTGTGGCTGCTAACCAAAGGGTCAGCAGTTCAAATCCACCAGGCGCTCCTTGGAAACTCTATGGGGCAGTTCTACTCTGTCCTATAGGGCTGCTATGAGTTGAAATCAACTCAACAGCAACAGGTTGGTTTGGTTTTGGTTTGTGATTTCCCTGTTCCCTGCCTGTACACTTGTAAATAGCCTCTGTATTAAAAACAAAACAAAAAACCAAACCTGTTGCCATCAAGTTGATTCCGCTGTATTAATGGCTCCTCAAATTACTTAAATTGAGATGCCAGCTGCATCTTGCAGGGACTCTGACTAATAAAACACTCAGTCAAGAACTTCTTTGTATCATCTTTTATACTGAACTGACATGCTCTCATTATAATACTTAACTGCCACGAGTGTATATTTTGGATTGTGGGTTCTCAGATTTAAAATCCAAAAGCTTATCAAGTATAACAACACAGTTTTCCTCATTTTTCAAGGTTTAGTTCTTCCATGCTTTTTCTCTCATGCTATGCTTTACATCTTTAGGACTAGAATAAAGGAAGTATGTCTTCTGGTTCTAATATGACACTGTTACATGAATTTTTTTTTTTTAAGTTACCTTTTTGGATTCTATTTATCTGTAAAACAATTTATATTAAGATTGATGACAGAACAGAATGAAATTGCATAATATTGTTCTCTATCACCTCTACCATTCATGTGTCAGTTTGTCATACTGTTGTGGCTTGGGAGTTGCTGTGATATTGGACGCTATGCCACTGGTATTTCAAATACCAGCAGCGTCACCCATGGTGGACAGGTTTCAGTGGAGATCTCAAACTAAGACAGGCTAGGAAGAAGGACCTGGAGGTCTACTTCTGAAAAAATTGGCCAGTAACAACCTTATGAATAGCAGTAGAACACTGACCGATGCGGCACCGGAAGATGAGCCCCTCAGGTTGGAAATCACTCAAAGGACGATGAGGGAAGAGCTGCTTCCTCAAAGGAGGGTCGAACTTTATGATGTAGATGGAGTTAAGCTTTCGGGACCTTCATTTGTTGAGGTGGCACGACTCAAAATGAGAAGAAACAGCTGCAAACGTCCACTAATAATCAGGATGTGGAGTGTACGAGGTATGAATCCAGGAAAACTGGAAGTCATCATAAATGGAATGCATAAAGATTGATATCCTAAGCATTACCGAGCTGAAATGAACTGGTATTGGCCATTCTGAATCAGATAATCATACAGGCTACTACGCTGGGAATGACAAATTGAAGAAGAATGGTGTCAGATTCATTGTCAAAAAGAATATTTCAAGATATATCCTGAAGTACAACACTGTGAGTGATAAGACAACATCCATACATCTACAAGGAATACCAGTTACTATGACTATTATTCAATTGTATGCGCTAACCACTAACGCCAAAGATTAAGAAACTGAAGTTTTTACTAACTTCTGCAATTTGAAACTGATCAAGCATACAATCGCGATGCACTGACAATTACTGGTGATTGAAATATGAAAGCTAGAAACAAATAAGAAGGATCAGTAGTTGGAACATGGGCCTTGGTGACAGAAATAACACCAGAGATCGCATGATAGAATTGTACAAGACCAACAACATCTTCACTGCAGATACCTTTTTTTCAACACTTAATTTTCTCAGCACTTAACTGTGCTCATGAGGAACCTGTATATAGACCAAGAGGCAGTTGTTCGAACAGAAGAAGGGGATACTGCGTGGTTTAAAATCAGGAAAGGTGTGTCTGGGTTGTACCCTTTCACCATATTTATTCAATCAGTATGCTTAGCAAATAGTCCCAGAAACTGGACTATATGAAGAAGAACACAGCATCAGGATTGGAGGAACACTCATTAACAACCTGTGATACGCAGATGACACAATGTTGCTTGCTGAAAGTGAGGAGGACTTGAAGCACTCACTGTTGAACATCAAAGACTACAGCCTTCAGTACAGATTCCACCTAAACATAAAGAACACAAAAATCCTCAAAACTACACCAATAAGAAAAAGAAAATTATGATGAGGAAAATAGCGAAGTTGTTAAGGGTTTCATTTTACTTGTATCCACAATCAACACCCATGGAAGCAGTAGTCAAGAAATCAAACAATGTATTCCACTGGGCAAATCTGCTGCAAAAGACCTCTTTAAAGTGTTAAAAACCAAAGCTTTCACTTTGAGGGCTAAGGTATTCCTGACTCAAGCCATAGTATTTTCTATCACCTCATGTACATGCCAAAGCTGGACAATGAAACAGGAAAACCAAAGAAGAATTGATGCCTTTGAATTACGGTGCTGGTGAAGAATACTGAATATACCATGGACTGCCAGAAGAAGGGATAAATCTGTCTTAGAAGACATACAGCCAAAATGATCCTTGGAAGCGAATATGGCAAGGCTTCTTCTCATGTACTCTGGACATATTATCAGGAGAGACCAGTCCCTGGAGGAGGACATCATATTTTGTAAAGCAGAGGGTCAACCAAAAAGAGGAAGACCCTCAATGAGACGGACTGACATGGTGGCTGCAACAATGGGCTCAACCATAGCAATGATTGTGAGGATGGCACATGACTGGGCGGTGTTTAGTCACTGTAAGTCAGAACCAACGCGATGGTGCCTAACAACAACAACGATCTCCTGCCTATGCCAGGCATTGTTAATTACAAAACACTTTCCAAAATTAAACCTCAACCTTTCTAAACAAAGCACTCTGTGTAGCTTCTTCTAATCAACTGGAGCCACCCAATATGATAAACCTATTTTCTGTCCCAGGGTTGTGCAATCTCTAAGGATTTTTATAGTCTTTTGATTTTAAGTTTTGTACTCATTAATTGAAATGCTTGTACAGAAACTTAAGAAAGATTCATAAAGGAAATACAAATTTTTAAATAGTATATTTTCGAGTTCAGGACTTGTAGAGAAGACTTCTTTTATTAGTGTTTTCTCAGGAATGACACACAACATAATTCATCTTATAAAATATCAAAATAATAGTTTGTAAAGCTCAGAAGTGGGAGGACGTAATGCAAAAGCATGCCAAATGCTGCCACTATGTTTCAGAAATATTGCTGAACATCATTAAAGAAATTGAAAGCAATAGAAATCAACACTGAAACTAGTTAGTAAATATACAGATAAAACGAGGACATGAAAACATCACTCTGTGAATATAACGTTTTTATGTTATCTATAAAATGAGCCCAGAATTTCGTTACAAATCATAAGAATGAAGACAGAGAAGAATTTGTTTTCTATCTCCCTACTTATATAAGGTATAAAATAAAGCAATTTTATAAAACCAAAAACGAAACCCAATGCTGTTGATTTGATTCATACTCAGTGACCCTGGAGGACAGAGGAGAACTGCCCCATATGGTTTCCAAGGAGCAGCTTGTGGATTCAAACTGTCAACCTTTTGGTTAGCAGCCACAGCTCTTAACCACTGTACCACCAGGGCTTCATATATATTTATTTACATACATATATATGTATGTATCTGTATGTATGTGTATATATACACACATGCACACACATGCATACATGTACATACATATGCACATATTTATAGACATATATACATACATACACACCCCAACTAATTAAACCCCACATTTTTTCAAACCCTAATCAAATCCTATAGGAAACTTCTTTGAAGTCCTCTACGAAACCACCTTTGGCTCTCAGTTCACTGTGGCATCTTCCTCTCTTTAACAGATCATTTACTATCTATACCACTCATTTCTCACCTAATTGTATGCCTCTTTAGCTATGGATCTGTTGATATGTATCTTGTCTCCCCAGTGAGAGTAAAATTCTCATGGTATTATACAGATCCAGGAGTTGAATAACTCTGAGGAAAAATAAGAAAATAAACAGAGGTGGAGGTATGGCTCCCAAACCAATGTATGTTTACAATCCAATGTTATTTACATTGATTTTGTTTCAATTAATAATGATATATTGGGCCCAAAATTCATTCTGAATCTCACAATGGCTACTGCATATAGGCTTGATAGTTCTAGAGCTCCTTTCAGACTGTGCCTCTCAAATTGAGCACCAATACCCATACACTTGTGAGCTGGGGAACCCAGGTCTCATTATAAACACAAAGCATATTTGTTGGAGCCTAATTTTGTTCAAAGATTTGAGGTAGGAGATGAAGCACCAAGTAACATTAGGTAATTACACTGGTAATTTTAAAACAGCATTTCCATATGAAAACATATGTGTTATTACAAAGAGACTAAGGTAAAACAATACTTCAAAAAATTCACCCTGGTAACAGGTTATTTTGGGCTAGACTTCCAGAGACCAATGTTACTTATTCATTGTCTTCTGCAGTAGGAATACTCTAGTGGAAACTCTAGGAAGTGCTATTTTAAGTATTCCACAAAACTGAGGATAAAGGGCCAACTATTAGAACAGTGACTGCTGATCAAGCTCTTCTGCAAAATCAATTATCATGCTTTGTATTTATGAAAATACAAAACATTTATTCATTTTTTCGCCATTCATATAGGACTTATGGTACTCACTTGAGGGATGAAGAAACTAAATTTACATAACTTGCCCAAGTTCAAACCATTAATAAGTGACATAGGTGGATTTCAAACCCAGAATACCGAACACCAATGTTACTTCTTTCTAACCACAGCCTCCTAAGTAGCACTGACAATGCCTGGACACACAGGCTTAATACCTGTGGATTTAAATAAACTCAGAGAGGAGGACCTAGCATAGCAAGTACTCAGTGATTCTATCACAAACAATTGAACACAAGAGTAATTAATAACTCTAAAACAAGTAATTATTAATTAATAACTCTAAAACAATAAAATGTGCTAGAACCTGAAAACGTGGAAAATTTGTCTTATAGGAAAATTAACTGTCTCCCTTTGTTAGGCCATTTTCCAAAAGCATCTTCAGAAATTTAAGAAGCAAATCTCAAATTTTCACAATTTTTTTCTAATCACACAGGGAATAGCATTCGGTGTCTTTGAGCCTTCACTATGAGACTACTGAGGTCTTTTCAGAAGGGATAGCCTGATTGTAACTGCCAATATTGTAGAGGAACTGCAGCTCTCCTGTTACACACATCAGCAAGGAAATGGGACAGACAGAGGAAGGATTTTCGTGTTGGGGGAAGGCAGAGTAGGGTATATGACTAATGCCTGCATACCTCTGGAAAAGATATAACATTTTTGCTCTTGAGTGAAAAGATAAGCTTGGGTATTGTATTAAAATCAAGCCCTTTGGACTGAAACAGGATAGCCTAGAAATAGTTCAGAAGCACGGGATACTTGAAACTGAAAAACATGCTTTCAAAGAGGTTATTTTTATAAACCAAGTATGCACAGGAAATTTTGTTATTCTACTTCTACTCCATAGCCTAAAGATCTGTATTGTCCTAGACAAAGACATTCTTGGACTGAGTCCCAGTCACACCGTTGGTTTCCTTAAAAATTATGAAACTCGTACTAAATATCACTTGTTCCAGATCCCCTCTTCTTACAAAGATGACCTTCACTCAGTTCCACGTTTCCACTTCCAGGCCCTAACAGCAACTTTTCCCTCTTTCTGAGCCACTAACCTGCATATTCACAAAGTGCAAAAAGCTAACCTTAAAATAATTTCCTTCTCTGTATTCGACTTGTGTCTACTTAAAATACAAATTTTTAATTTCCACAAAACTTAAAAAGGTATACAACTTCATCTGTGATTTATGCCCTATCATTCAGAGACTTGCAACTCCTATCATTTTAGCAACTTCTAATTTAATTTCATGCTTAATAACGGGCTCCAGTAGATTGATACCACGTTTCTGAAAGGGTTTTTGGCAGTGTCCCTTGAATTAAATGTGCATTTATCATATGCCTCAGCATGTCTAGAAATTAATGTTTTAGAAATGCAGAAACAAATTTAAGTTCAGGAATGTTCACTGCAGCACTATCTATAATATCAAATTTTGGGACCAATGCAAATGATAGTGGTAAAATAAATTATGGTGTAACCATATGAAGGAATACTTTAAAAATGTTAAAGACAATGAATGTTGAGATGAATGGATGTCCAAGATATACTGCAAAGTGAGAACAAAAGCAATTTGCAGAAGAATATGTCTAACCTGTGATAGGCAGATGACACAATCTTGCTTGCTGAAAGTGAAGAGGGCTTGAAGCACTTACTGATCAAGATTAAATACCACAGCCTTCAGTATGGATTACACCTCTAAATAAAGAAAACAAAATTCCTCACAACTGGACCAATAAGCAACATCGTGATAAACAGAGAAAAGATTGAAATTGTCAAGGATTTCATTTTACTTGGATACACAATCAACGCCCATGGAAACAGCAGTCAAGAAATCAAAAGACACACTGCACTGAGAAAATCTGCTGCAAAAGACTGCTTTCAAATGTGAAAAAGGAAACATGTCACTTTAAGGACTAAGGTGTGCCTGACCCATGCCATGGCATTTTCAATCGGCTCATATGTATGTGAAAGCTGGACAATGAATAAGAAAGGCTGGAGAAGAATTGATACCTTTGAATTATGGTACTGAATATACCATGGACTGCCAGAAGAACCAACAAGTCTGTCTTAGAAGAAATACAGGCAGGATGCACATTAGAAGCAAGGATGGCGAGACTTCATCTCATGTACTTTGGACATATTATCAGGAGAGACCAGTCCCTGGAAAAGGATACCATGTTTGGTAGAGACTCAGCAAAAAAGAGGAAGACCCTCAGTGAGACGGACTGACACAACGGCTGCAACAGTGGGCTCAAACTTAGCATCGATTGTGAGGATGGCACAGGACTGGGGAGTGTTTCATTCTGTTGCACACAGGGTCGCTACAAGTCGGAATCGACTTGATGGCACCTAGCAACGTCTAACTTGATACATTTTTAGTTTATGTGTGTGTGTACAGTTCCATCATTAATGTGTTTTACCTTTGGTGGTAAAAGGGGCACAATTTTTATAGTTCAAAATTTTTACAAAAATCTTATTACCCTTGCAGCAACTCCTAAATTTAAATGAGCTTTAAAAACCAGATCTCTAAAAATAAGGATCAGCTCATCCTCTTACCACGTATTTCAAAATATTAGGTCAGGTAAGAATATATCTTTTACACATTCACAGATATTTTAAAGTGAAATATGAACATCTAAAGAGCTTCCATTTGAAATCTCAGAGAAAAGGTTTTACTAATGGTAATACTTTCTGCACCAAGCTTTTAAGACCCCAGACATGCTGTACATTTTCTATTATTAGTCAAAAAGACACTTTGGGACTATTATCTAATATGAGAAGCCAAGTGAAAGTCTTTGGGCTATAAATATTGTACATGAGATTCTTCCACACCATAGGCTACTAGGCTATTTTTTCTTTTCTTCCTCTGTGTCCCAAGAGATAATGTTTCCCTGTCATTGATTTAACAGCTTTTTATCCCAGTGACTAATGTAGCACGTTGAATGATAACTGGTTCAAGATCCCTTGATTGTGCAAACACTTCGCACTCAACTACTAACCTAAAGATTGGCAATTCAAACCCACCCAACAGCACGATGGAAAAAAGCCTGGCGATCTGCTTCCATAAAGATTATAGCCAAGAAAACACTGTGGAGCAGTCCTACTCTGCAACACATGGGGTTGCCATGAATCAGAATAGGCTTGACAGCAACGGGCTTCATTGTTTTTTTGGTTAACACAAATTACTGCAGTGTACCTTTGTGATAATAGCCCTGAAACCACCCCCCTACACACACACAAAAAAAAAATCTGTAAGAGCAAGAAAAAACTTCTATGACAACATTTGGGAAACCAAAAAGATTTTTGTGGAGTAAATTTAAATGTTTGTAAACCAAATAAAAGAAATATTAATTAACAAATGAATCTCCTTGCCTTGGGATTTTTAATCTGTGGCTCTCCCTCAACTGATGACCAAATTCTGCTGTGCTGAGTGGGGCAGAGTCATTAGCAAAGAAAGACCTGATGAGTATTTATTAGCCATAGGCTATCTCAGTGATGCTCAACTAAAAGTTATATTTTGATACTTTATTTGACAGTGGATGTATTGTCACATGAAAGAAAATGTTTATTAGATACATTTTAAGGAACATGATCTACTAATAAAATCAAGAGACTATTAAATACTCCATCTTTTCATATACACTTCTGTATACAATTTAGTCCACTTAAAAGGTTTCCTGAGAAAGACTCTGCCATTTAAAGTTACTCTCATCACCTAAAAGAGATTCAGTAAGTGCACACCTTAAGATTTTAAAGCTGCTATAATTTTTTTTTTTAAATAATTTTTAAAGCCAGGGTGCTCCTTGGAAGCGAGGATGGTGAGACTTCATCTCATATACTTTGGACATGTTATCAGAAGAGACCGTTGTTTGGAGGACATCATGGTTGGTAAAGGAGAGAGTCAGCATAAAAGAAAAAGACCCTTGAAGAGATGGATTGACACAGTGGATGCAACAATGGGCTCAAACATAACAATTGTGAGGATGGTGCAGGACTGGGCAGTGTTTTGTTCATTTGTATATAGTGTTGCTATGAGTTGGAACTGACTCAACAGCACCTACAACAACAACATTATAACTTTCAAATGTCCTTTTAAAAAGACATTCATACTATGCAGCTCACTTCTGTAAAATGTGACTTGATTACAAATTCCTCAGTGACTTACATGATTTATTTTAAGAGACTGAGTCACTTAAAATAAATTATAGTTTTACAACTATAATCTGTCAGTAAAAAGAAGAAAAATCTAAATCTTAAAAGCTCTCAAGGAAATGAACCAAACGTTCTGCAAAAAAATCATTTTCTGCAGGAGAGATAAGATAACCACAGCTCTGAGACCACTCAGTCTAAGGAAATACACAGAGAAGGAAAATGACAATATGTAATAGGGGCTCAAATCTTTTGGAGAAAATATGGAAATAAGAACGTGCCTGTCTCTCAGCTTAATATATATGCAGCCAGATTATAAACTAGACATTTTTTCAAGGAGTTTTTCACTCGGGTTGCATATCAAGCATGTTGACCTTCTACATGATCAATCATACTGCCAGCATTTCCTATAGTATCTAGATATTCTTTATTTGTTGCATTAACATGGTTTAGGCCTGACCTTTACCTAAGGTCAACACAAGGATGCTGGGGCTTCATTCACAAATTTGTTCCTCACCGTTGGGGTGCAAGATGTGTCCTCTGAGCACACATCTTGTGTGTGGGTGTGTGGTCTAACCTGATAAATCCACTCTAACATGCCAATTTCCCTAAGCCTTTCGATACCTTCTTCTATAGTATACCAAGGCAGGTCTGGTACACTTAACTGGATTTAGCATAGGTCACTGTGTAATCCATACTTCAACAAACCAACCAAATAAACTATTAGCTCCTTTTCTAACCTCTTGAGCTGAAACACTGAATAAGAATCTGTGCTTAGTGGGCCCGTATCAATAAACTCAAACTCATCCACCTTTATGTTCCTTGCACCATTATCCCATACTCTTAATAGTCATTCCCATACATATTCACCAGGTTTCTATTTGTACATATTAGAAAGCTCAAGTAGTTCTTTTGAAGTGTAGCATACTTCCTCCTGGGTCACGCTTTGTATTTCACTTTTGGGGCTCACTGCAACTTTTAAGTCTACTTATAGGTCTAGAAGCAAAAACGGGTGGTGGGAATGTGTTCTGAGAACACTAAGCAATGTCTTGTAAGGCATCTGCCTCAGTCAATGCCCCAGGCAATGACTCAGACACATTCCGAGGCGATGACTCAGATGCCACCCCAAACAATATCTCAGACAAAGGCTCTTCAAACACAGCTTGGTAAATCTCATCAAATGGGGGTGGAGGAGTTAAGGGTTTTACTGGGGAGGGTGGCTTAACAGACAAAGATGGAGTAATCTCTTCAGATGGGAGTAATAGGGCTGGTTCTGTTGGCAGGAGTGATTTAATGGAATTTAGGACTTAGTGTCCCCAGCTTCCTGATTATCTGCCCTTATGTCACCATCCCAAGTTTTAGGATCCCATTTCTTCCCAATCTATGCCCTCATTTTAACTTCAGACACCATTTGAGGTTGGGAATTCAATTGTTGTAATTCATCCACTTTTTCAATACGACTCTGGGTTTGGTTTTTGGCAATATCAGCCCTGTTACTTCAAGAAATAAGACTTTCTTTCAGGGTACAAGTTGCAAACTTTGATGTCATTTTTGGGGCATTTGAGCCGTGACTCTGAAGTCCTGAGCTCACCTGTTTCTTTCACCACTTTGTCTAGTGAAAGTAGGACCAACCAACCAGCTTCCTTATACTTGTCATTTTGACAAAGTTGTAGAAAAGTATCAAACATTCAATCACCCAGAGCCTTGCCTTTCACCCAATACTTGATCTTATTGGTGGTGATATTATGTGTACTTCTGTTGCCACCTCATGCCATGGATTAGCAGTACCCTTTTTACTACTGGAAGAAGAGTCAACATCTTTAATATTAACCAGACTTGAGAACCAATTTAGAAAACTCATCTCTACAATTTTGTTCCTCTAGAAACACTCTCAGTACCAAATGTCTTAGGCTCAGTTCTCTAGAGAAGCAAAATCAGTGAAGCATATATATATGTATGTATATGTATAAACGTGTATATATATGTATGTATTTTTTTTTTATATGTATATATGTATGGGTGTGTATATATACGGAAACCCTGGTGGCATAGTGGTTAACTGCTACGGCTGCTAACCAAAGGTCAGCACTTCGAATCCGCCAGGTGTTCCTTGGAAACTCTGTGGGGCAGTTCTACTCTGGCCTATAGGGTTGCTATGAGTCTGAATCGACTCGATGACACTGGGTTTGGTTTTTGGTTTTGGTGTATACATACACACACATATATATACACACAGAGAAAAAGAGAGATTTATCTCAAAGAAATGGCTCTATGCTTACAGAGGCTGGCAAGTCCCTAGTTCATGGGTCAGGCATCAGTCTGGAGGCCAACAAATCCCAACATTAGCAGGCAATACAGCAGGCCACTTGCTTAAGACCCAAGAACCAGAGGTCAGATGATGATGAGCCAGATGCAGGACCTGAAGTGAGCAAAAGTCAGTGAGCTTTGCTACAATGTACCTATACACTGGATGCAGGCTACACCTCTGAGGAAACTCCTCTTACAACTGATTGGCTGATCACATCAGATCACATCATGGAGGCGATTACATTTTATCACAAAATGAAAGATAATTAACTACATCACTACATAACCATCACAACATGACAGTCTACAACTGCTAAAAATAAATGAAAAAAAAAATTTTTTTTTAAAGGGAGAGCCAGTTTATTAATGCACCACTGAACACAATGCTTGGCTAAAAAGACTAGGGGGGCAAACAGACCACGCAACACCAACCAGGAACAAAGATGAGAAGTCAGCCCTGATATTCCAACTAGTTGGCCATGAAAATTGGAGTAAATCCCAGAACCTCTGTTTTGTTAGCTAAAATATAAGAGAAATTAAACAAATGGGCCTAAAGATCACTTTAAGATCTAAAACAGGATTTTATGGTTCTCTGTCTGAGTCATCCCCACTCTGACTCCTTAGGGCTTCTTAAAGCAGGCACTTCATAAAATATAAGCTCAGTTTAACCTCATTTGGCAGACAGTTTGGAATTCATCAACCTGAGGCTCACGTATAAGCAGCAAATAATATTTACTTAAATGCTTCTCCCACAGCAGCATAGGACTCCTCAGAACAGCTGCCCATGACAAGCCAGCACAGATTTATGCAACACGTAGGACAGCGGTATCATCGTGCAAGTTTTGGTCGTGACAAAATGTAAACGGTGCTGCTCTTCCAAGTCCTCTCACTTTAGACGTAAGCATTCATAAATACCATCATCGTTCCACTGTCTTGCTCTTCAAAAGAATAAGTGCATGTAATACATCTGGGGTAAGTATTAATTAGTAAATAGAAACAGTACATTCGGACATAATTCTAAAAGTAATAAGAAGTATAATATCATCAAGCAGGACCAATTTATCACTGTGTTGAGAGCTAGATTTTTAAAAATTCATCAAAGAGAGCACAACTTAAAAATAGAATGGTTTACACTTAGAATAGGTTGCAGAAAATGATCATATGTGTCAAATTGAAATCATACAACTCAATCTTTAAGAGATTATAGGAAAAGTGGGAGTTGGAGTTACTTAGGTCAGCCTGCTGTATCTAACCAGTTTAGTACCTAAAACACTGAAAACAATTCTTAAACCTCCCTACGAACGTAGGATCCACAAAATCTTGGAAATCCAGTCCTAAATGCATCCCCTACATCTAGAATAAATGCATTCTCCAAATCAATAAATTCTGAATGAAATGACTACCAGGGTATTTCAGGTGACCCATGTCATAGAATTTAATTTTATGTAAAATGGAAATGCAGCCTACAGGACACTGAATCTCAGTTCTCCTTATAA
This sequence comes from Elephas maximus indicus, assembly GCF_024166365.1. NCBI lineage: Eukaryota > Metazoa > Chordata > Mammalia > Proboscidea > Elephantidae > Elephas > Elephas maximus. Next base: position 94,726,427 of record NC_064824.1, read on the forward strand.
AGTGCTCATTAAATTGTTTCTGAGAACCTACTGGGTATCAGGTACTAGGGACCCAAACACAATGAAGGAGTGGCCAGTCTATAAACTTTAGAGTTCACACTGTGCAACCGACAAGGATACCATGTGCTGAGAGCTATGATAACAACAGCCCACTCAGATAAATACAGACCACGAGCTCCAAATGCAATGCAGGGCAATAGCTCAGCTGGAGGCAGCAGCATCTTTTAATTAAGAGCCTGGCTCTCTGGTGAATTCAAACAGTGCGCTTCCTTTTTAGTGGGAGCTACTACTTCTAAAGCCAACAACTCTTTTGTAGTCAGAAGAATGGAGGCAAAAAAAAACACACAAAGCAATAGACATGAAAAAGTAATTCTGATTCAATACAAAGGCCTTGTGAGAAGGAAGACAGCCCTTGACATGACTCAGAGTGGTAGAGTTCAGACATCTAGGGCACTGTGCATAAGGGAAACATAACCATAGCTCAGGAGATGGGGTGCTGGGGCGGAGGGGAGGTATTAAAACTAGTGAAAGAGAGAAGAGGCAGCTGGTGGGAGACTTAAAACTCATGATGAGAGATGGGGCCAAGATGGTGGAATAGTCAGATGCTTCCTGCAGGCCTTCTCACAACAAAGATCCGAAAAAACGAGTGAATTGATAATACATGACAATCTAGGAGGCCTGAACGTGAAAGCCAAGGTTGAGAAATTGGACTGAGGGGCAGAGAGAGGAAGAGACAGCTTAGAAGCAGTGAGGAGTTACCAGACCTGACCCAGCGGGAACCGGCACACTGCAAGCCGGATTGGCTGTGCATGGTGAGGCCAGCAGTAGCATTTGGGACGCGTTTTTTACATCGGGAGAGACCAAGTGGCAGAGAGTCTACTCACGCCTCCAGAACCAGCAAAAAGCGGCACTGAATCAGCAAAAGTACATGTGTCTAACATACCACGCAGATTAAAAAAAAAAAACACTCCTTTGGGAAAAACCTCTCTCCTTGCTCCTCCCCACTCTGCACCAGGTCCCCACCAACTTCACTGATTGCCAACTGCTGCTTCCCCTGGGCCAGAAGTAGGGCCCATTGCACTCAATGAGCCATTCTTCTGGCTGGGGAGAGGGAACAAATTAACAAACAGGATGGAATAATCTGCCAGCTTCCCTAAGCCGGGAACTCAGGGCAGGCACAGTTCTTTTGCCTAAGCACAGGTGTAAGGGGTCCACATACTTTGAATGCCTTTCACCTTGCATAGACCTGTGTGGGCTCATTTCAACAGCGTAGACCTTCATTACCACAGTAGAACAGCATATGTACCTGAAGCCTGACTTCAGTGTATCAGCTACATGCCGGAGAGGCAGGTTCATGATATTTGACACCGCTGTGCCTATTAAGCAGGATCCTCACCAACCCACATCAGGGACCCGAAGACTGGTGGCTCCAACCATACCACCTAGCCAACCAAAACAGGGATCCAAGAATAAAAGATGCCTTCCAGTCCTTACAGCCAACAGCATTGGGTGCCCATAGCTGGACTGCAAAACCCACTCACCTAAGTGCTCTAGGGAAGGGGGACACGATTTCCTCCCAGACACTAAACGGCTGCTATCAGCCCCATGTCTTGCTCAGCACATGACCCATACTGCACCCAGATACCTATGCCTACACCAATCACCGCTGCCCATCTAGGACAGGAGGTTAGAGCCTGCACCACACACTTGGTGACCAAAAACCTGGACACCTGAGCTAAATCCATACAAGAAAAGTAAACAGGCTCATGGGTTCACATACTTACTAACAGATCTAATCTCCTGGTAACAGGACGTTAGAGCTTCAAAGGAGCTAATAATAAAACTAGTCCACATGAGCAGCCAATTTTAGTATACCAAAACAAAACAAGAAGCTAGGACACAGTAAGCAAAAATAAAATAAATAAATATAATAACTTACCAATTGCTTGGACCCAACAGTCAATATCAAATCACATAAAGAGGTGGAGGACGATGACTTCAGCAAGCTCCCGAAACAAAGAATCCAGAAATCTTCCAGTTGAAGAGACCTTCCTGGAATTACCAGAGGTAGACTACAAAAGATTCATACAGAAAACTCTTCAAGAGATCAGGAAGGGGATCAAGCAAAATGCAGAACAAGCCAAGGACCAGAGAGACAATGCAAGAGAGGACTTAATTAGATTATAGAAGAGCATAATGACAAATATAATACACTGCAAGAATCCATACAGACACAGCAAACAGAAATCGAGAAGATTAACAATAAAATTTCATAATTAGACAATGCAATATAAAGTCTTAGGAGCAGAATTGAGGCAACGGAAGTCAGAATTAGAGAGACTGATGATAAAGCACTTGACACCAACTTATTTGAGGAAAAATCAGATAAAAGAATTTTTTAAAAAATGAAGAAACTCTAAGAATTATATGGGACTCCTAGGAGGGATTGGAGTACCAGAAAGGCGGGGGGGGGGGGGGCGGGGGGGACAATACAGAGAGAATTGTTGATTTGTTGGCAGAAAACTTCCCCAATATCATGAAAGATGAGAAGATATCTATCCAAGAAGGTCATCGAACCCCATACAAGGTAGATCCCAAAAGGAAGTCTCCGAGACATAATCAACCTTGCTAAAACCAAAGATAAAGAGAGAATTTTAAGAGTGGCTACAAATAAAAGTCACCTACAAAGGAGAGTAAATAACACTAAGCTTGGACTACTCAGCAGAAAGCATTCAGGCAAGAAGGCAATGGGACAACATATATAAAACCTTGAAGGAAAAAAAATAATCAACCAAGAATCATATATCCAGTAAAACTGTCTCTCAAATATGATGGTGAAATTAGGGCATTTCCAGATAAAGATTCAGCAATCTGCAAAAAACAAAACAAAATTACAAGAAATACTAACGGGAGCCCTCCGGTTAGAAAATCAATAACATCAAATAACAACCCAAGGCTAGAACACAGGACACAAAAAGTAGGTATCAACCCAGATAGGGAAGTCACAAAAATAAGCCAAAGCTAAAACAATGAAATAGGGAAATAGAGATGACATTATGTAAAAGATTACAACATTAAAATAAAAAAGAGGGACTAAAAAATGTAGTCATAGGTCTTTCATATGGAGAGGAAGTCAAGGCGATATAAAGAAATAAGAGATTGGTTTAAACTTAGCAAAACAGGAGTAAATATTAAGGTAACCACAAAGGAAACTAATAATCCTACATATAAAAATAAAATAAAGACTCAGCAAATACAAAATCAACAACAATGAAAAAGATGAAAACAAAATACATAAAGAAAAATGACTCAGCACAGAACATTAAGCGGAACAAAGAAACTGTGAACAGCACGCAAAAAAATAAAATGACAGCACTAAATTCATAAAAAAAAAAAAAATTCATACCTATCAATAATTATGCAGAATGTAAATGGACTAAACACACCAATAAAGAAACAAAGAGTGACGTGATAGATTAAAAAAAACACGATCCGTCTATATGCTGCACATACGAGACACATGTTAAACTTAAAAACACAAACTAAACCTCAAAGGATGGAAAAAATATATATCAAGCAAACAACAATCAAAAAAAAGAGGAGGAGTGGCAATATTAATTTCTGACAAAATAGACTTTAAAGTTAAATCCACCACAAAGGATAAGGAAGGACATTATATAATGATTAAAGCGTCCATATACCAGGAGAACATAACAATAATAAATATTTACGCACCCAAAGACATAGCTCCAAAATACATAAAACAAACACTAACAGCACTGAAAAGAGACACAGACAGCTCCACAGTAACAGTAGGAGACTTCAACACACCACTTTTGGTGAAGGACAGAATATCCAGAAAGAAGCTCAATAAACACATGGAAGATCTAAATGCCATAATAAACCAACTTTAACCCTGCAGACATGTACAGAACACTCCACCCAACGGCAGCCAAGTATACTTTCTTTTCCAATACACGTGGAACATTCTCCAGAATAGACTACATATTAGATCATAAAGCAAGCCTTAATAGAATCCAAAGCATCAAAATATTACAAAGCATCTTTTCTGACCACAAAACCATAAAAGTAGAAATCAATAACAGAAAAAGCAAGAAAAAAAAATATGTAGAAACTGAAGACACCTTGAAAAAACACTACTGAGTTACAGAAGAATTTAAGAACTGAATAAAGAAATTCACAATACCAAAGGAGAATGAAAACACATTCTACCAGAGCCTTTGGAACACAGCAAAAGCAGTACTCAGAGGTCAATTTACAGCAATAAATGCACACATCCAAAAAGAAGAAAGGGCCAAAATCAAAGGATTAACCCTACAACTTCATCAAACAGGAAGAGAGCAGCAAAAGAAGCCCTTTGGCACCAGAAGAAAGCAAATAATAAAAATTAGAGCAGAATTAAATGAAATAGAGAACAGAAAAACAACTGAGTTAACAAGACCAAAAGCTGGTTCTTTGAAAACATCAACAAAATCAATAAACCACTGACCAAACTGATAAAAGAAAAACAGGAGAGGAAGCAAATAACCCAAATAAGAAATGGGATGGGCAATATCACAACAGACTCAACTGAAATTAAAAGAATCATAACAGAATACTATGAAAAACTGTACTCAAACAAATTGGAAAACCTAGAAGAAATGGACAAATTTCTAGAAACACATGATCTACCAAAACTAACACAAACAGAGATAGAATAACTAAATGAACCTATGACAAAAGAAGGGATTAAAAAGGTAATTTAAAAACACCCAACCAAAAAAAGGCCCTGGCCATGATGGCTTCACTGGAGAATTGCAACAAACTTATGGAGAAGAGTTAACACAAACCACTACTAAAGACATTTCAGAACACAGAAAAGGATGCAATACTCCCAAACTCATTCTGTGAAGCCAGCATAACCCTGATACCAAAACCAGGTAAAGATACCACAAAAGAAGAAAATTACAGACGTATATCCCTCATGAACATAGATGCAAAAAACTTCAACAGAATTCTAGCCAATAGAATTCAACAATGTATCAAAAAAATAATTCACCATTCCCAAATGGGATTCGTACCAGGTATGCAGGGATGGTTCAACATTAGAAAAACAATTAAGGTACTCCATCACATAAATAAAACAAAGGAAAACACCACATGATCTTATCAACTGATGCTGAAAAGGCATTTGACAAAGCTCAACACCCATTCATGATAGAAACTCTCAGCAAAATAAGAATAGAAGAAAAATTCCTCAACATAACAAAGGGCACTTATACAAAGCCAACAGCCAATATCATCCTAAATGTAGACAGTCCGAAAGCATTTGCTTGAAAACGGGAGCCAGACAAGGATGCCCTTTGTCACCACTCTTATTCAACACTGTGCTGGAGGTCCTTGCCAGAGCGATTAGGCTAGAAAAAAAGAAATAAAGGGCATGCAAATTGGCAAGGAAGAGGTAAAAGTATCTCTATTTGCATATGATATGATCTTATACACAGAAAACCCCAAAGAATTCACAAGAAAACTACTGAAACTAACCAGAGGATTTCAGCAAATTATCAGGATGCAACATAAAAAAAAAACAACATAAACATACAAAAATCTGTTGTATTCCTCTACACCAACGAAGAGAATTTTGAAGAGGAAATCACCAAATCAATACCATTTACAATAGCCCCCAAGAAGACAAAATACTCAAGAATAGATCTAACCAGAGATGTAAAAGACCTATACAAAGAAAACTACAAGATGCTCCTGCAAGAAACCAAAACAGACCTACCTAAGTGGAAAAACATACCTTTCCCACAGATACGAAGATTCAAAATTGTGAAAATGTCTATTCTACCCAAAGCAATCTATAGATACAATACAATCCCAAGCCAAATTTCAATGGCATTTTTTAATGAGATGCAGAAACAAATCACTAACTTCACATGGAAAGGGAAGAGGTCCCAGATAAGTAAAGCATTACTGAAAAAGAAGAACAAAGTAGGAGGCCTCACACAACCTGACTTTAAATCTATTATATACCACCATGATAGTCAAAACAGCCTGGTACTGGTACAACAACAGAAACATAGACCAATGGAACAGAATTGAGAATTCAGAAATATATTTATTCACCTATAAGCAGCTGATATTTGACAAAAGCCTAAAGTCTATTCAATGGGGAAAAGACAGTTTTTTTAACAAATGGTGCTGGCATAACTAAATAAAAATGAAACAAGACCCGTACCTCACACAATGCACAAAAACTACCTAAAAATGCATCAAAGACCTAAATACAAAATCTAAGATGATAAAGATCATGGAAGAAAAATAGGGACGACGCTAGGAGCCCTAATACATGGCATAAACAGAATACAACACATTACTAACAATGCACAAACACCAGAATAGAAACTAGATAACTGGGAGTCCCTAAAAATCAAACACTTATGCTCATCCAAAGACTTCACCAAAAGAATAAAAAGACAACCTACAGAGTGGGAAAAAAATTTTGGCTACGACCAATCTGATCAGTGTCTAATCTCTAAAATCTACACAATACTACAAAACCTCAACAAAAAAAACACAAATAGCCCAATTAAAGAATGGGCAAAAGATATGAATAGACACTAAAGAAGACATTCAGGTAGCTAACGGATATATGAGGAAATGTTCACAATCACTGGCCATTAGAGAAATGCAAATCAAAACTACAATGAGATACCATCTCACCCTAACACGGCTGGCATTAATCCAAAAAACACAAAATAATAAACATTGGAGAGGTTGTGAGAGACCGCAACACTCATACACTGCTGGTGGGAATGTAAAATGGTGCAACCACTTTGGAAATCAATATGCTGCTTTCTTAAAAAGCTAGAAATAGAACTACCATACAATCCAGCAATCCAAGTCCTTGGAATATAACCTAGAGAAATAAGAGCCCTCACATGAAGACATGTATGTATACTCATGTTCACTGCAGCACTGTTCACAATAGAAAAAAAGATGGAAACAGCCTACATGTCCATCAACAAATGAATGGATTAAAAAAATATGGTATATTCACACAATGGAATACTACACAACAATAAAGAACGACGACGAATCCTTGAAACCTCTCATAGCATGGATGAATCTCAAAGGCATTATGCTCAGTGGAACTAGTCAGTGGCAAAAGGACAAATATTGTATGAGATCACTATTATAAGAACTCAAGAAAAGGTTTATAACACAGAAGAAAACATTCCTTGATGGTTACAAGGATGGGCAGGGAGGGAGAGTGGTATTCACTAACTAGATAGTAGACAAGAATCATCTTAGGTGAAGGGAAGGACAACACACAATACTGGGGAAGTCAGCACAACTGGATTAAACCAAAAGCTAAGAAGTTTCCTGAATACAAGCAAACACTTCAATGGATAGAGGAGCAGGGGCGGGGGTATGGGGACCATGGTTTCAGGGGACAACTAGGTCAAATGGCATAACAAAGTTTATTAAGAAAACGTTTGCATCCCACTTTGGTGAGTGGTGTCTGGCGTTTTAAAAGCTAAAAAGCGGCCATCTAAGATGCATCACTTGGTTCCAACCCATCTGGACCAAAGGAGAATGATGAAGACCAAAGACACAAGGAAAATACGAGCTGAAGGGACAGAAACGGCCACATAAACCAGAGACTTCATCACCCTAAGACCAGAATTAGATGGTCCCCGGCTGCCACCAATGATCACCCTGTCAAGAAACAAAACAGAGAATCCTTGAACTCCAATTCTAGTAAAAAGACCAGACTTAGTGGTCTGACTGAGACTAGAGAGACCCCAGAAGACATGCTCTCCCCGCCCCGCCACGAACTCTCTGTTAGCCCAATCCTAAAACCATTCCCGAAGCCAACTCTTCAGACAAAGATTAGGCTGGACTATAAGACATTAAATGATACTTGCGAAAAGTGTGCTTCTTAGCTCAAGTAGACACATGAGACTAAATGGGCAGCTCCTGTCTGGAGGTGAGATGAGAGGGCAGAAAGGGACAGGAGTTGGTTGAATGAACACAGAAATACAGGGTGGAATGGCGGCGTGTTCTGTCACATTATAGGAAGAGCAACTAGGGTCACATAAACAATACGTGTATAAATTTTTGTATGGGAAACTAACTTGAAGTGTAAACTTTCACTTAAAGCACAATAAAAACAACACACACGCACACACACAAAAAACTCATGAGGCATTGTGGACATTCAGGTTAAAAATTCTTATTTAGTTATGTTCCCAGTATTTAAGCAAAAACCTACATTCTATAAAATGCACTCCCTGTTCACAAAGAGTTTATAATCCAATTGTGAGGTCAAGACAATCACATGAGACAATTCAAGAACAACATTCAGAGGATGTAATCAAATTATCCCCCATGCATCTGTGAGATTCTCGTACAATGTGGGCTTGCACGTTGCTGTGATGCTAGAAGCTATGCCACTGATATTCAAACACCAGCACGGTCACCAATGGCAGACAGGTTTCAGCCAATTCCAGACTAAGACAGACTACAAAGAAAGACCCAGCAGTCTACTTCTGGAAAGAATTAGCCAGTGAAAACCTTGTGAATAGCAGCAGAACATTATCTGATATAGTGCCAGGAGATGAGCCCCTCAGGTTGGAAGGCACTCAAAATACCATTGGGGAAGAGCTGCCTCCCCAAAGCAGAGCTGACCTTAATGACATAGATAAAATCAAGCTTTCAGGACCTTCATTTGCTGATGTGGCAGGACTCAAAATGAGAACAGCTGCAAACATTAATAATTAGAACATGGAATGTACGAAGTATGAATCTATGAAAATTGGAAATTGCCCAAAATGAAATGGAACACATAAAGATGTGTATCCTAGGCATTAGTGAGCCGAAATGGACTGGTATTGGCCATTTCGAATGGGACAATCCTATGGTCTACTATGCCAGGAATGACAAATTGAAGAGGAATGATGTTGCATTCATCATAAAAAAAAACACTTCAAAATCTATCCTGAAGTATAACACTGTCAATGATAGGATAATATCCATAAACTTACAAGGAAGGCAAGTTAATATGGCTATTATTCAAATTTACCCACCCACGACTAAGGCCAAAGATAAAGAAATGGAAGATTTTTACCAACTGCTGCAGTCTGAACTTGATCAAACATGCAATCAAGATGCATTGATAATTACTGGTGATTGGAATTTGAAAGCTGAAGACAAAGAAGAAGGACTGGTAGTTGGAAAATACGGCCTTGCTCATGCTGACAGAAATGCTGCTGGAGATCACATGATAGAGTTTTGCAAGACTAACAACTTCTTCATTACAAATACCTTTTTTTACCAACATAAATGGCAACAATACATGTGGACTTTGGTGGATGGAATACACAGGAATCAAATCAACTACATCTGTGGAAAGAAGATGGAGACGCTCAATATCATCAGTCAGAACAAGGCCAGGGGCTGACTCTGGAACAAACCATCGATTGCTCATATGCAAGTTCATGTTGAAACGGAAGAAAATTAGAACAAGTCCACTAAAGCCAAAGTACAACCTTGAGCATATCCCACCTGACTTTAGAGATCATCTCAAGAATGGATTTGATGCCTTGAACACTAATGACCAAAGATCAGAGTTGTGAAATGACAACAAGGACATCATACATGAAGAAAGCAAGAGGTCATTAAAAAGACAGAAAAGAAAGACCAAAATAATGTCAGAAGAGACTCTGAAACTTGCTCTTGAACGTTGAGTAGCTAAAGCGAAAGGAAGAAATGATGGAGTAAAACAGCTGAAAAGAAGATGTCAAAGGGTAGCTTGAGATGACAAAGTTAAGTATTATAATGACATGTGCAAAAACCTGGAGGTAAAAAACCAAAATGGAAGAACATGTTTGGCATTTCTCAAACTGAAAGGACTGAAGAAAAAATTCAAGCCTCGAGTTGCAATACTGAAGGATCCTACGGGGAAAATATTAAATGACGCAAGACGGTGGAAGGAATACACAGAGTCACTATACCAAAAAGAACTAGTTGACATTTAACCATTTCAGGAGGTAGCATATGATCAAGAACCGATGGTACTAAAGAAAGAAGTCCAAGCTGCACTGAAGGCCTTAGCAAAAAATAAGGCTCCAGGAATAGATGGAATACCAATTGAGATGTTTTAACAAACAGATGCAACACTGGAAGTACTCACTCATCTATGCTAAGAAATTTGGAAGATAGCTACCTAGCCAACCGACTGGAAGAGAACAATATTTATGCCTATTCCCATGATCCAACCAAATGCATAAATTATGGAACAATATCATTAAATATTATATGGAAGTGAAATTTTGCTGAAGATCATTCAAAAGCAGCTGCTGCAGTGTATGGACAGAAAACTGCCAAAAATTCAAGTCAGATTCAGAAGACAACGTGGAACCAGGGATATCACTGCTGATGTTAGATGGATCCTGAGTGAAGGCAGAGAATACCAGAAAGATGTTTACCTGTGTTTTACTGACTATGCAAGTGCATTTGACTGCGTGGATCATAATAAATTGTGGATAGCACTTTGGAAATGTGGAAGAATGGAAATTTCAGAACACTTAATTGTACGCATGAGAAACCCGTGCATAGATCAAGGGGCAGTCGTTCAAACAGAACAAGGGGATACTGCACAGTTTAAAGTCAGGAAACGTGTGCATCAGGGTTGTATCCTTTTACCATACCTATTCAATCTATATGTTATGCAAATAATTCAAGGAGCTGGACTGTATGAAGAAGAACAGGCATAAGGATTGAAGGAAGCCTCATCAACAACCTGTGTTATGCGGATGATACAACCTTGTTTGCGAAAGTGAAGAGGACTTGAAGCACTTACTGATGAAGATCAAAGACCACAGCCTTCAGTACGGATTACAGCTCAACGTTAAAGAAAACAAAAATTCTCACAACTGGGCCAATAAGCAACATCATAACAAATGGAGAAAAGTTTGAAGTTGTCAAGGATTTCATTTTACTTGGATCCACAATCAACACCCACGGAACCAGCAGTCAAGACATCAAAAGACGCACTGCACTGGGCAAATCTGCTGCAAAGGACCTCTTTAAAGTGTTGAAGAGCAAATATGTCACCTTGAAAACGAAGTTGCACCTGATCCAATCCTTGGTGTTTTCAATTGCCTCAAATGCATGTGAAAGCTGGATGATGAATAAGGAAGACCAAAGAAGAACTGACACCTTTCAATTGTGGTGTTGGCAAAGAATACTGAATATACCATGGACTGCCTAAGTAACAAACAAATCTGTATTGGAAGAAGTATAACCAGAATGTTCCTTAGAAGCAAGGAAGGGGAGACTACGTCTCACATACTTTGGACACGTTATCGGGGGGATCAGTCCCTGAAGAAGGACATCATGGTTAGTAGAGGGCCAGCAAAAAACTGGAAGACCCTCAACAAGATGGACTGACACAGTGGCTGCACCAATGGGCTCAAGAATGACAAAGATTGTGGGGATGGGGCAGGACCAGATGGTGTTTCGTTCTGTTGTGCTATGTTGCTACTTGATGGCACCCAACAACAACAACAACCAAATTATAAATATATGTTTTCAGAACATACTTGATGGAACCTAACGACAACAATTATAAATATGTGGTTTTCTTGGATTTCTAAGCTCCTAAATACTTCTTGGTTCCTAAATATCACCTGTGCATGCTCCTCCTTCACAATTACTGCAACTTACTTGGTGCTTTTTTATTTCTACTCTTTTCACTTATATGATTTTATCATAGACTATTAATGGAAAACTAGTATCCCCACTAAAATAGGAGGAAACCTTAAAAACAAGCACGTCACCATTAAATTTAAAAATCTTGTCCACAAACCATCTGCAATCCTCTCTCCACACTTTGTAGCACACCATTAACGGCTGGTCCACAGGAAAGAGGCCTCTGAATTAGGATTTTATGAAAGAAATTCTGTCACCACCTATCTGATCTTGGATTAGCTACTTAACCCGCTTAGTTTCCTCATCTAGTTTCTATCAACAGGTGGCATAACTAATCTGGTGGAGAGCTGCTGCAACACTTATATGAAATAATATTCTTAAAAAAAAAAACAGAGGCAGTGCAAATAGTTTACACATTTGGCTGCTAATCAAAAGGTTGGCTGTTTGAGTCCACTCAGAGGTGCCTTGGAAGGAAGGTCTAGCAATCTACTTCCAAAAAACCAGCAACTGAAAACCCCATGGAGCACAGTTCTACCCTGACACACAGGGGCTTGCCATGAGTTGGAGTCAATTCAACAGTAACTCTAACTGGTACCTGGTATAAAAATATTATCATGGATAAATTGAAGGGAAGACAGAAAACTCAAAACTTTTATTTTGCCTTATTTTCTGCTCTTTAATTTAGAGCTCTCCCTTTATCCTTTTAGACTTTCCAGAGCTACATAGACCGCCCACACCATCACTCACTTTTAAGACTGTGATGGTCTCTATAGGAATGCCAAGGCCGTTCTTAGTGGCAGATGGCCTTGTTTCAATCGCCCTCAATCACCTCATGCTTCAAGAACTGAGGCAGGTTCTGCCTTCAGTGTTTGTTGGTGATGATCACTACTCTGCAGAGCACCTCCACACTCAGCTGTATCCCACCACGTCATCAAAGAGCAATGAGAACATGGTCCCCTGATTTTTTCTTCTTTTCTTCTGTTGAGTGAAATGCTTTGCTTTTCCATAAATAGGTCATGGGCTCTTACCACTGGAATGTTTCTTCAAAAGTGGCTCTCTCCAGGGGACATGCACACAGCTGTCAGTCAGCTTGATTTAGAAGCAAAACACCAAAGAAAGGTGACATTTTCTCCACAGTATGACCTCCTATTCCACCACCACTTTGCCCAGCCACAGTCAGCTCAATTTCACCTATGAATCTAAGACTGAAACCATGCCTGGCCTCCATTCCTGTAACATTTCAATTTGCAACTTGAAAAATAAGTCAAACAAATCTCAACATGTATTAGGGTCTTCTCCACTTGAAACAACAAAGATAATGTTGAGCCCCATATTTACTAATTTAAGTTTTAGAATTGGGTATTTAATGAACTATTACATCGAGTAAGCAGGACCTGTGGGGTGTGACTTAAAACAAATTTATTCTTTGATCTGCTGTCCATTCTAACCTGCTCTGTGGAACGGATTCTTCTCTTACCCTTGGATGAAATACAGAGCACACCCTTGCCTTTTCTGGTTATATCAAGTTACAAAAAATGCTCATTTATGTAAAGAATATCTCCAGTCCTTTTAATAGTCAAAACTCCAAACTTCAGTTAAAACTGAATCTTTTCCTTCTCAGCTCAGCTCTGCTTTAGGCAGAAAGCCTTCATAGAAAGAGGGAGTGACTGGTTTCTCTATTTCTCATCAGTTTTGGCCTCTCTCAGGGTAACACTGTGGTGGAAGAAGACAGGTCAGGCAACAGGAAGGTCTGGCTGAGCTGGTACTGCATCATCTGGTGTCAACAATCTGAGCTCAGAGTGTCCCAGGCTGCCCACCTCTCTCTGGAGGACTTCCGTGGGTTCCGGAGAGATACCCCATTGTTGGGGATTCTCACCTGCAGTTGCCTTGATGCAGTCACTTAAAATCCTCTGTCCCCAGTCGCTGGGCCTCCAGCATACCCTGCCTCTTCCTGCCACAGCTGTCTGTCCTCTGGTGGTCCCGGAGTAGTATCAGCTCCTCCAGGACGTCCTTTGGAGCAGGACTGATGATGGCCCAACACCAGCTCTGTTGTGCGTGTATCCCTAACATCAGGGTCCACAAGAAACATCCATTCTCGTCCCAACAACTCAGGTAGTGCAGACCATTGATAGAGCATTCCTCTTCACTCTGGAGCCAGAGTTCCAGGTGCAGCCTCTCACCTTTAGAGTCTTCAGGTGTGGGTCAGACACCAGTCCACTGTGGACTCAAACTGCAGTGGACACTAGTGAAGCTCTCAGAGCAGCTCCCTTCATGTCCTCAAAGTACCCTTGCTTCTCTCCAGCATGTATGTGTTTCACAGAAGAATGAGCGCCCCAGCACACTGATAATGCCCAAAGAAATCCTCACTCAAATAACCAAGTCCTGGCTCACTTGGGTGGCCAGGTGAGGGTCATGAGAATGATTCTAGACAGCCTCCTTTACAAGTCTTGCTTGTGTGGTCCAGCACCTCACTTCGGAATGTGGGAACAGTTATCACCTTTTGCACTGGGGTCTTAGCTAAAACTGGGACATTCAACCATCATTGCACATTAATGACAGTATTAATCTTATGAGGACAATTTTTATCGTTACATTTTCCTGGAAACCCTGGTGACGTAGTGGTTAAGTGTTACAGCTGCTAACCAAAAAGGCTGGCAGTTTGAATCTACCAGGTGCTCCTTGGAAACTCTACAGGGCAGTTCTACTCTGTCCTAAAGGGTCGCTATGAGTCAGAATCGACTCGACAGCAACAGGTACATTTTCCTACATACAGTGTTTGTTGTTGTTGTTGACAGTTGCCGTCGAGCTAGCCCCCAAGTCATGGTGACCCCATGAACAATGGAATGAAACTCTGCCTGGTCCTGCTCTGACCATAGGATTTTCATTGGCTGATTTTGTAAAGCAGATTGCCAGGCCTTTTTTCCTACAGTGTTTAGCTTTTTTTTAATTCATCAAATACTGTATCCAAAAGTACAGGGCTATACTCAATAAAAACCAAATCAAACCTGTTGCCATTAAGTCCATTCCAACTCATAGTAACCCTATAGAACAGAACAGAACTACTCCATAGGGTTTCCAAGGAGTGGCTGGTGAATTCGAAGTGTCTACCAATACTTGTTATGCTTGTACCATTTCGTTAGCAGCCAAGCTCTTAACAACTGCGCCACCAGGCCTCCAAATAGAATTAAAAATATATATATATATATTTTCTACTAATAAATTCTATCTCTAATACTATCTTCTATAATATTATCTATAGTATTATCTTTCTGAAGGTTAAGGGGAAAAGAATGAATGACCAGAAAACTGGGGAAGCCAGGGCAGTGCTCCAGTCAATGAAGACAAGAGCCTCAAAAAGAAGGGCAGTAAGCAGAGCCCTGGTGGCACAGTGGTTAAGAGTTCAGCTGCTAACCAAAGAGTCAGCAGTTCGAATCCACCAGCCGCTCCTTGGAAACCCTATGGGGCAGTTCTAGATTACCCTATAGGGTCACTATGAATTGACTTAACTTGACGGCAATGGGTTTCGATTTTGGTTTTAAACAGTGTTAAAGGCTGGGGGATGAAGACTGACAACAAGTCTGATATCTGACTTTTAAAAGATTACTGCTACTCAGGGGCCCTGGTGGTGCTGTGGTTAAGCATTTGGCTGTTAACCAAAAAGCCGGCAGTTCAAAACCACCAGGCACTCCTTAGAAACCTTATGGAGCAGTTCTATTCTCTCCTTTAGGGTTACTATGAGTTGGATTCAACTCGATGACAACAGGTTTGTTTTCCTTTTTTTTAACTGACACTCAAGTGCACAGTTTCAGTAACATAGTAGATAGGGGAAGAGAGGCTTTAAAAGAGGCTTCTAAGTAAGAATTTTCCATATGTGGCGTAATGGTTAAGTGCTACGGCTGCTAAGCAAACGGTTGGTAGTTCAAATCTGCCAGGCGCTCCTTGGAAACTCAGTGGGGCAGTTCTACTCTGTCCTGTAGGGTCGCTATGAGTCAGAATCGACTCGACGGCACTGGGTTTTTTTTTTTTTACCATTTATTTCTTTGTATCTTTTTCCTTTTAAAAAGCAAAGGCTTCACTTTGGTGACTAAGGTGTGCCTGATCCAAGTCATGGTCTTTTCTATCACCTTATATGCATGTGAAAGGTGGACAATGAAAAAGGGAAACAGAAGAAATATTGACGCATTAAAACTGTGGTGTTGATGAAGAATACTGACTATACATAGACTGCCAAAAGAATGAACAAATCACTCTCAGAAAAAATTCAAACAGAAGCAAGGATGGCAACACTATGTCTTGCTTACTTTGGACATATCATCCGAAAAAAGCAATTGCTAGGAAAAGACAACATGGTCAGTAAAGTAGAAGGCCAGCAAAAACGAGGAAAACCTTCACTGAAACGAACAGACACAACAGCCAAAAGAACGGACTCAAACATATCAATGATCATTAAGAGAACACAGGACAGACAACATCTCCTCGTTACACATAAGGTATGAGGAGGGGCCAACTTGACCGCACCTAACAGCATCTTTTTCTTAATATGGATATTGAAGAAATTTTGTTGAAGTATTTCAAATCATGCAACACTTGTGGATGCTGGTCACATCAGCTTTTGGGAAACAATAAATTACATCAGTTACAGTTTAGAGAAAGATGAATAGGTCTGAAATTTTACGGCAGAGGTATTCCTGTACTATTTACAACTATATTAGATTATCTCAATATTTCCATGCCTAGAGCTTACATAAAAACTCAGCCCTATTGATTTAAAATCTCAGGCAATGGGATGTCACGTTGAAAACGAAACATAAGAGATCACAGAACAAAAAGAACTTCTGAGTATGTGATAAGAAAAATCACCTGAAAAACTGTGACAGCTATAAAAAAAAAAAAAACCCTTACTGAAGTATTACTCAGATAATAAGTATTTGGAGGATATTTTAGAGAGTGCTAAAAACAACTTAAAAATAATTTATCAAATATATCTCTATGAGCTTCCTTTAAAGGCCCAGAATCATTATATACATAAATCTTCAAAGACGAAATGATGTTTAAGGGAGGCATGGCAAATGCCTATTTAACATACTCCAGTGGACTCATACAAGTTCTCTGGGTACAAGAGGAAAGACTGAAAAAGAGAACAATCTAAACAGCAAGGGAACCATTCCAGGCACTGAGTGTACACCCCTAGAAGGATCATGAAATATGCAGTTCCTCCAAGCATCCCAACAGGCTTAGTACAATTTTAGCTTTTAATGATAGGCTTTTTTTGGCGGGGGGGGGGGGGGAGGGTACAAAAACAGCCCCTAAACACAAGCCAACCTTTTGTCTGGCACTCAGTCTAAGACAGTGGTCTGTTGCAATGTTAGAAGAAAAACTGGCTGTACTGAACTCGGTTTTAAGTCATATTGCCCTCCTAAGGAATTTTCAAGGGTAATTTTGACTACAGTCAAAAATCACCTCTAGGAATTGACTTTAGAGTCTCTGGATAGTGCATATGGTTAAGCGCTTGACTACTAGACAAAAGATTGGCAGTTGGAACCCACTCAGAGGCACCTCAGAAGACAGGCCTGGTGCTCTGCTTCCAAAAAGTCACAGTCTTGAAAACTCCTTGGAGCAGTTCTACCCTGCACACATGGGTTCAACATGAGTCAGAATTAACTTGATGGCAATTATCAAAAAAACAACAAGTGTTCTTACAGAGAAATTGACTTTAGCACCTAACTTCCTTTAAGAAGCGACTCCAGCGTAGAGGAAATTCCTATTAGATACCGTATTTTTTCCTCTAATTTACTGATCAACTACAGCATATTACTTAACCCACCCAGGCCTTCAGCTTCTCATTTGCAAAATGAGGCAAGTGAAGTAAATGATCTCTAATTTCCTTTTTAAATCTAAAACCTCTAGGATTCTACCTTAAAAAAAAAAAAAAAAAAAAAGCTTCAACAGAAGAATATTTTTTTTATTAACTTTTATTAAGCTTCAAGTGAACGTTTACAAATCCAAATCCAATCAGTCTGTCACATATAAGTTTACATACATATTACTCCGTACTCCCACCTGCTCTTCCCCTATTGAGTCAGCCCTTTCAATCTCTCCTTTCGTGACAATTTTGCCAGCTTCCCTCTCTCTCTATCCTCCCATCCCCCCTCCAGACAAGAGCTGCCAACACACTCTCAAGTGTCCACCTGATATAATTAGCTCACTCTTCATCAGCATCTCTCTCCCACCCGCTAACCAGTCCCTTTTATGTCTGATGAGTTGTCTTCGGGGATGGTTCCTGTCCTGTGCCGACAGAAGGTCTGGGGAGCATGCCCGCCGGGATTCCTCTACTCTCAGTCAGACCATTAAGTATGGTCTTTTTATGAAAATTTGGGGTCTGCATCCCACTGATCTCCTGTTCCCTCAGGAGTTCTCTGTTGTGCTCCCTGTCAGGGCAGTCATCGATTGTGGCCGGGCACCAACTAGTTCTTCTGGTCTCAGGATGATGTAGGTCTCTGGTTCATGTGGCCCTTTCTGTCTCTTGGGCTCCTAGTTGTCGTGTGACCTTGGTGTTCTTCATTTTCCTTTGATCCAGGTGGGTTGAGACCAATTGATGCATCTTAGATGGCCGCTTGTTAGCCTTTAAGACCCCAGACGCCACATTTCAAAGTGGGATGCAGAATGTTTTCATAGTAGAATTATTTTGCCAATTGACATAGAAGTCCCCTCAAACCATTTTCCCCAGACCCCGCCCCTGCTCCGCTGACCTTTGAAGCACTCATTTGATCCTGGAAACTTCTTTGCTTTTGGTCCAGTCCAATTGAGCTGACCTTCCATGTATTGAGTGTTGTCTTTCCCTTCACCCAAAGCAGTTCTTATCTACTGATTAATCAATAAAAAACCCTCTCCCTCCCTCCCTCCCTCCCCCCTTCGTAACCACAAAAGTATGTGTTCTCAGTTTTTACTGTTTCTCAAGATCTTATAATAGTGGTCTTATACAATATTTGTCCTTTTGCCTCTGACTAATTTCGCTCAGCATAATGCCTTCCAGGTTCCTCCATGTTATGAAATGTTTCACAGATTCGTCACTGTCCTTTATCGATGCGTACTATTCCATTGTGTGAATATACCACAATTTATTTACCCATTCATCCATTGATGTACACCTTGGTTGCTTCCAGCTTTTTGCTATTGTAAACAGAGCTGCAATAAACATGGGTGTGCATATATCTGTTTGTGTGAAGGCTCTTGTATCTTTAGGGTATATTCCGAGGAGTGGGATTTCTGGGTTGTATGGTAGTTCTATTTCTAACTGTTTAAGATAACGCCAGATAGATTTCCAAAGTGGTTGTACCACTTTACATTCTCACCAGCAGTGTATAAGAGTTCCAATCTCTCCGCAGCCTCTCCAACATTTATTATTTTGTGTTTTTTGGATTAATGCCAGCCTTGTTGGTGTGAGATGGAATCTCATCGTAGTTTTAATTTGCATTTCTCTAATGGCTAATGATCGAGAGCATTTTCTCATGTATCTGTTGGCTGCCTGAATATCTTCTTTAGTGAAATGTGTGTTCTTATCCTTTGCCCACTTCTTGATTGGGTTCTTTGTCTTTTTGTGGTTGAGTTTTGACAGAATCATGTAGATTTTAGAGATCAGGCGCTGGTCTGAGATGTCATAGCTGAAAATTCTTTCCCAGTCTGTAGGTGGTCTTTTTACTCTTTTGGTGAAGTCTTTAGATGAGCATAGGTGTTTGATTTTTAGGAGCTCCCAGTTATCGGGTTTCTCTTCATCATTTTTGGTAATGTTTTGTATTCTGTTTATGCCTTGTATTAGGGCTCCTAGGGTTGTCCCTATTTTTTCTTCCATGATCTTTATCATTTTAGTCTTTATGTTTAGGTCTTTGATCCACTTGGAGTTAGTTTTTGTGCATGGTGTGAGGTATGGGTCCTGTTTCATTGTTTTGCAAATGGATATCCAGTTATGCCAGCACCATTTGTTAAAAAGACTAACTTTTCCCCAATTTACTGACACTGGTCCTTTGTCAAATATCAGCTGCTCATACGTGGATGGATTTATATCTGGGTTCTCAATTCTGTTCCATTGGTTTATGTGCCTGTTGTTGTACCAGTACCAGGCTGTTTTGACTACTGTGGCTGTATAATAGGTTCTGAAATCAGGTAGAGTGAGGCCTCCCACTTTCTTCTTCTTTTTCAGTAATGCTTTGCTTATCCGGGGCTTCTTTCCCTTCCATATGAAATTGGTGATTTGTTTCTCTATCCCCTTATGACATTGGAATTTGGATCAGAAGTGCGTTATATGTATAGATGGCTTTTGGTAGAATAGACATTTTTACTATGTTAAGTCTTCCTATCCATGAGCAAGGTATGTTTTTCCACTTAAGTATGTCCTTTGGAATTTCTTGTAGTAGAGCTTTGTAGTTTTCTTTGTATAGGTCTTTTACATCCTTGGTAAGATTTATTCCTAAGTATTTTATCTTCTTGGGGGCTACTGTGAATGGTATTGATTTGGTTAATTCCTCTTCGGTGTTCTTTTTGTTGATGTAGAGGAATCCAAGTGACTTTTGTATGTTTATTTTATAACCTGAGACTCTGCCAAACTCTTCTATTAGTTTCAGTAGTTTTCTGGAGGATTCCTTAGGGTTTTCTGTGTATAAGATCATGTCATCTGCAAACAGTGATAACTTTACTTCCTCCTTGCCAATCCGGATACCCTTTATTTCTTTGTCTAGCCTAATTGCCCTGGCTAGGACTTCAAGTACGATGTTGAATAAGAGCCGTGATAAAGGGCATCCTTGTCTGGTTCCCGTTCTCAAGGGAAATGCTTTCAGGTTCTCTCCATTTAGAGTGATGTTGGCTGTTGGCTTTGCATAGATGCCCTTTATTATGTTGAGGAATTTTCCTTCAATTCCTATTTTGGTAAGAGTTTTTATCATAGATGGGTGTTGGACTTTGTCAAATGCCTTTTCTGCATCAATTGATAAGATCATGTGGTTTTTATCTTTTGTTTTATTTATGTGATGGATTACATTAATGGTTTTTCTGATATTAAACCAGCCTTGCATACCTGGTATAAATCCCACTTGATCATGGTGAATTATTTTTTTGATGTGTTGTTGGATTCTATTGGCTAGAATTTTGTTGAGGATTTTTGCATCTATGTTCATGAGGGATATAGGTCTGTAATTTTCTTTTTTTGTAATGTCTTTACCTGGTTTTGGTATCAGGGAGACGGTGGCTTCATAGAATGAGTTGGGTACTATTCCGTCATTTTCTATGCTTTGAAATACCTTCAGTAGTAGTGGTGTTAACTCTTCTCTGAAAGTTTGGTAGAACTCTGCAGTGAAGCCGTCCGGGCCGGGGCTTTTTTTTGTTGGAAGTTTTTTGATTACCGTTTCAATCTCTTTTTTTGTTATGGGTCTGTTTAGTTGTTCTACTTCTGAATGTGTTAGTTTAGGTAGGTAGTGTTTTTCCAAGAATTCATCCATTTCTTCTAGGTTTGCAAATTGTTAGAGTACAATTTTTCGTAGTAATCTGAAATGATTCTTTTAATTTCATTTGGTTCTGTTGTGATGTGGTCCTTCTCATTTCTTATTCGGGTTATTTGTTTCCTTTCCTGTATTTCTTTAGTCAGTCTAGCCAATGGTTTATCAATTTTGTTAATTTTTCCGAAGAACCAGCTTTTGGCTTTGTTAATTCTTTCAATTGTTTTTCTGTTCTCTAATTCATTTAGTTCAGCTCTCATTTTTATTATTTGTTTTCTTCTGGTGCCTGATGGGTTCTTTTGTTGCTCACTTTGTATTTGTTCAAGTTGTCGGGACAGTTCTCTGCTTTTGGCTCTTTCTTCTTTTTGTATGTGTGCATGTATCGATATAAATTGGCCTCTGAGCACTGCTTTTGCTGTGTCCCAGAGGTTTTGATAGGAAGTATTTTCATTCTTGTTGCATTCTGTGAATCTCCTTATTCCCTCCTTGATGTCTTCTATAACCCAGTCTTTTTTCAGGAGGGTATTGTTCATTTTCCAAGTATTTGATTTCTTTTCCCTAGTTTTTCTGTTATTGATTTCTAGTTTTATTGCCTTGTGGTCTGAGAAGACGCTTTGTAATATTTCGATGTTTTGGACTCTGCAAAGGTTTGTTTTATGACCTAATATGTGGTCTATTCTACAGAATGTTCCACGTGCGCTAGAAAAAAAAAGTATACTTTGCAGCAGTTGGGTGGAGAGTTCTGTATAAGTCAATGAGGTCAAGTTGGTTGATTGTTGTAATTAGGTCTTCCGTGTCTCTATTGAGCTTCTTACTGGATGTCCTGTCCTTCTCCGAAAGTGGTGCGTTGAAGTCTCCTACTATAATTGTGGAGGTGTCTATCTCACTTTTCAATTCTGTTAAAATTTGATTTATGTATCTTGCAGCCCTGTCATTGGGTGCATAAATATTTAATATGGTTATGTCTTCCTGATCAATTGTCTCTTTTATCATTATATAGTGTCCTTCTTTATCCTTTGTGGTGGATTTAAGTCTAAAGTCTATTTTGTCAGAAATTAATATTGCTACTCCTCTTCTTTTTTGCTTATTGTTTGCTTGATATATTTTTTTCCATCCTTTGAGTTTTAGTTTGTGTCTCTAAGTCTAAGGTGTGTCTCTTGTAGGCAGCATATAGATGGATCGTGTTTCTTTATCCAGTCCGTGACTCTTTGTCTCTTTATTGGTGCATTTAGTCCATTTACATTCAGCACAATTATAGATAAATAAGTTTTTAGTGTTGTCATTTTGATGCCTTTTCATGTGTGTTGTTGGCCATTTCATTTTTCCACATACTTTTTTGTGCTGAGACGTTTTTCTTAGTAAATGGTGAGATCCTCATTTTCATAGTGTTTGACTTTATGTTAGTTGAGTCGTTACGTTTTTCTTGAGTTATGGAGTTCTCATACCTTTTTGTGGTTACCTTAATATTTAACCCTATTTTTCTAAGTAAAAACCTAACTTGTATCGTTCTATATCGCCTTGTATCACTCTCCATCTGGCAGTTCTATGCCTCCTGTATTTAGTCCCTCTTTTTGATTATTGTGATCTTTTACCTATTGACTTCCATGATTCCTTGTTATGTGTATTGTTTTTTTTTTTTTTTAATTAATCTTAATTTGTTTGTTTTTGTGATTTCCCTATTTGAGTTGATATCAGGACATTCTGTTTTGTGACCTTGTATTGTGCTGGTATCTGATATTATTGGTTTTCTGACCAAACAATATCCTTTAGTATTTCTTGTAGCTTTGGTTTGGTTTTTGCAAATTCTCTAAACTTGTGTTTATCTGTAAATATCTTACTTTCGCCTTCATATTTCAGAGAGAGTTTTGCTGGATATATGATCCTTGGCTGGCAGTTTTTCTCCTTCAGTGCTCTGTATATGTCGTCCCATTCCCTTCTTGCCTGCATGGTTTCTGCTGAGTAGTTTGAACTTATTCTTATTGATTCTCCCTTGAAGGAAACCTTTCTTTTCTCCCTGGCTGCTTTTAAAATTTTCTGTTTATCTTTGGTTTTGGCGAGTTTGATGATAATATGTCTTGGTGTTTTTCTTTTTGGATCAATCTTATATGGGGTTCGATGAGCATCTTGGATAGATATCCTTTCGTCTTTCATGATGTCAGGGAAGTTTTGTGTCAGGAGTTCTTCAACTATTTTCTCTGTGTTTTCTGTCCCCCTTCCCTGTTCTGGGACTCCAATCACCCGCAAGTTATCCTTCTTGATAGAGTCCCACATGATTCTTAGGGTTTCCTCATTTTTTTTAATTCTTTTATCTGATTTTTTTTCAGCTATGTTGGTGTTGATTCCCTGGTCCTCCAGATGTCCCAGTCTACATTCTAATTGCTCGAGTCTGCTCCTCTGACTTCCTATTGCGTTGTCTAATTCTGTAATTTTATTGTTAATCTTTTGGATTTCTACATGCTGTCTCTCTATGGATTCTTGCAACTTATTAATTTTTCCACTATGTTCTTGAATAGTCTTTTTGAGTTCTTCAACAGTTTTATTGGTGTGTTCCTTGGCTTTTTCTGCAGTTTGCCTTATTTCGTTTGTGATGTCTTGAAGCATTCTGTAAATTAGTTTTTTATATTCTGTATCTGATAATTCCAGGATTGTATCTTCATTTGGGAAAGATTTTGATTCTTTTGTTTGGGGGGTTGGAGAAGCTGTCATGGTCTGCTTCTTTATGTGGTTTGATACAGACTGCTGTCTCCGAGCCATCACTGGGAAACTAGTTTTTCCAGAAAATCCGCTGACTGGTACGCTGGCTCCAGGCTCTGAAAACAATCGCTGCCTCTCCGTATTTGTTCGTTCTCCGTCTCTAAATCTGTGTTTGTTGTTCAGGGTTCTTAGATTGTTATGTATGTGATCGATTCACTTGTTTTTCCGAGTCTTTGTTGCAAGAGGGATCCGCGGTAGCGTCCACCTAGTCCGCCATCTTGGCCCCACCTCCACTTGTCATTTTTGGTGACCGGAAAGGTAACACCGAATAAGGGTGAAGTGTACACAGCTGGATCAAGGGAAACAGTGTCATGTGAATCTGGCCCGGTGTAGACCCGCCTCTGCCCTCTGGGAGCACACGATTAAGGACCCAGATTCCGGACACCGGCTCTGGCCATCTCAGCTCCTCTCGCTCTCCATCTCAGAATATTTTTTAATAATTTGAAATGATGAAAAAGTACAGTAGTCTACTACCAGCATTCAACTATCCTAAAAAAATTAATAAAATTTCCTTATATTGGAGTAAAACTTATGTAAAATGAAGACTTTTAGATGTTCCAATCATTTAGCATCACATAATGCAAAGACGATAAAGTTGCAGCATATCTTAGCAATACTGCAGTAGTTAGGCTTTTACTAGTAATAATTTTTAAAAAGCAATTCTACTAGTTTTATAGCATCCCATTCAGGCTGAATCGCCTGATGGGCCAGGATATTCTAAGTTATGGTGAACTGTAACTTGGTACAAATCAGCAGTTACAGTGGGCCATGTGCATAACACAGTTCACCTTGTTTATCTCTTTGAAATGACTCAAGAATGACAGATTTTGGCAGTTAAAGAGAACTGAGAAAAAATGGCTATCACAGGGCTCAAAACTAAGAATTTACCATCCTCCACATGTTAGCTGAATTCTTAGAGGTTCTCCTTTTTTTATGGAGTATTTTATAATATCAAAAATATGCTGCAGTTTTACACGTAAAGAAAAAAAAAACACCTATTTGACTGTTTTAAACAGGTATATAATAAATGCGTAGGATTGTATTAACTAATCTAAGTTCCCAGGTGGAAATTTCAAGGCTTTTTTTGGTTAATGTTTCAATAACATATTTGCTTCTTATATTATAGCTTAATGCTATAACTACTTCCAAAAATAGTACTTATTTTTGTAGGATGAGAGAATGATGCTTTCTTACTCCATCCATAATTTCACAATAGCACTTGCTTGTGCTGGAGGTCTGACAGTCATATTTTAACTATATATGGACAGATCTCAGAATGTCTAACACACTGCAAATATTCTCCATGCCAAACAAGACACAACTTTCAGAAAAACATCTATGACTGCTTAGAGCAAAGAATACATATTTTTCGAAACAAGAACAAGAAAGGACAGGGAAAAATGAAAATATAAAGCAATACCATAACTGCACTGAATTCGGGGAATACATTTATCTCTATTATAACATACAGTACTTTCTATATTGAAGACAGATCCCATAGTTATGGAAACAAGGGGACAAAAAGCTAGAACACTGTATAATAATTGGGGAGGAACAGAATGAGATCCATTAAAATAAAAATGACCTTAAAAATAAAGGATAATTGAAAAATTCTTTCAGATACTTTTTACGTAGAAGTCCCCTAATATTGCTGAGCAAGTGAATGAATGAATGTGTAATAAAAATACTCTGTTCAATAACATCATTCAGAGAAAAATACACAATACAGAATAATCTTCAGTAAACAAAAGTATTTACTTTTATATTGCTATTACTCTAGCCTAACACCTACCCTTGATGAAATGAGTCACTTTTTGAGCATGTATAATACAGAGAGCTGGCTAAGGTACTCAGGATACAACATGAACGGACACAAGGGTTAAGAGTAGCACTGAAGAGCAAACATGGAAAAAGACAAATTATAATACAGTGTAATCAGCACTGAAACTGGTATTTAAAAAAAAAAAAGCCCAAGCAATCAGGAAAATGGATTGATGGGCTGGGAGAGTTAGGGAAGGTATCACAGAGTGAGTGGCTTCTGAAAAGGATATGCAGAGGTTTGCCAGACAGAGAGGGAGATGGAGACAAGGGGTGCAGTCCTCAAGCAGAGAATATGCAAGCCCTTCACGAGAACGAACTGGCATGTGCATCTGCTATTCCCACCTTCTGGCATGACTTTTCCTCATGTGAACACCAGAAAAAGTCCTATTGCAAAGTAAGTTGAAATATCACCCTCTTGGTGAAGTCTTTTCTATACCTTTCCATTCCTGAACCTATCTCAGGCATCAAACTACTCCTTATCCATGCTCTTTATTATTGTTCTTACCACACTGCATTAAGATTATTTCCTTCCTACCTATGTCTCACCCTACTAACCTGTGAGCTAAATCATGTTTATAGCTTATTGCCTAGTGGCAGACAAATACTAGGCATCAGCAAATGTTTATGGTATGGTGGCTACCTGCTGTGTACCCTCTTCACATCTATACACATTACAAATGTTATGAGGTTGGTATTATTATTCCCATTTTATACACAAAGAAACTGAGGCTCAGGACAGTTAAATACTTCTTTCTTCTAAGCACTAAGTGGCAAGGCCAGAATTTGAATCCAGTTGTGTCCCACATGCTCACTCCAAAAACAATCCTAGACACTCTACTACCTGATGCTGAGGTTAACAGATCCACCTAATCTTACCCAGATCAAGCACCGTTTGTAACTAAAGCACAATATTTCAGTACATTAGCACAGCTTTGTAATGATTTTAGAAACTACAATAAATTGAGAAAATGTGACCATTCACAATATTTGACTTTTGTTTTATAAATTTTAAAGTAGGGAAAAGAAAATTCAGGCTCTCTCAATGAGCATATATTGGGAGTTTTACAATTCATAACTTAAATAAAATAAGCACAAAAGATAAAGGTACAAGTGCTCAGAGGAAGAATCCTTTAATGTCACCGTTAAATCTGAGTTCCAATACTCCCATCCCCACAATTTTAAACAGACTAAAAATCTGAGTTGCCCACATAGTTCCTCTGAAGTCCATATGAAGCGTGCACTACTGTGAAAAAAAAAAAAAAACTGTGAAGGGAATGTCAGCCAGACTGTGGGAAACAATTGACGGAAATACATATAATGACTTTGATAGTTATCACAGCTCTACCCTAACTCAAAGATTGCCAGCCTAAGGTTAGTTTAAGACTCTGACTCTACAAATAAAGATAAAAATAGATGGTGCAAAATAAAACAAAGAACATGTGAGAACCCATTAAGGGGAAAACCCACTGGGAAAAAAAAGATTTGAAACCTTTTATCATCACCTACATTAAAAAAAAAAAAAACAAAGAACGTCTTTTTTCTTTTTTTACATTAACCAGAAAAAAAAAAAAAAAAGACGTTCTTTGGTTTGGTAAGTCAATAAGGATTTGAAATTAAATTTAAAACTCCTCCTACTTGCTACCATTAATTTATAACGGACGTTTTGGGTGTGTGTGTCTGTGTGTGTGTGTGTCTGTGTCTGTGTGTGTGTGTCTGGGTCTGTGTGTCTCTGTCTGTCTCTCTCTCTCTCTGTGTGTGTGTGTGTGTGTGTGTGTGTGTGAGAGAGAGAGAGAGAGAAGAAAATCAAACCCAATGTACTCTAGTGCTGCTAATTCAGGCAAGTCATTTTTCTTATCCTTAAATTCTTTGCTCATCCAAAAAAGTGTTCTTTTAAGCCACTAAGTTTTGTAGCAGCTTGTTATGCAGAATATGTAACAATCCTTGTCTATGAAAAAGCTCCGTAATAATAATAATGCCTAATGTGGAAGAAGGAATTTTAAACTGTATGGAATTGATTTTGCCAACAATCAAAGAAAAGCTAGGGAGGGAAATGATTGGAATAAGAATGTTCTAAGATCCTTGTATAGTGTGAGAAACGTTTAAAGATACCAGTTCTATGTAGCATCTGTTGGTTCAATTACATGTACCAAATTTTTAAAGGCAACTGCTAACAGAATAGGACTAGGATGTTTAACTTCCAAGCAAATAGAAATGAGGAAGAATGTGGGCAGGAGGCAGAGGGGAGGTAAAGAAAACATCATTTCATTGAAAAGTAGGAAAATAGAAAAAAAAAAACCTATACAAAGCACAGTACATAGAAAACAAAATAAGATACAGAAATAAGTTCAAATATATACATAAAAAAACAGCACATATAAAAACACTAAACTCACCAGTTTAAAAAAGATGTCCAGATTGGATTAAAAATCATAAAGTTATAGATGAATTACAGCAGATATACCTGAATGAAGCATACCAAAGAAACGCTGAAAGTAAGTCACTGGGAAAAGAGATACTAAGCAAAAACTAACGAAAGGAAGTTGATATAGCAATAGATAACAGACAAAACAGACTTTAAGGCAGATATCAGCATAAAAAGATGGCATTATAAGCACACTTTCTTTATTGGTATGCCCACTATTTCATCCTTCAGGATTATGAAAAGTCAATTACAACATTAGTATAAAGTTAATATGTATGGTAAGCAATTGTTTTGTGGTAAAGGGTTTTACCAGAATGAAGACTTTCTAAACCTCATGCCAATGCTATCTCAATTCCATCACAAAACATTTACAATGATTTTGCATTTACTAATTATACGACATATATAACCCTTTTTTAAGAAAGATGACATAAATCAACATGGGAAAAAAACCCTCCAGTAACATTTATAGAACTAACTGGGTAATGCTTTCAAAACTACGTTCTGTTTTCAGAGTATCACCTTGCAAGCACTGCTTGCAACCAATGTACTGAGATAAAATATACTAGTGCTTCTTTGGATAAGTCGAGCTACGTAATTTTTGAAAACCTACCCAAAATCCAAGGCCATCTCTCATAACCATTTTGAACACATTGATTTCTCCTCTATGAATCAAACCTCCAACATGCATTTTAAAAGAAAGATGGTTTGAGATACCAATGCAATGCTCTGATTTCAGATTCCACTAACTGCTATTGTACATTCACGCGGGTCAGCTACTATCCTGGGAGGGTCCTCTCACTCAGTCTCCAGAGCACCCTGCAAAGCGTATTCCAAAGTATGACACATTCTAATCCTCAGCACCTATTTTTGCAGTGACAGTGCAAGATTGTTTTTGGCTTTGTAACAGGCCAGAGGGACTGGACTGATGGTAACAAGATACATCCACTGTGAAAGAGACATTGACTGCTCACAGAATGACTAAGGGCTCCTTCTCATTTCCCAGTCCCCTTGCAGTTAAGTGGAATCATGTGACCAGTGCTGAACAATGGGCTCTGGGCAGAAGTGAAATGTGATACTTTGGAGCCAAAGTATTTAAGAGCTGGTGTGACCCTCTAGCTCTCTTGTCCCCTGACACCTGACTGAGGAGGTCATGTGTTCCAGATGGTGTAATTACAAGATGGTTGAGCCTTTAATAATCAATATTGGAAAAATCAAGGCTATGAGCTGGAGTTCCTAAATGACAGTAGAGAGCCCCTGCCAAGCTATGGACATATAGCATTCGCAATAAATAATCTTGTTTTGTTAAGCCACTGAAGATTCAGGGTCAGTTACCTGCTGCAGCATAATCTTAACCATCCTAACACAACTAAAAAAAAAAAAAAACTAGACACCAAAAAGCAGAGTTCAGTTCTTCCCAAAACCAATTTCATGTTCTAAGCATTTATTTCCTAAGAGCATTTTAAAAGTTTAAACAAACTAAAGCAACTTTTCTTTGGCAATAATCATGTAAAAATATCAAAAGAGCTTAAGAAGAGGCACTCTTACCTGTATCTCTTAAGTATTACAGAAACTAAATACCTAATACATGAATTCTTTGTTCCACTTGATTGGATTTCAGATTTAAAACCAGCTTTCCCATCGCCTTAGAAAGCATGCTGCTGTAAAGACTCAAACTGAAATGCTGTATTATTTAGCATTCATATTTTAAGAAAGGGCTTCATATAATTGCTAGAGCTATGTTTCAAAGGAAGAGATTTTGTTTTCTATAAACAGAAGTGGCCCAGCGTGTCACTTTAATCTGGAAATCCCTTCTTGCGGATTTATTCAGAGAGTTAGGTGGTGTTGCAGCTTCAGGCTACCAGTAAAAGGATTTTATGATTATGAATAGCAATCAAGAAAATAATATTAAGTCTACAATCAGCAGGACCTTACAATGTACAAGGTACCTTGCTTGGAGCTTTGCACACATTGTCTCATTTAATCTTCGTGATGTAGGTATTTTTGTTACTCATTTTTTATAGGTAAAGAAACTGAGATTTAGAAAGATCAAATAACTTGCCCAGAGTCATTCAGCTTTGTCAGTGGATTTGAATGTACTAGTCTGTCTGACTGGAGAGCCTGTGCTCTTAACCACGGATTACCCTGAGTTTCTCAAAATGTGCTGCATGTGATGATCTTGGGTGGTTCGTAAACAAAAGTTATTTCTTAACAGTTAATGGTGTCAGAAAGAAACGTAACTAACACAGGAAATCCTTCCCAGACATTATTGCTTAGGGTATGGCCAGGGCAGACAACTCTTTTGTTTGTTTTAATCAGATGCTTTAAAGAAAAACATTAATAATACAGGTGATAATTCAATATCGTAAAAATCAAGAAAGTGGTGAACAAATACAGGCTGGAAGACATTGGACTACATTTCCCATCAATAGGAAAAAAAAAAAAAAAATGAAGACTGGGTCACAGGAAACTTAAGTTCCGGTCTTGACTCTGGCCCCCAACAAGTAGCATGGCTTCACCATTCTGGGTCTTACTTTTTTATTTATAAAAGATAAGCTTAAACTTACCATAGAACTCTAAAATATAGTTGTTTGGCTGTTATCCTTTGACAGAATAATCTTCACTATGTGGATACTGAGAGGTATACTCAGAACTTGGTCCAGTCAAAGACTGGTCCATGAAGCAATGAGAAGCTTGTGCCAGAATATGAAACACTTCCATCAATAAACCCATTATGTAGTGGAACTTTTTTTTCACAGCAAGATTTTCTCAATGAAGGAAGCAGTACATTGATTTACATTCTGAAGCCTGCTCCTTATCTAGTCACAGATCAGTAACGAACAGTTCACAGACCAGTACTTAGAGTAGCACTGGTGTACAGCATAGTACATACTTCTAATTCTTCATCATGTGCATTTTTCTACTTCTGTTCAGGCACCTGAAGTTGCTTGCAAATGAGAAATGGAAACGTAAGCCTTTTGGTGAAGTGTTTTTCTTTCAAATGGCCAGAAAAATAAGCACAAGACCAAATGTTAAGAAGAATTAAATAACAGGCCTGAAACAAATTTAATATACTCTACAGCTGCTAACTGCAGTTCGAATCCACCAGGTGCCCCCTGGAAACTCTAGGGGGCAGTTCTACTCTGTTCTGTAGGGTCACTATGAGTCGGAATTGACTCGACAGCAATGGGTTTTTTTGGGCCTCCTCTTTTTTTTTTTTTTTTTCTTTAAACTGTTCCCATTTGATTTTTCATGGAAAGCTCTTTGCATTGGGTAACCTAAGTGTTTCTGCATAAGGTAAATACTTGCATTCTTTTTAATTAGTGTGCTTAGAAGGAGGCAGCTAGTAGGACTGTTAAATTCATGAGGGGTTGATTCTAATTTTAGAAATTTTGGAGGCCAACAATAAATTACAAACCTAGTGATTTCTGAAAACCATCTGAAGGCATTAACGGTTGTAACTTGGAGATCTGTGGATCAGAGATAATTAAATCACCAAAGGTACATTATGTGTTCTATTTAGTGCAAAAACTACATTGCTATCATCTCTGGAAATCTCAGGGTGCATATGAGACTTTCTGGAAGGAGAAAAATGTAATTAGCATCTGTTCTGAGGACTGTGTTCACACTCAAAGTTTTCCCGAATGGTAATTTTGATATTTTCAACTAAATTTTTTTCCTTGCATTCCCAATAGGGCCTGTTCACTGCCTAAAATGTCTAAAGGAAGATTTATTTTTCTGATCCTGGAGGATATATTTCCCCTCCGGATTAGTAGTGCTAAAAGTCATTTGGAGTAAGTTGTACAGTACAAAACATTAACAGTTAACCAAACAAAAACAAAACTCACACTTCTACAAAGGGAAGAAAATGTAAGCCAAGAGAAACACAATCAAAATGCTTAGTGTGCCAACAAGCCACACCTCCCCAGCTCTGTGTTCCACCAAAACCTTTTCCCTTTGGGACTTATTTCTATAGAGACTGTCTCTCTGTTCCATAAATAAAACTAGAAGTTGCTAGGAAACAGTCTGGCTTCTCAGGACACAACTGAAGGGGAGCAGCTGCTTCCTACCAAGAAGTACAGAAATCTGAAGCGTATTCCTGACACACGTGCTGTTGTTATGAAACCTAGATTCTCAGCACATCTATTTTATGAGCCCAAGAGAGTGCTCATTCTGCATATTCCTGCTTAGCCAAAATAGCCTTAAATTTATGACTTAACTTGGACCCACCCCACCCCCACCCCCACCCCCTCCCCGCCTTTTTCCTCCATCCTAGCCTTGCGCTCACAGTTCACAGACCAGGAAACTTAAGGTTTCCTCTTTTCGTTAAGGTCCCCTCCAAATGAATCATCCCACCTACCTTCAATTCACTTAACAGTGTTCAGGAAAACCGCATATTTTCAAGTTATAAATCACTCACTTGAAAAGTTCTTCCCATCACATTATCTGCCCTACTAAACTTTTGAAAATTACCACATGGCTGGGAGTTACTGCTTTCAAAACTTTTATATGAAATTTCTGTTACTGCTTTTAAAAACCACCTAGTTGTTTTTACCTATATTAAAACCATCCCAAGCACTTCCCCTGAAGTAGTAACCCAAGTAGCCCACTCATTCTTTCTCACCTTTAAAAGCAGTCAGGTGTACCTCGTTTTCCCTTTCTCTTTGTTCTAGCCACCCTAGTGGCTCAGTTAGGAATAACTGCTGGTACAAAAGAGCCTTACTACTAATGACTTCAAACCAAACCAAACCTGTTGCCGTAGAGTCAAATCTGACTCACAGTGACCCGACAGGACAGAGAAGAACTGCCCCATAGGGTTTCCAAGGAGGGGCTGGTGGATTCAAACTGCCAGCCTTGCAGTGAGCAGCCATAGGTCTTAGCCACTGCACTCCCAGGGCTCCACTAGTGACTCAAATAGGGGGATCGTTTCCTCATGTATCAAAAATTCTAGGGAAGCAGTCCAAATTATTTCGACCTTTCTGCCCTACATTGAGTTTTTTATCCTCTCGAGTGACACCTCACAGTTGCCACATGAATGCAACAGCTCCAGACACACATCCTTTCGCCAAAATCCCAAGTACAAGAGAAAGGGAAGTTTAAAAGACTCTCTCAAAATGAGGTGCTGGTTTTTCATTGGAAAGGGAAAATCCCCAAAAGTCCTCCCCTAACATCTCACTGGTCAGAATGTAGTCACATGCCTACTCCTAGACTAAGCACTAGGTGGACTGCTACGTAGGTTTAGACCTTTCATGAGTCTGTGAGGGTCTATTTGCCCTTAGATCAAGAGCTCTCTGCCTGACCCCATCAGGATTCTGTTTGCAGAAAGAAGGGGGCAGGAAATGGCTACCAGTTAAAGGCCACAGTGCTGCCACAGATGCCCTCCCCACCCAGAACAGCAAAGTCCCCACAGATGTGAAGCTGCCTGCACTCAGAAGAGCCCCTCCCAGTCCCAGGACAAATGGCTAGCTCTGCTTAAGACCAGGTCTTGGTCACTCAGTATGAGGTGCCAGATAAGCTGATCTTTCTTTTAAACACAGCCACGGCCCTGCGACTAGAGAAACAAGCCATATTTAATACTCTAGACACTGGAACCTGTGTCTTTTAAGGCCATTCATTGTGGAATACCTGCTAAAACAAACAGCACGCCAACCGCAACACCAAGTACTTTGGTCTCTCTATGTGTTTTTTTTTTTTAATGCTTTTGGGGGCTATTGTAATGGTACTGATCCCTGATTTCCTTTTAGGAGTTCTCCTTGTTAGTGTAGAGGAATCCAATTGATTTTTGTATGTTGATCTTGTACCTTGCCGCTTTGATGAACTCTTCTATGAGTTCCAGTAATTTTCTCGTGGAATCTCTGGGATTTTCCACGTATACGATCCCGTCATCTACAAATAGGGATAGCTTTACTTCTTCCTTACCAATCTGGATACCCTTTATTTCCCCTTCCCTTATTGTTCTGGCTAGGACTTCTGGTACAATACTGAATAAGAACGGTAATAACGGGCATCTCCTGTATATTTTTAGCAGCATCCCTGGCCTTGCTTATCCCCACCCGATTGAACCAAACCAAAAACCACACCAGTTGCCATCAAGTCGATTCTAACTCATGGTGACCCCATGTGAATCAGAACAGAACTGTGCTCCACACGGTTGTCAGGGCGGTGATCTCTCAGACGCAGATTACCAGACCTTTCTTCCGAGGCACCTCTGAGTAGGCGTGAACTGCCAACCTTTTGGTTAATACTTGAGCTCTCAACCATTTGTGCTACCCAGGGACTCCTCATCCAGTTGAGACAACCAAAAATGTCTCCAGATACTGCCTAATGTCCTCTAGGGGGAAAAAAATTGCCCCTGTTGAGAACCACTGCCAAAAAACAAGTCTTTCTCCCCAATTTACGTATGTATTTTTTAAAGGATGCTTATAATTTACAATAAAAGCAACAATGTCTTCCAAATAAAACATTTAATGTTCAATTTTGAAAGGAATTCCCTTCATTCAGTGAAAAATTTCAACTTTATGGGATGTTAGGTTCTATCTATCTAGATTTGATTTGGATTTTCTGTGTGGTTAGTTGGTTGGTTTTGATTTTTGCTATAAAATAAAGCAGAGTTTCTATTTTCTGGGAATAACAGATGGAAATTAGCTAAACAGAGCTGGACTGTTTTTATTAAAGAAAGAACCAACACGTTTCTCAGGCATTTGTCAAGAGAACATGACACTTTCTTCACCTAATTGATCTAGGGCATATCAAGGAATTGTGGGGAAAAAAGTACAGCTTAGATTTTATGTTCTTATTCATGAAATTCGGCCTTTAGAAAATATAGAACATTTTTTCATATCAGTTATGTAAATCTGAACATCTTTTTGACAGCTTAAAAACATTAATCAATGTTAATAGCCACCTTTTTCCCCAAAACGAGACTACTGATCAAGAACAATGCACAGTTTTAAAAATAAAATACTATAAAAAGCTGTAGGTTCTGATTTAATTAGGTAGAGAAGTAACCATAAAACTCACATAAGAAAAGTTATTCATAATTGTTGACTCTCCTCTCCCAAAGAAGAAAGAAAAATTCCCAGAATCTTGTTGTATCTGTGTGGTATTTTTTTTTACAGGAGAGAATACAGAGTAGTACAACGCCAGAGTAAAAATGCACATGCTAAGTCACATGCAAGTCCATTTCCTTTGACTCACCTATATGATAAAGTCCAATCCAATCACTGGGGTCCACCTCCTCTTTAATGTCCCAGAAGATGATGAGGTTCTGGGCTTGCCCCAGCGTGTACTCATACATGCTGGCAGTCAAACTGGAGCGGCTTTCAGAAGTCACCAGGTCCGTGTCACTGTTGGCCCGCTGGAGGGTCATGTTCTCCGGCATGGAGCTCTGGGCAGCAAGGCTCTGGAGGTTCTCAGGGCTCAGTGTGTAGCGCATCTGGGGATTTCGACGCCGCACAAAAAGCAGATGTTCCCGGGCTGAGCTAGCCATCCCGTCTGCCTCTCTAAGATTGGTTTCCTACAAAGCTGAAAGAGAAGCATTAAATATTAGTACTACAACACAAGAGTTAAGTTTAAGCTTCCCAGACATAAAGTCTTGAGGACTGTTCATTAAAGCCTGACCTGTGATAATCTCCTGCTGTCAAAATAAGACCTATTATTCCACTGTCAACAGGTGATGTCAGAAACAATTTCTATAGACTGAGGTTACATGAGGGCAAAGGCTATCACACATCTGCGACCAGCACAGCTTTCTCCTAGCAGTTAAGGAGGAGGGTTTCTCTACCATCCCCTTTATGCCTATCCTTGCCCACACACTCCACCTTCAGAAATGGCATCCTCTTCTCCTTCCCCACCCCAAACATGTATTTATTTCCTGTTGCAAGTAAATTTTAAAACAGCAAGACAGGAAAGTTTGTCACACACTAAATACAGCTGTAGAGTCCCTGGGTGGTGCAAACGCTCAGCTGCTAACCGAAAGGTTGGAGGTTCGAGTCTATCCAGAGGCACCTCAGAAGAAAGGCCTGGTGATCTATTTCCAAAAAATTAACCACTGAAAACCCTATACAGCACAGTCCTACTCTGACACACGTAGCGTCACCATTAATCAGAGTTGACCTGACAGCAACTAGTTTGGTTTTTTTGTATATACAGGTGAAATACATCACTGAGCGCAAGTTAACTGGTTTAATTTCCTTAGCTGATAACATAACTTACTAAAGTCTTTTTCAAGAGCCTGCTCAAATGTCACCTTCTCGCTTAAATACATCGGCCATCATATTTAAAACCACATCTCCCTGGCATTCCCCATGCCTCCTTTCCTGCTTTGTTTTTTTACTATAGCCATTATTAAGATCTGATCTTTTTACTTATCTTTTTACATATTTTACTTATTTACTTGATTATTGCCCACCTCCCCCAGCAAGAATGTAAGCTTCACAGAGGCAGGAATTTTCATCTATTTTGTTTGCTATTTATCCCCAGTGTCTAAAAAAGTACCTGGAACATAGCGGATGTCAATAAAAATTTGTTAAATGAATGGATGAACAGTGAGCATTTTTCTCCTAGGCACTCCTTCGCACAACTCATATCCTAGCCCCCTTTTCTTGGCCCTGTCACTCACCATCCCTGATTTTCTGGCTGGTCTACCTGGTTTCTACCATCTAGACTCATGGTAAGCTAACCTTTGGCTTCCACTTGGCCTTGATCTAGAAGAACAGGGCTTTTCCTGTTGGAACTTACAGTCTAGTCCTAAAATTTTGTTTTTTTTCTCCACTGCCAGACTCTGACAGGGATTCTTGTCAAGACCTTTGTATTTTAATTGAGCACAATCAAGTTGCTACCTGCCAGATCTTACTGGCTTTGCACAGAATGAATTTGGTTCTCCAGTACACTGCCCTCTGTCAAAACTACATAATTTACTAATGCGTTTATGAATTTCACATTTATTCAGCAACCCTAGTACATGCTGACCTCTCAGATATCCTATATTTCATTTAAAGGCCAACCCCTACTTGGGTACTGGGGAATCAGCATGAGTTTCCATTCAAAACAAAAAAACCTAACCATTACAATGGACAACCTTGAATACTGAGTAAAAGGAGGTGAGAGGAGAGAGGAAGGTAGTGAAGGGAGGGGAGGCTTTCCTAATTCCTCCCCCTACCCCACCCCCATCCATTTCAAAAGCATTTTGGGTGAAGGAGACATACTCCCATTGCTAGAGATTGTAAAAAAGTACTTGCAAATTCATTTATTCGAGTAATCTAGAAATTCTATCCCAAATTCTTAGCACTATCCAGTGAACTAAAATAACTTGGATTGGTGGTCAAGATATCCTATGTGAAAAGGTTAGAAACAAAAATGAACACATAAGCTGATTTATCCAGTTTAACGGTATTAAGTCCCATATCCCTCTTAATAAATTTAGTGCTTCTCTTCCTTACGTGGAATAGGGTAACTCTGACATCATACTATAACCTGCAACTGTTAAACAACCTCAAATATCTCCTTATAAACACCAAAATACAAGACAACTTCTAATTGTTGGAGGAAATTTTCATTTTAGATTTCAATAGATCATTCTTTATAAACCCAGAGTTAGTTAAACACATCAGCTTCAGCTGATTAAAAAATAAGAAAGCTGTACATATTTAAATTTCACTCTTCCTCAACATAGTCATATATTAAGTAGCAGTAACTATAATGTATCTTGCAAATTTGTTGGAATTAGAAAAGCCAGAGGTAAAAGTGCTCAATAAAAAGCAGCTATTGTGTTTTTGACTCTATGCGGCAGTTCTACTCTGTCCTATACTGTCGCTATGAGTCGGAATCGACTCAACGGCACTGGGTTTGGTTTTGGTTTTATTGTGTTTTTGGTAAATGTAACATATACAATTTTGCAACAACAGCAATAATAACCAAAAAAATATGTGTGAGGTTACATGGGTGGATGTACAAGCATATATGTGTATGGAGCCCTGATGCACAGCGGTTAAGAGTTTGGCTGCTAACCCAAAGATCAGCTGTTCGAATCACTCCTTGGAAGCCACGTAGGGCAGTTCTACTCTGTGCTATAGGGTTGCTAAGAGTCAGAATCAACTAGACGGCCATGGGTTAATATGTATATGCATGTACATGTACAGGTGTAGCTATACGTATATGTATACACATGACTGTGTGCTGACTATATATTCACATATATAATAAAGCACATAGGGGACACAGTTACAGGTACTTCCTAGACATAACCAAATATTCTGCAGGACTGGTTTACTGGGTTTGAAGGCTTAGGATCACAGTCTCAAAGGACATCTTGGTCAATTGGCATAAAATAGTTCATAAAGTTTATATTCTATAGCCTAGTTTGGTGAGTAGCGTCTAGTGTCTTAAAAGCTTGTCAGCAGCCAGCTAAGACACAATTATTGATCTCATCTATAGCAAAAGAGAAAGAAAGAAACCAAAGACTCAAAGAAGAAACTAGTCTACAAGACTAACAGCCCACATAAACCACAGCCTCATCTACCCCGAGACCAGAACTGAACGGTGCCCGACTGCCACTACCAACCATTCTGACCAGGGGCAAAATACATGGTCCCCAACGGAAGTGGAGAAAGCTGTAGAACAAAACTCAAATTCTTTAAAAAAAAAAAAACAAAAACAAGGCCAGGCTTCCTGGACCGGCAGAGACTAGAGGAACCCCTGAGACTATCACCCTAGGTGCCCTTTAAACTTGGAACTGTAACCACTCCTGGAAGTCACCTTTCACCTAAATAACAAATTGGCTCATAAAATAAACAGTACTACCCGTGAGTACTGTGCTCCTTAAAAAAAAAAGAAAAAGCAGCTACTGTTATTTTACTAGGCAAACAACATAATTACTGAATTAATTAATGCTTTAGTTTAAAAAAAAAATTTTTTTTATTTTTTTTTAGTTTGGGGTATCTCTCCATGCCTGAGAGTCTGAAGAGAAGAACACTAGGATTTGGAAGACAGTTAACATAAATGAAATGCTAAAGACCAATTTATACATTAAAAGTCACTAACAAACATGACTGAAATTGTAAAAACCCTCCATCTGAAGACGACCCTAAGGACCCTGTACTTAGGAAAGAGAAAACAGCTCATCCTTCCCTTGCTTCCTCCTGTTCACGTGGCTCCCAGCTCCAAAGTCTAGAAAGCAGCTACATGTACGTTATACTGGCCTCTGAGTTACAGCTTAGGAACTCAACCACAGCTCCTATAGCATTGTTCCTACATAAAAATGTATTTCAATTCCCAAACAACCAACCTGTAAAAGAACTTTTTGAACACACCCACACACAAGCCAGTCACTGGGCAAAATCAGAAGCAAAATTGGAGAGGGAAGATAAAATAAGATTAGAAGAACTCTGTACACAGAATGTGGAGCAATTCAGCTGGAACCACACTATGAGTAATGAGTGGAGAAACACTCCAGGCTCTTAAGCAGAGAAGCAAAAATACAGAAGTAAAGTTTAGGAGAACTTATTCTCAGAGTGGAAACCCTGGTGGTGTAGTAGTTAAGTGCTATGGCTGCTAACCAAAGGGTCTGCAGTTCGAATCTGCCAGGCACTCCTTGGAAACTCTATGGGCAGTTCTCCTCTGTCCTATAGCGTCGCTATGAGTCAGAATCGACTCAACCACACTGGGTTTTTGGTATTCTGAGAGTGTATGTGGGACTGATTGAAAGAAAAGACACAGGTGGGGAAACCAGTTAGAAGCTAACTGGTTAGTCATGGAACCTGGCACTGAGTGCTTAAGAGTCAACTGTAACAACACCAAAAGGAAATATCAGTCAGGAATGTTTCAAAGACAGTACCCAAAGAATTGATGACAGATTGGGTATAGGGGATAAAAGCAGAGCTTCAAACGGTTTGTTGCAGTTCAAGCCCCTGCTGAGAATTTGCATTTCTACCTCAAATACACCGAATCAAAGTCTATAGTTTTAAAAAAAAAAAAAAACAAGTGATTCTTACGTAATAATAAATTTTGAGAACCACTGCTCTACTAGTGGTTCTCCCTAGCCAGCAGTATTAGCACCACCTGGGAACCTGTTAGAACTCCAAATTCTCAGCAAGGGTTCAAAGTGCTGGATAAAAGTGAAGGAGAAATTAAGACCAAATTCTAGATTTTCAATCTCAGTGACTACAGAATCCCAGAAACACTGATTATGTGAGAAAATCAATCCCGTTTTAGGTGAGTTTGAAATAAATGCAATATACTCAAGTAAATACATCTTAAAGACACTGAATAGCTCGTTATTATAAGACTAGGCATAAAACAAACACTCAGTAGCAAGTTCCTGCTTAAGAATACTCTTAAAATTAATTAAAATTAACCATGCCAATGGATCCCTAAAAGGTGCATCTTAGTTTAAAAACGTCATTCAGATGTTTTACTTTAGGTCAATGGGAAAAGAAATAAAATCAGAATTCTTGGATTACAATAAGGGACTGCTACCAAACCTGCTTTGGAACACTTATTTTTCCCCTTGTAGGAAAAGTAATGTACTTCTTAGCGTTCATGTTTCCATAATGAAGATTAGACATCATGCAAATATTAAATCACAACACTGCATAACAATGCAAAAAACAAAAAAAAAGCACGCTAAATCTTATATTTAAAATGTTAGTTTAAAATCTTATATTTAAAATGTTAGTTTACTACCTTATTGAATGCAATGTTCTAATACAGGAAAATTAGTGTTATTCAAACAATATGGAATTGCTACTGCACATTTTCTCCATTTAAACCTAAGGATTCCTGGTTTGCTTCTTGGTTTCATACCTACGTCTTCTGTAATAAGAAAATCAAATTTTCTTTAGAAAACTATCCATGCTCTTCTGAAAAGCTTTACAAGATAAAACTGATGAAAAGCTTTAAAATATAAAAGTGAGAAGACCAAAATCCATATTCCCAAAAAAGGCCAGAGCTACTGGACAGATAGAAACTAGAGGAACCCCCAAGACTTAATGCCCTAAGATAGCCTTTGACCTTGACATTGAAGCTACTCCTGGAGGTCACCTTTCAGCCAAATAATACATTGGCTTATAAAATAAACAACATCATCCATGAGTAAGGTGCTCTCACAAACAACCAACTACATGAGACCAAACGGCCAACATTTACCCAAATGCAAAGATGAAAGGGCAAGGAGGGAAACGGAAACAGAACAGAGTGGAAATAATGAGAATGCGGACACATTGTGAAAACTGTAACCAATGTCACAGCACAATTTGTATAAAAGTGGTTAATAAGGAACCTAATTTGCGATGTAAACTTTCACCTGAGACACAATATTTATAAAAAAGATAAAACTAATTTGTACCCACCAAATTTATTAAACAGAAAGCTGGTCCTTTTAAGCTCCCTAGATAATCCCTCCCATGGTGAGCCTCCGCAGCTGCTATATGTCCCATTCCCAATGGACATACTTTAACATGATGTAGCACTCTTCAAAAAAAAAACCTCCCTCTTCTCATTATGATTAGGTCTGCACCACACTGCTCTCTCAGATAATAGACACCTGCTTAAACAACAACCGAGAACAAAATTACTTTTCTCCCAGAGGTCAAGAGAGACTTAATTGCTAAGCAAACTGCAAAATGCCACAGTATACAACTTCATTTCCAAAACCAGCAGATTTTGCTTAGAAGGTACAGACAGTACCAAATGACAAATACATTAAACAAATAAGTGTTATTATTTAAAATATTTTTGCTAAAGAATCTGGAGGTGAGGGTCAACTTACTAAATCTCTCCTGAGGGCAAGTTCTGAAAACACTGATCGGCAGACAATTTTTATAGACTTAGAAATGTACCCTAGGATTCTAAGTAACATCCTTGTTGAACCCAACAAATTCCTTTAAAATAACACACATGCACACACGCAGCTGTTCAACTATACTAGGGTATAGTTGTGTAGGGTAATACTGTTCAGCTATATGCATCCCCTCCCTAATGGAGTCAAGTCAGCTTTGCTCTTCCCTGAAGCATGCTGGGGATGAATTCAGGATAGACTCAGGCTAAGGTAAAAGGCCAGGACTGGCATAACTG
The DNA here is from genome assembly GCF_024166365.1 of Elephas maximus indicus. Lineage (NCBI taxonomy): Eukaryota > Metazoa > Chordata > Mammalia > Proboscidea > Elephantidae > Elephas > Elephas maximus. The sequence continues at coordinate 94,768,700 of NC_064824.1, forward strand.
GGCCAGCACCCAAGGCCGAGAAATGCCTTAGCAACAAGAAGGAAAACATCTGGGCCTGGATGTGAAGTCCCTGGGAACACTGATTACCCAAGGACGTGGGAGAAAAACAATGAGCCTTGGTTCCAAGTAGAATGGTATATAAGCTTGGGTCCCTTGCTAGGTGGTTGCGGAAAATACTCCAGCCGGCCACCACTGGAGAAAGCAGCTGCTTGCCTGTGTAAGTATGTTTCCCTGAATAAATGTGTGAATCTGGAAAGGGCTATGTGTCAGTTCTTCGGATTACCTGCCAGGATGCACAGCGAAGGTCTTTCCTTGCTGGGGCTGTCCCCCAACAAGTGGTGTAGTCGGTGGGAATCCAAAGGGCACACCACGCCTTCCCAGGTGCATGGGGGAAAGCGGGCTCTGCTGGGGGAAATCCCAGGGTGGCCAGGGACACATGCCCTGGGACACCAGCCCAGGCTGTTGATGCCTGGGGACCTGTGCATGAGTACAGGGATGCTCCAAAAATGCCACAGGGACTGTTGCAGTTACTTTAGTCTTTGCATGTTGAGAACGAAAAGAAGGATGTTTGTGCTTTGGTTGTGGGAGTTGCGTGGCTGCTGTTCTGGGCATGGCGATATTCATAGGAGGCCCCAAAGCAAAAGCCGGATTGCCGTGCTGAGGCAGCTCGTGTGGGGTGGCTTCTACTGGCAGCACTGAGAGGGGTGTCCGATGTGGAGCCAGCCACTAGGGCCCTAATTAGGCAGCAGAGCTGCAGCTGGAGGATGTGCGTGCAGCATATTCCTCCTCCACTGAAACATCTGCGCCCCGTTTGCGGAAACAAGAGGCATTCCGGGGTGGCCAGCGACCTCTGTGGTGGGGAGGTCTGGCCTGTATGCTTTTCTGCGGGAGAAATCCCAGGGTGGCCAGCGAAGCCCAGCTAGCTCAGTCAGTAGAGCATGGGACTGGAGCTAGTTGGAGGGGATAAACAGGTCCCTGGCACTGAGAACACCCTGTAACACCCAGTGCAAAGCAAGAGTTAAAATAGCAGGGAAAAAAGAAAAACAAAAAAGGAGTAAAAAGCCCTTCAGGATAGCTTGTGTTGAGCGACCTTGAAGAGACCTCAGAATTCCGATAGCTGCCCCTGCAAAGGTAAGGGGAAAACTAAGAGGGGGGCCCACCTCCAGGTTACCAGGTAACTGGGCTGGACCCATGCTTGCACTTGGTGTGGGGGAAGCTTGGCTCCACAAGTGAGTGAGGGCTCTGCCAGCTTTTCCCAGATCTTCTTTTAGAAATCATTAAGATTGAGGATTAAGCCTAATTTCTCTGTCACCAGCGAGGAGCAGAGGGGGCCCAATGAGGTATGCCTTGGGTCTGAGGTCACTACCATTGAGGCACTTGCCCCAGCCTGACTACGGATCTTACTGTATGTACTGATGATGCTGATGCATTAATGCACGCTTTTGTAAACTTCTGCCTCCAAGTCCTGATGGGAATTGCTGCAGTTAGGGCCGTTTTTAGAGGGGCACGAGGCAACTGTGACGTGGGCTATAGCTAATAGCCTGGCCATTCAATCCGGCCACTGACAACCTTCGGACTGACATATAATGCAAGCCCCTACTGAGATGAGACATCTGGACAAAAAAATATAACAAAATCAGTTCTACTCCTGGTAAGCTTTTGTTACTTGTGTGGACAGTCATCAGAAAAGCCCCTATGTTGAGAGTGGAAAATAGCCAACAAACAGACCAGTCTTAACCAACTGACTGCAGAGGCTGAAGCACTGTCTGCTCCAGACCAAAGAGGTGTACAATCGACCACCTTCTGGATTTAAGAGAGGACCATCCTTGGAGATTCACACACCGTCCTAGACTGGGCCTACACACGTGGATTACCACTGTCATCAGAAAACGCTGGGTAGCACAGGAAAGCTGACCTGTCTATGAGACCCCAGCCAAGGCTAAAACCTGTGCAGGGCCAGATTCCCAAGCCAACAGGCCAGGGCGTTCTTGGCAAGTAAATTGTATGGGGGCTTTTTATCCCATACAGAGGCTTCCACTGGATCTTGAACGAACTCTTCACACTCTTTATCACCCCAAGACACAGGGGCAATTGAGCACTTCAATGGGCAGGTTTAAATGGCTGATGGGAGGGGACAAGACAACCCCAGCCTGGACCATGCATCTTAGACAAGCAGTTTGGGGTCTCAGTGCAGGAGTCCTGCAAGGGCATTTCTTACTTGTGCTATATGTTTGCTCAAACTGTCTATTCTATAAAATGTGTTTCTTTGGTGTAGAATTGTTCCTGACAAAAAGATCTGGGTTCCACAAAGGCACTGACCAGAGCCCACGAAAGGAAGCCAAGTCTAAGGCTCCCCACTTCCGAGAGGTGGGAGTGTCCCTCACCCCTCGAATAGAGGTGTGACCAAGGTACACCACAGGTAGAGGAAGCCCTCCACTGGGTGACAGGGGACCAGAGGCCACACATTGAAATGATCATACACTGGGCTCCCACCAACAGCTGTTGCTGGGTAAGGGGTTGGGGCCATCAGAGTGTGCCAAATCAAACTAGTGCTGCAGATTAGAAGGCTACTCCCAAAGGCCTACCAAGTATACATAACCCTGTTACCAGAACACATTCTGGGCAGAGATATCTTGTTGGGGCTGGAGCTACAGACCTCCAGTGAGTTCCACCTGCAAGTGAGAGCCATAAAAACTGTAGTACAAGGTAATGCTAAATGGTCCCCTGTACGGTTGTACTCCCTAGCTCGGGTCATGGCCCTTAAGCTGTACCACCTCCCTGGTGGGCACCAAGAAATCAGTGAGGCCATCAGGAGCTACACCCACTGGGGATTCTGAGACTGGCCAAGAGCCCCTTCGGTAGTCCTGTCTGGCCAACGCGCAAGCCGGACAGCTCCTGGAGAATGACGGTAGACTACCAGGAACTGAATAAGGTGACTCCTGTTGTTTGCAGCTGTACCCAACATCATGCATATGATGGGGCAAATTGGGGAGACACTGGGCACTTACCACTTTGTGCTCGACTTGGCTAATGCCTTCTTTAGCATCCCTCCACACTCAGACAGCCAGGACCAGTTTGCCTTCATTTGGGAGGTGAGGCAGTGGACTTTCCCCGTGCTCCCACAAGGGCACCTGCATAGTCCCACCATATGCCACGGCATGGTTGCCACTGACCTGAAGTGGTGGGTTCCCCCTGCTGAGGTGGCCATGTTCCACCATATTGATGATGTCATGCTGACCTCTAACTTGTTTGCTTCTTTACAGACTGCAGCTAGTGCAGTAGTCACGCACCTCCAGTCATAGGGATGAACAGTGAATGAGTGAAAAACTCAGGGGGGCCTGGTTTGTCGGTCAAGTACTTGGGTATTATCTGGTCGGGTAAGACGCAAGTGATGCCTGAAGTGGTGATAAAGTCCAAGCCTACCCCCTGCACAGAAACTGTGAAGCAACTACAGGCAATTGTCGGGTTCCTGGGTTACTAGCACCCCTTCATACCCCACATAGCCCATACCCTATGGCTCCTATATAGGTTAGTAAAAAAAGAAGTGAGACTGAAGGAGAGAGAAACAAATAGATAAGAAAGTGATATGGGGGGCTAGAGGGAACGAGAATGAGTGAGAGGAAGACAGGTGAAACTGGGGAGAGTTCTAGAAAGTGAGGGTATAAGCAGAGAGACAGAGAATGTGAAAAAAAAAAAGGAGCAGTGTGGGACTGAGAGACAAAGGAAGTGGAGGCCTTCCAGCAGGCAAAGGTCCCTGTAAAACAAATACTGGCTTTAGGAGTGTTAATACAAGGTCAGCCGTGCCAACTGGACATAGCCTGTTACCCTGAGGGGTATGGGTAGGGCCTGTGGCAACACCAAAGCAACAAGAGAGTGCCACCGGGAATCTGGTCCCAGTTGTGGTGAGAAGCAACAAAGAGGTACAGCATGTCGGAGAAAATCATGCGCAGTGTATAATGCCCAACTGCAAGTGGAAGCAAGTTCTTATAAAGGGCCAAGTTCCCTTTTACTGAAAGCATCAGAATAGGACTAATACCTCTCGTCCCCTCAGGGTGATGGGTTGGACCCCCAACAACAGTGTGCTAGAACCCTGCTAGTTGTTGCCAATAGTTGGTTAAGGAAGCAAAAGCAAAGCCTATGGGCAGGGGCATACCCATCGCCCAAGGGGTGGCTTTGGACCTGTGGCTTCCATGGGTGGCCATAACTGCCCTACAACTGGGTGGGGCACTGCACCTGGGGGTGGCTGTACATAGCTGCTAATATTTACACCACCCTCCCCAGTGTTCCCAGCAATTGGCAAACTGTAACAGCCCAGCACAGATACCAGCGCACATCATGGTGGTTTTGCCCCTTGTCCCTGTTCTCGCCCCAGGCTGCCACTACAGATATGGAGTGGCAGGTAGAGGTGCTAGCCAGACATACCACAGCTGCACTTAACAGCACCAGGTGGGCTATCACCCTTCTGAATGGGGAGACTCAACAAATACAGAAGGTCGTCCTTCAGAATAGAATGGCCCCTGACATCCTGATCGCCACCCAGGGTGGCACCTGTGCCATGATAAAAACTGAATGTTGCATGTATAGCCCTGATGCCTCTAAAAATGTGTCTTTGGCTCTGCAGGACTTGCAGCAATACATCACAGCTATTTTTTTTATCAAATATGACGCCACTGACCCTGACTCCAGCTGGCTGCAATCCTTCCCATCTGCCTGGCGACAGGCTTCTGGATGATATTAGGACTCTTATTACTATGTCTTTGCCTGTGTTGCTGTGTATGTGGTCTGGTTTTGCAGTGCTCCTCTGCATAGCAAGCCCGAGGGCTACTGCGGAAGAGGGTGCTGTAAGATTGTAAGGATGTTAGGAGGGTATGCAGGGGTGGACTGCAGGCTAATGCTATTCAGCTATATGCATCCCCTCCCTAATGGAATCAGCTTTGCTCTCCCCTGAAGCATGCTGGGGATGAATTCGGGATGGACTCAGGCTAAGGTAAAAGGCCAGGACTGGCATAACTGGGCCAGCACCCAAGGCCAAGAAATGCCTTAGCAACAAGAAGGAAAACATCTGGGCCTGGATGTGAAGTCCCTGGGAACACTGACTGCCTAAGGACGTGGGAGAAAAACAATGTGCCTTGGTCCCAAGTGGAACGGTATATAAGCTTGGGTCCCTTGCTAGGTGGTTGCGGAAAATATTCCAGCCGGCCACCACTGGAGAGCAGCTGCTTGTCCGTGTCAGTAAGTTTCCCTGAATAAACATATGAATCTGGAAAGGGCTACGTGTCAGTTCTTCGGATTATCTGCCAGGATGCACAGCGAGGGTCTCTCCTTGCTGGGGCTGTCCCCTGACACTATGTTTCAAACTCCAAGTGGTTTGTTTATACATATATAAATGAGAAAAACAAAGGGAAAAGGCCATATTGTCAAAAGACACTAAAGAAAACATAATTAGCCTGCCATTAGCAGATGTGTGAAATCTAGAAAGAGAAAGCAGAGCCCCATCAAAACCCAGCAAGGCCAGCTGGCATCTGAGATGAAGAAAGTCATTACCAAATTCTCAGGAAAGATCCCTCCCAAGTGGATTTCCACTCTATCTACAGGGACATACTTATTCAATCTGAATGCTGAGCAAATAATCCAAGAAGCTGGACTATATATGGAAGAGCAAGGCATCAGGATTAGAGGAAGACTCATTAACAACCTAAGATATGCAGATGACACAATCTTGCTTACTGAAAGTGAAGAGGACTTGAAGCACTTAATGCTGAAGATCAAAGACCATAGCCTTCCGTATGGATTGTACCTCAACAAAACGAAAACAAAAATCCTCACAACTGGACCAATAAGCAACATCATGATAAACGGAGAAAAGACTGAAGTTGTCAAGGATTTCATTTTACTTGGATCCATAATGAACACCCATGGAAACAGCACTCAGGATATCAAATGACATACTGCATTGGGCAAATCTATGGCAAAACATCTCTTTCAAGTGTTGAAAAGCAAAGATGTCACTTTGAGGACTACGGTGCACCTGACCCATACCATGGTACTTTTAATCACCTTATATGCATGTGGAAGTTAGACAATAAATAAGGAAGACCAAAGAGGAATTCATGTCTTTGAATTGCAGTGTTGTCAAAGAACACTGAATATACCATGGACTGCCAGAAGAATGAACAAATCTGTCTTAGAGGAAGTACAGCCAGAATGTTCCTTAAAATCAAGGACAGTGAGACTGTGTCTCATGTACTTTGGACCTGTTATGAGGAGAGACCAGTCCCTGGAGAAGGACATAATGCTCGGTAAAGCAGAGGATCAGCAAAGAAGAGGAGACCTTCAACAAGATGGATTGACAGTGGCTGTAACAATGGGCTCAAGCATAACGATTGCGAGGGCAAGACTGGGCAATGTTTCATTCTGTCATACACAGGGTCGCTATGAGTCAGGATCAACTCGACGGCATCTAACAACAACTACTACCACTACTAAGAGAGTATAGAGCCATTTATAGAGCCATTCCTCAGTGCTTATCATAGATAATCACAACTCAGTCCTTAGCTTACATGGCAAGAGTATGTTTGTAAAGTGATTGAGAAGACCAGAAAAATTTCTTCTATACCAACTACCACAAAATGTTCCATACCTTCAGGACATTTGAAGAATGCCTGGGGTTTCCGCAGCTGCCCCTTGCTACCTCTTCCTAGATGAAACAGTATGAGAAACTCCAGCTTAACCTCCAGGTAGCTGCCCTTAAGGAAAAGTCTCTTCTCTCTGCAATTTTCAAAAAATGTTATGATCTACGACATTTGGGAAAATGTTGCTATGACGCTGAACAGGTTTCAGAGAAGCTTCTAGATTAAGATTAGGAATAAGGCCTAGTAAACTACTTCTGAAAAATCATACAATGAAAACCCTATGGATCTGTTGTGCATGGGGTTTCTGTGAGTAAGAGCCCATTCGAAGGCACCTAACAACAAAAACAATCATATGGAAAGAAGCAAAGATGCCAGCAAAGATTTCTGAAAAAGATATTCATCATATTATTTGTAATGGAGAAAGAGTTGAAACCAAAACAGATGTCTCACAATGGAGGAATAGTTAAGTTATGAAGCCATTTAAAGCCTATTTTTAACATTTAACATTGGGGACTTTTTCATCATGATACAATGTTAAGTGTAATCAAATAGTATTACATACACAGTGTAATTAAACTGTGTTAAACATGCGTAGAAAACCAGGACCTTTTTAAGTAGTTATAATGGAATTACAAGCCATTTTTTCTTCTTGATACTTCATTTTAAAATCTTCTACTACTCGCATATATAATTAGAAAAAAATTCTATTTAAAAATATTATCTCTGATATGAAAGGTTGGTTCCAACTATTCATTTGCAAGTACTACCTGAGGACTCTAGTTAGTTGCAAGGATAGAAAATCTTCTGATTAAAACTGAAAGAGAATTTACTGGAAAAATACTGGGTCTTTCATAATATCAAAAGAATGGGCAAAGGAAGGAATTAAAGAGCTCTTGGGTAACTGCAGCTACCAGGATAGATCCACATCTCTATACAAAACATTATAAAGAATGTCAAAGAAAAACTAGATAACTGGGAGCTCCTATGCTCATCCAAAGACTTCACCAAAAGAGTAAAAACACTACCTACAGACTGGGAAAAAGTTTTTAGCTATGACATTTCTGACCAGCGCCTAATCTCTAATATCTATATGATACTGCAAAAACTCAACTGCAAAAAGACAAATAACCCAATTAAAAAATCGGCAAAAGATATGAATAGACACTTCACTAAAGAAGACATTCAGGTAGCTAACAGATATATGAGGATATGCTCATGATCATTAGCCATTAGAGAAATGCAGATCAAAACTACAATGAGATTTCATCTCACTCTAACAAGGCTGGCATTATTCCAAAAAACACAAAATAATAAATGTTGGAGAGGCCGTGGAGAGATTGGAACACTTATACACTGCTGGTAGGGATGTCAAATGGTACAACCACTTTGGAAATCGATTTGGTGCTTCCTTAAAAAGCTAGAAATAGAACTACCACACTATCCAGCAATCCCACTCCTTGGAATATATCCTAGAGAAATAAGAGCCTTTACACGAACAGATACATGCACACCCATGTTTACTGCAGCACTGTTTACAACAGCAAAAAGATGGAAGCAACCAAGGTGCCCATCAATGGATGAACGGATAAATAAATTACGGTATATCCACACAATGGAATACTATGCATCGATAAAGAACAGTGAGGAATCTGTGAAACATTTCATAACATGGAGGAACCTGGAAGGCATTATGCCGAATGAAATTAGTCAGTTGCAAAAGGACAAATATTGTATAAGACCACTATTATAAGAACTTGAGAAATAGTTCCAACTGAGAAGAAAACACTCTTTCATGGTTACGAGAGGGGTGGAGGGAGGGAGGGAGGAGGGAGAGGCGTATTCACTAATTAGATAGTAGATAAGAACTACTTTAGGTGAAGGGAAAGACAGGTGCAATACAGGGGAGGTCAGCACAGCTGGACTAAACCAAAAGCAAAGAAGTTTCCTGAATAAACTGAATGCTTCGAAGGCCTGCGTAGCAGGGGCAGGGGTCTGAGGACCATGGTTTCAGGGGACATCTAAGTCAATTGGCATAATAAAATCTATTAACAAAACATTCTGCATCCCACTTTGAAGAGTGGCGTCTGGGGTCTTAAAAGCTAGCAAGCAGCCATCTAAGATGCATCAATCGGTCTCAACCCACATGGATCAAAGGAGAATGAAGAACACCAAGGACACAAGGTGATTACGAGCCCAAGAGACAGAAAGGCCCACATGAACCAGAGACTACATCAGCCTGAGACCAGAAGAACTAGATGGTGCCTGGCTACAACCCATGACTGCCCTAACAGGGAGCACAACAGAGAACCCCTGAGGGAGCAGAAGGGCAGTGGGATGCAGACCCCAAATTCTCATACGACCAGACTTAATGGTCTGACTGAGACTAGAAGGACCCCGGTGGTCATGGCCCCAGACCTTCTATTGCCCGAGGACAGGAACCATTCCCGAAGCCAACTCTTCAGACATGGATTGGACTGGACAATGGGTTGGAGAGGGATGCTGAAGAGGAGTTAGCTTCTTGGATCAGGTGGACAGTTGAAACTATGTTGGCATCTCCTGCCTGGAACGGAGATGAGATGGTGGAGGGGGTTAGAAGCTGGCAAAATGGACACAAAAATAGAGTGGAGGGAGACAGCGGGCTGTCTCATTAGGGGGAGAGTAATTGGGAGTGTATAGCAAGGTGTATATGGGTTTTTGTGTGAGAGAATGACTTGATTTGTAAACTTTCACTCAAAGCACAATAAAAATTATTAAAAAAAAAAATATGTTTGAAGCCTTTCTCAAAATATAGTTTTTAGATGACCTTACATTTATATAGCACTCTACTTTTCAAAAAGAGCCTGGTGGTGCAACAGTTAAGTACTCAGCTACTAACCAAAAGGTCAGCAGTTCGAACCCACAAGTGGCTCCAAAGAAGAAAAGACCTGGTGATCTGCTCCCGTAAAGACTACAGCCTAGGAAATCCTGTGGGGCAGTTCTACTCTGTCCTATAGGGTGGCTATGAATCAGAACTGATTCGATGGCACACAACAGCATAATTTTCAAATATTTTCTGGCAAAGAATGTACCGTTTTTAACTAAGTATTCATTATCCAATTCTACTCTATTAAGGGACCGAAGAAAAGCAAAATGGCAAAACAGTGAACTGAAGACTTTTAAAATTAATCTCTATTCAATCATTTCTTCCCATGAAAAATGATAGAGTCTACCCCTGCCAATTGCATATCTGTCAATCAGTCCCTCGCTAAATGTCAGACATTCCAATGATGAATTGATTACAAAGTGAAAAGCAAAAGATTTAGGAATTTATCAAAGTCAATGAAAGTGATTTTGAAGAACTACTTGAATCACATGTAAAACCACAAACTATTAAGTATCTGGCAAAGTTAGAATAGTTGAAAACAGAAAGAGAAAAAAAATAAGAATAATATGATTACTTTAAGATGAGAGAGAAGCCTTTAGAAAGGTGATAGAGCTTTGGCATAATTTTTGCAATATAACTTTCTTTATGAACATGTTGAGAAAGTCAAATATCATACTGTGCTATTCTACAATTTTCTTGAAGAAAATTATCTCCCCTCAACCCTCTAAAAAATTCAACACCTGATTTGTTCTTTGTTCTTTCTACTAATTAGGTCATATTTGTGATTGTAACCTAAATTATGTGGTCTCCAAGGTAAAGTAAACTTATTCCCATAATCTGAGCCTCTTTTTGTCAAGATCAAACCCTCTTTCCCACTATTTACTATGAAATTTAGCTTGCGAGTATAAATGAATTCAATTTCAGAGGCCTGATTTTTTAAAAAGCTCCTGTCTATCCCACCCTCTGCCACCTACATTATCTCCTCAGCTACCCTGTGATGGAGCTATTCATCCTAGATTTTCTTCCCAGATAAGGACACCAAGCTAGTGGATAGCACAGCTGGGGTCTACTCTTAGGCCTGTAATCTGTGAAGCTGGCTTCTCTTCCCATATGCCATGGTTTCTATGGCTTCTACAAACCCCAGGGTTTTACTTGGTTACCAAGGCTACATCACGTTGTACCTAGGTTTAGCCACAAAATTTGGGGAGAAAGATGAAGTCACCTACTTACTGGCTTTACACTCAGTGCCTTAATAACAGGAGTTAACCTTCCATTGCCAGGGCAGAGCTCCAAAGCTGCATGATTTGCCTTGCTACTTCTCTCCACTTTCTCAATCTCATTTTTGGTCCATCTACTGTAAAACCATAGGTATAACAACAGAATATTGCCCAGTACAGTGCTGGAAGATGAGCCCCCCAGGTTGGGAGGCACTAAGATGGCACAAATGAGAACACATGGGTGAAGCAAGGCTTTAAGTCTGACGGGGTAATTTCTGCAGAATAGACAATCCTTACAAAACATCAATAGAACTACTTTAATTAGGTTATACATCAGATAAAGTTATATGAATATGAGGGAAAATGCCATTTTCTTTCTAAAAATACTGAAAATTGGGATGTCTTCTGATTCAATGACTCAAAATACTTTAACGCATTAAGTTTACAAAAAGTAGATCCTGCTCCTAAACTCAATGTATGTCAAGAAGTTGCATTTTCATTAATAGATTAAAATCTATTTGAAGAAATCCATTGTTTATAGATAAAATTAAACGTTTATTTTTTGCTTAGAATGCTGCAACATTTAAATTACGAAGATACCATGGCCATAAATAATAGTTTCCAAAAATAATAGAATCAGTTTTAACTGATTGTGATGTATGAGTACTTAGGATAAAGAAAGATTTTTAATCAAGAGTATTAACCCTCCATCTCCTAACCAAAAGGTCAGCAGTTGGAATCCACCAGCCACTCCCTAAAAATCCTATGGGGCAGTTCTACTCTGTCCCATAGGGTTGGTATGAGTCGGAATTGACTCGACAGCAATGGGTTTGGCTTTGGTTTGGTTTTCTCCTCCTCTAAAAGGAAAATGTTGCCCTCCATGCCTGCCTGCCTGCCTTCTGAAGGTCTGAGGGTTTTGGTCATCAGCCAGGGTAAAAACCAGAGAGATGGCTATAGACATCCCTCAATGCAGTGTACCTAAACCAGGGTCCACTCCTGGGCTTTTAGACATACTTATCTTTTCACTTAGGTGAGTTTGGGTTATATTTCTGTCAAATATGGCTTAAAGAATCCTAAGTAATACACTGGACACGCATGTCTCATCATTCGGTGTACAAAACCTGGATAATGGGTGAAGCAGCGGGGAGAAAACTGAAAAGCTCAGAGTCTGAGCTGACCTATACAACACGGTGGTAGCCTACAGAGGGGCAGGGAAAGAAAGATAAGAAAATGACTGTAGGGATTAAATATTGAGAGTATCCTCCCCTGCCGTCCCCCCCGCCCCCGCCCCGGAGATTAGGGTTAGGAAGAAGAGAGATGGGAGAGAAGCAGCTACCAGGAATATGACAACCAGAGACTGTGTTAAAATACCATTGTCTAGATCCAACCCAGGAGCCCTGGTGGAGCAATGATTAACCATCCAGCTGCTAACTGAAAGGTCAGTGGTTGGAATCCACCAGCGGCTCCGAGGGAGAAAAGACCAGGTTTGCTCTCATAAAGATTACAGCCTAGGAAACCCTATGTGGCAGTTCTAATCTGTCCTAGTGGTTTGCTAAAGTCTAAATCAACTCAACGGCACATAACAACAACAGACCCCATCCAAATCTACCGATCCTAATCCATTCCTGGGGTGGGGCCCAGTTAGAAGGTATTTAACATGTTCTTAAACTGATGCTGATGAAAGCTGAAATTTGAGAACTGCTGATATAAGAAATCACCAGATAATAATATCTATATATGGCTCAAATTAGGCTAAATAGATCAGATTGTATCTCCCCAAGTATATACAAATTTATTAAACTAATTTAAAAAGAACTAAAAGTCAACTGAGAGGCTTGTCTTCCTAAAAAATTTTCAATTCTATTTCCAATATCATAAAGTGAAAATATTTGAAACTTAGGAAAAATCTAAAAAAACATGATATTTTATCCCTGTCCTATTTCACCAAAAAAAAAAGAACCATGGCATGTTATAGTATTACATTCAACAGGTTGAAGTCAATTAAGAAAGTAAGGAGCCAAGAGGTAAAAGATCTACACAAAGAAAATTACAAAACACTACTGCAAAAAACCAGAAGAGACCTATGTAAGTGGAAAAACACACCATGCTTATAAATAGGAAAACTTAACATTGTGAAAGTGCCAATTCTACCCAAGGTGATCTACAGATACAATGCAATCCTGATCCAAATTCCAAGAGCATTCTTTAACAAGACGGAAAAACCAAATCACCAACTTTATAATGAAAGAGAAAAGGCCCCAGATAAGCAAAGCATTACTAAAGAAGAAGAACAAAGTGGGAGGCCTCACACTACCTCATTTTAGAACCTACTATAAAGCCACAGTTGTCAAAACAGCCTGTTCTGGTACAACAATAGACACATAGACCAATGGAACAGAATTGATAATCCAGATGTAAATCTATCCATGAGCAGCTGATATTTAACAAAGGGCCAAAGTCTGTTAAATGGGGAAAAGACAGTCTATTTAACAAACGGTGCTGGCATTAACTGGATGCCCACCTGTAAAAAAAATGAAACAAGAACCATACCTCACGCCATACACTAAAACTAACTCGAAATGGATCAAGGACCTAAATATAAAATCCAAAACAATAAAGATCATGGAAGAAAAAACAGGGAAAACACTAGGGGCCCTAATACATGGCATAAATAGGACACAAACCATAACTAGCAATGCACAAACACCAGAAGAGAAACTAGGTAACTGGGAGCTCCTAAAAATTAAACACTTAAACTCACCAAAACCAAACAAAAAAAAACAAACTCAGTGCTGTCAAGTCAATTCCAACTCACAGCGACCCTATAGGACAGAGTAGAACTGCCCCATAGAGTTTCCAAGGAGCACATGGCGGATTTGAACTGCCAACTCTTTGGTTAGCAGCACTAGCACTTAACCACTATGCCACCAGGGTGTCCAAACTCACCAAAAGAGTTTAAAAAAAAGAACCTACAGACTGGGAAAAAACTTTTGGCTATGACGTATCCAATAAGGGTCTAATCTCTAAAATCTACAAAATACTGCAATACCTGAACAACAAAAAGACAAATAATCCAATTAAGAAATGGGCAAAAGATATGTACAGATACTTTACCAAAGAAGACATTCAGGCAGCTAACAGACACGTGAGGAAATGCTTATGACCATTAGCCATCAGAGAAATGCAAATCAAAACTACATTGAGATACTATCTCACCTGGACAATATTGACACTAACCCAAAAAACACAAATTAACAAATCTTGGAGAAGTTGTGGGGAAAGTGGAACTCTTATACACTGCTCGTGGGAACATAAAATGGTGCAAACACTTTGGAAAACGATATGGCGCTTCTTTAAAAAGCTATAAATAGAAGTACCACACGATCCAGCTTTTCCACTCCTAGGAATATATCCTAGATAAACAAGAGCCAGCATGTGAATAGAAATATGCACACTCAAGCTCACTGCAGCTCTATTCACAATAGCAAAAAGACAGAAACAACCTAAGTGCCCATCAACAGATGAATGGATAAACAAATTGTGGTACATACACAAAATGGAATACTATGCAACGATAAAGAACAATGATGAATCCGTGAAACATCACACACCACGGAAAAATCTGGAGGACATTATGCTGAGCGAAATAAGTCAGTCACAAAAGGACAAATATTTTAAGAGACCACTATTATAAGAACTAAAGAAAAGGTTTACACAGAGAATTAAAACATTCTTTGATGGTTACAAAGGTAAGGAAGGGGGAAGTGAAATCACTAACTAGATAATAAAAGAGTGCAAGGGAAGGACAACACTCAATATAGGGGAAGTAAGCACAACTAGACCAAAGCAAAAGTACAGAAGTTTCTTAGATACATCCAAATACTTTGAGGGACGGAGTAACTGGGGCTGGGGGCTGGGGACCATAGTCTTAGGGGACATCTAGGTCAACTGGTATAACATAGTTCATAAAGAAAATGTTCTATATCTCACTTTGGTGAGTAGCTTCTGGGGTCTTAAAAGCTTGCGAGTGGCCATTTAAGATACATCTATCAGTCCCACCCCGTCCACAGCAAAGGAGAATGAAGAAAACCAAAGACACAAGAAAAATATTAGTCCAAAGGACTAAAGGACCACATGAACCAGAGACTCCACCAGCCTGATACCAGAAGAGCTAGATGGTGCCTGGCTACTACCAAGGACCACTCTGAAAGGGATCAAAACAGAAAGTCCCAGACAGAGCAGTAGAAAAATGCAGAACAGAATTCAAATTCACAAAAAAGACTAGACTTATTAGTCTGATAGAGACTGAACACTCTACTAACCCAGAATGAAACCAGTACTGAAGCCCACTTTTCAGGCAAAGATTAGACAGGCCAATAAAGCAAAAAACAACACACTTAAGGAACATGCTTCTTAGTTCAATCAAATATACAAGGCCAAATGGGCAACTCCTGTCCAAAAGCAAGATGAAAAGACAGGAAGGTTCAGGAGCTGGATGAATGGACATAGGGAACAAGGGGAGGAAAAGGGGAAACATTCTGTTACATTGTGAGAATTGTAACCAATGTCACAAAACAATATGTGTATAAAATTCTGAATGAGAAATTAACTTGAGCTGCAAACTTTCATCTAAAGCACAATAAAATTAAAAAAAGAAAAAGAAAGCCAGGGACTAAAGTTTATACCAAGAACTCATGCTATTCAGCTCTTCTGAGATACTAAAAAACCAGCTCCTATGTGGTCTATTCTAATTCATAGTGACTCCATGTGTGTGAGAGTACAGCTGTGCTCCATAGGGTTTTCAATAGCTGGTTTTTCCCAAGTAGATCGCCAAGGCTTTCACAGACAATTAATTTGTCTTTGAGCTTTCTAGCATCCCAACCAAAGAAGGAAACACAGTCAAGTTACAAGAGTCCTAAGCCCAAGGCACAAATCACAATGTAAGCACAAATGGTCTCCTGGTGTATGAGATCTGAGAGCCTGAGAGAACCTTCTCCTATTAGTCTTCATAATGCATGAAGTATTCATCTACATTCTTATACCTACATCAAATACAACAGTGTTTTTTTTTTTTTTGACATCTCATTGGCTTCACACCAATAGCACCAATTCAGGGGAATGTACACAGCTCTATAATCGTCTAGCACCATGCTGTCCAAAACTGTAGCCACTAAACACATGGGGCTACTGAGTTGAAATGTGAACAGCAGAAATTGGGATGTGCTTTAAGTGTGAAATACACACCGGATTTTGAAGACTTAGTACAAAAAAAAGAGAGAATGGATGTAAAATAGCTCACTAATATATTTATATTGATTATATATTGAAATTACAATGTTTTAGTGAATTAAATAGGATTCATTATTAAAATTAATTTTACCTGTTCTTTTTATCTTAAGACTCCAAAGCTCTAAAGAAAAGTGATAGGCCCAATAAGTGTACCCTGCTGTGTTTTCCGAGCAAGGGCTTACCAGTGGGCCACTGCAACATGAATGATGATTCTCTGATATCAGCCAATCAATCCCAGGGCTGGGAATACGAAAACAAAGGAGACGAAGCCCCACCCAAAGGAGTCCATAGACCACTGAGGATCTGTGATGAAATCACGGCCTCCAATGAAAGCTAGCTAGTTTTTTTCCTGGTTTATTTGCTTTTTGAAGTAATTCGTTCTCTTCTAAGCAACATGCTTACAAAACTTAGCAAGATCTTTATATGTGCTGACTCTGTATACAATGGCCGCATATGCAGATTAACCCACGGCTCCCACAAGAAAGGTGGAGGTGGGCTCCCTCTTTGAGAAAACAGACTTGATCAGAACGTGATCACTGAGGGGTTGAGGCTCCCTGCAGGAAACTAGTTGTGGTTCTTTTACTTCAGAGAAAAAGTTTAAGGTCTCACACACTTGGACGACGTTAAAATCTATCAAATGATTTAATGACTTCTAAGGAATGCGGCCAACTTAACTGGTTTTAAGCACACGTACCAAAAGTCTGAGTAGAAAATAAACAGACCAAAGTGCTTCCGATACCAGGCGAACCCAAACCTGGGAAGGGGGAGGAGGGGAGTACAAGCTTTAGGAGGTTTCTACATCAAGCTCAGATTTCAGAGGAAAAGAACATTCTAATCAGAATCTTCATGTATGATCGTAAAAGGAGAACTTTTACTGTTTGATGAAAGATGCCTGATTATTAACTACATTTGTTGATTTTAAATACAACTTTAAAATATTGTCTGCTTTAATGTTCAGTGATAGCTTACGTTTAGTTTCTTCAATAGAGTTCTGTTTTTATATAAGTTATTTAAGAGGGAAAAAAAAAAGTCACGCTTAAATCAGGAAGCTCTTGGAAACTAGTGTGGGCTCTGCAGTTTAGACCACAACCAAAGCTCATTAGCCCCACCTAATGACAGCACACCTAGATTTCTGGAGTACTTTCGGAGTGGAAATACATAACCATGAAGTTGAAACTTCAAAAATAAAATCATGACATGAGCTTCATGACAGCTGTATGTAAAAGATCTCCTTACATTCAGAAAGCATGAAAATAAGGTAAAACCTGCCAACCTAATTTTATCACAAAATAATAAAATTTGGGAGGGTCATAGAAGAGAAATGCTTTTATATAGTTTGTTTTTTCTGAATATAAAAATAGCACAAACTCTGGGGAAAAGATAGTCTTTTTAACAAATGGTGCTGGCATAACTGGATATCCATTTGCAAAAAAATGAAACAGGACCCATACCTCACACCATGCACAAAAACTAACTCCAAGTGGATCAAAGACCTAAACATAAAGACTAAAATGAGAAAGATCATGGAAGAAAAAATAGGGACAACCTTAGGAGCCCTAATAGAAGGCATAAACAGAATACAAAACATTACCAAAAATGACAAAGAGAAACCAGATAACTGGGAGCTCCTAAAAATCAAACACTTATGCTCATCTAAAGACTTCACCAAAAGAGTAAAAAGACCACCTACAGACTGGGAAAGAATTTTCAGCTATGACATCTCCAACCAGCACCTGATCTCTAAAATCTACATGATTCTGTCAAAACTCAACCACAAAAAGACAAACAACCCAATCAAAAAGTGGGCAAAGGATATGAACACACATTTCACTAAAGAAGATATTCAGGCAGCCAACAGATAACGAGAAAATGCTCCCGATCGTTAGCCATTAGAGAAATGCAAATTAAAACTACGATGAGATTCCATCTCACACCAACTAGACTGGCATTAATCCAAAAAACACAAAATAATAAATGTTGGAGAGGCTGCGGAGAGATTGGAACTCTCATACACTGCTGGTGGGAATGTCAAATGGTACAACCACTTTGGAAATCCATCTGGCGTTATCTTAAACAGTTAGAAATAGAACTACCATACAACCCAGAAATCCCACTCCTCGGAATATACCCTAAAGATACAAGAGCCTTCACACAAACAGATATATGCACACCCATGTTTATTGCAGCTCTGTTTACAATAGCAAAAAGCTGGAAGCAACCAAGATGTCCGTCAACGGATGAATGGGTAAATAAATTGTGGTATAGTCACACAATGGAATACTACGCATCGATAAAGAACAGTGACGAATCTCTGAAACATTTCATAACATGGAGGAATCTGGAAGGCATTATGCTGAGCGAAATGAGTCAGAGGCAAAAGGACAAATATTGTATAAGACCACTATTATAAGATCTTGAGAAATAGTATAAACTGAGAAGAACACATACTTTTGTGGTTACGGGGGGGGAGGGAGGGAGGGAGAGGGTTTTTTACTGATTAATTAGTAGATAAGAACTGCTTTAGGTGAAGGGAAGGACAACACTCAATACATGGAAGGTCAGCTCAATTGGACTGGACCAAAAGCAAAGAAGTTTCCGGGATAAAATGAATGCTTCAAAGGTCAGTGGAGCAAGGGCAGGGGTTTGGGAACCATGGTTTAAGGGGACTTCTAAGTCAATTGGCAAAATTATTCTATTACGAAAACATTCTGCATCCCACTTTGAAATGTGGCGTCTGGGGTCTCAAATGCTAACAAGCGGCCATCTAAGATGCATCAATTGGTCTCAACCCACCTGGAGCAAAGGAGAATGAAGAACACCAAGGTCACACGATAACTAAGAGCCCAAGAGACAGAAAGGGCCACATGAACCAGAGACATACATCATCCTGAGACCAGAAGAACTAGTTGGTGCCCGGCCACAACCGATGACTGCCCTGACAGGAACCACAATAGAGAACCCTTGAGGGAGCAGGAGATCAGTGGGATGCAGACCCCAAATTCTCACAAAAAGACCATACTTAATGGTCTGACTGAGACTAGAGGAATCCCGGAGGTCATGGTCCCCAAACCTTCTGTTGGCACAGGACAGGAACCATCCCCGAAGACAACTCATCAGACATGAAAGGGACTGGACAGTGGGTAGGAGAGAGATGCTGATGAAGAGTGAGCTACTTGTATCAGGTGGACACTTGAGACTGTGTTGGCATCTCCTGTCTGGAGGGGGGATGGGAGGATAGAGAGAGTTGGAAGCTGGCAAAATTGTCACGAAAGGAGAGACTGGAAGGGCTGACTCATTAGGGGGAGAGCAAGTGGGAGTACGGACTAAGATGTATATAAACTTATATGTGACAGACTGACTTGATTTGTAAACGTTCACTTGAAGCTCAATAAAAGTTAATTAAAAAAAAAACACAAACTCTCTGTAATATTTCAAAAAAAATATGAAAAGATGAAGAAAAATATTATCCATAATGCCATCGCAGAGATGACAGCCCACAACATCTTGTTCTACAAATACATGCAGAGCCATGTAGACATATAGATAAGATCATACTACAGAGCAAAAACCTGCGTTTTTTCCACAGAAATGTAATGTGGACACTCATATTAATAAACATAGAACTATATCGTCCTTTTTAATGGCCACATAGCACGTACCATCAATTAGCTAAACAATTCTCTCAAGATGATCAGTTAGATTATTACTACAAATCAAACTGTAAACACATACTCATACATACATTATTGAACCACTGCCTGATTGCTTCTTCAGGGCAAATTCTGAAAAGAATTGCTGGAAACTAGGATATCGATGACTGTTAACAGAATGTCTTTTAGAAAGAAGGCATGATTAACACTTTCTCATACCTACTTTTTTTTTTGCAATGCAGGTGAGGTGTCTATTTTCTTCCTGATACCTTCACCAACACCAAATGTTATCAATCTTTGGCGGTACTTTAGTGGGATAGATTTTAGAACTAGAATTCTGTAACTAGGTTAAAATCCCAGCACTACCCTGAACCAGGCTCTATGACCTTTGCAAAGTTACTTACCCTTTCTGCAGATTTCTGTAAAATAGAAATTGTATCACTGTAACTATCTCAAAGGGTTATTATTAGGATAAAATAAGTTAATGCAACACCTGACACACAATAAGAACTCAATAAATACTCATTACATTAGCTAGTGCCCATCTGAAAAGTAAAAACTCATCTCATCTTTATTTTTTTTTTTTGCACTTATTAGATTTCACCAGGATTGAACATTTTCTCATGTTGACAGGTCTTTTTAATCTAATTTTTATGAACTATTTTCATTTCCTGGACCCATTTTTAAAGTAATCATAACATTGGAAATAATGATTTTTGCATCTTCTTGTTTAATTTTTTCTTGGATAACCACAATGGCTGGAACTTATAAAAAAAAAGCTGAATAACAGCAGTGGTCACAAATATCCTTATCGCATTCATGACTATGATAAGAAAGCATTTTTAAAGTATTTCAAACTTCAAAATCATAAAATGTGGTGTTATAGACTTTTTCTATATATTTGTCTAAGTTATCTAGTGCTGCTATAACAGAAATACCACAACTGGATGGCTTTAACAAACAGAAGTTTATTCTCCATCAATCCTCCAGTGAATCAGGAGCTTCTCCACGCAGGAACCCTGGCTCTGAAGGATGTGCTCTGCTCCCGCAGCTGCTTTCTTGGTGGTATGAGGTCCCTGTCTTTCAGCTCACTTCTCTCTTTTATATCCCAAAAGAAACCGGCTCAAGACACAATGCAATCCCTTAGATTGAGTCCTGCCTCATCAAAACAACTGCGGCCGATTCGCCACCCCCGCCCTCATTAACATCATAGAGGCAGGATTTACAACAGATAGGAAAATCACAACAGATGACAAAATGGTGGACAATCACACAATACCAGGAATCATGGCCTAGACAAATAGATACACATATTTTGGGGGGACACAATTCAATCCATGACAAGTTTTCTTATAAAATATCCTTTAAAAATAAATTCTGTTTTTAAATTATGGCATTCTCTTTTGGAAGAAAGTCTTTGATATTTTAAATTAAAATAATCTTTATGTAGTAACCAACTTTACATATACCTTTAATAAAGACCATAGTAATATTTAACGCTATTAATATGAAGGAGCACTGGTGGCACAGTGGTTAAAGCGCTCAGCTGCTAACCAAAAGGTCGGCAGTTCAAACCCACCAGCAGCTCCCCAGGAGGCAACCGTGGTAGTCTGCTTCCATAAAGATTACAGCCTTGAAAAGCCTATGGGGTAGTTCTATTTTGTCCTATAGGATCACTAGGAGTCAGAACTGACTTGAGGGCAACGGGTTTCAGAATATGAAGGATAAAATAAAAAATACTGCATTACTCAAAATAACTTGTGCAGCAAAAGAAATTTGAGACAATAAGGCAGTTTGTCTAATGACTCGAAATCAATTGTTTTTTTAAAGAACTACATAACATAAACAATTAGAAAAATTTCAGACCACCATCTGCAACCAAAAATATTCAGCCCTTTAATTTTAAAGGATGACACCTTGGCCTAGTATTTCTGACTCATGTTTCTATCCTAAAATAGCATGCAATTTCAGAAGAAAGACTCCATTTTCATAATTTACACACCCATGCCCCCACACCCTGAGAAGGAGCCTGAATATTTTCTATAAGTAAAAGCCTTCTGTACAAGTCCCTAACTGCTAATCCTCAAAAGGAGGGAAAGTGAAGTCACAGAATATTTAAGCTCCTTTTCTTTAATTAAGTTAAACCACAGACAGAAAACACGGTATGAAACCTTTAAGTCAAATATTCTGGAGGACCTTTCCCAAGTCATAACAAAATGCATGGGCCTGGATGCTGGCTGCCTAAGGACTATACGCCTAGAAGTGAAGTTATAAAGTGAATAATAACATTTATTTCACATCTAAAATGTGCCAGACCCTATATTATGAGCTTTATATATACCATCTCCTATCGCCAATTTACCTTATCTCAACAAAGAAAATACTGCCACACCAACTGGCTTCACATTGCCTTTGCTATACAGTCTTCCAAACGCATTTCCTACAAACAGGCTGTAAACAGCTCTCAGGCCTCAGAAATACGAGGGAAGCTTCAGGGTCTCAGGCACTGCAGACGATGTTTGAGCTTGGGCTGGTAAAAGACTCATTACTAAGTGATCACTGCAATCAGCAGACTCGTAGCTGTTACTATCAAGTCGATTCCAACTCACAGCCACCCTATAGGACAGGGCAGAACAGCCCCATAGGGTTTCCTAGGCTGAAATCTTTATGGAAGCCTGACTGCTACATCTTTCTCCCACAGGTGGGTTCAAACCGCTGACCTTTCATTTAGTGGCCGAGCAGGTTAACTTCTGTACCACACGGAGTAACCATATCCCAGCATGAGGTGAATGGGAATAACGTGAAACGAAACTTCAGTTTGACTAGATGGCCTTATTGTTTTCTATCCTTCTGGGACACTTTCCTTGAATAAGTATAGTTATGAAATTCTGGATTTACTTTTCTATAAACAACAAAAAAAAAAAAAACCAAACCCACTGCTGTCAAGTCAATTCCAATTCATAGCGACCCTACAGGACAGAGTAGAACTCTGCTGTAGAGCTTCCACGGAGCCCCTGGTGGATTCAAACTGCTGACCTTTCAGTTAGCAGCCACAGCTCTTAACCACTACGCCACCAGGATTTCCAAATTAAGATTAAGAAATGGAAATTATCTGGAAAAGCCCCAACAGTGTCTAATGGATAGATACGGCATGGTACCAAGTAATGAAATTCTAAATGTTGGGCTGCTGATATGCTTTGGTAGCACAAGATACATGAGTCTCTACTCTGATGTTATAAAGCTTTGATTATGTCAAATCTCAAGTGTTTAGTTTATATACACATTTGGGATTTGACATATTTCAAATATGTATGGATGGATAGATTATCAGACAGAACTAGTCTAATTCTTTCATTTTGGAATGGTAACACTGACTGTTAGGAGGGCTGTAGGATTTTTTTGTAAGGTCATACAGCTTGGAGTTAATGGGCCTCGAATTTCTTAACTACATGTCCTACTATCTGGTCTTTTCACCTCTCAACTATATTCTATGGGAGGTAATCTTTCAGAGTTGTTCAATATATAAACATATGAAAGATCTTTTAAAGGATTTTCCTTTAAAAAACTATGCCTTTTAAGAAGGTGTGAATTTCTCAGGTATCTACCTACAGAATAATACTAGAATCCAGAATTAATATAAATTATCTCAACCTATTCACAGTACTGTCCTACTCCTGACTTTTACTAACAAACTGGACCTTGAATTTTTTCACCTATAAAAACAACTGTGCAAAGGCATTTGACTGTGTGGATCATAATAACAAATTATGGATAACATTGCAAAGAATGGGAATTCCAGAACACTTAACTGTGCTCATGTGGAACCTATACATAGACCAAGAGGCAGTTAGTTGTTCAAACAGGGCAAAGACATACTGCATGGTTTAAAATTAAGAAAGACATACGTCAGGGTTGCATCCTTTCACACTTATTCAATCTGTATGATGAGCAAATAATCCGAGAAGCTGGTATATATGAAGAAGAACGAGGCTTCAGGATTGATGGACAACTTATTAACAACCTGCGATATGCAGATGACACAACCTTGCTTGCTGAAAGTGAAGAGAACTTGAAGTACTCACTGATACAGATCAAAGATAATAGTCTTCAGTATGGATTACACCTCAACATAAAAAAAAAAAAACTTCACAACTGGACCAATAAGCAACATCATGATAAACAGAGAAAAGATTGTAGTTGTTAAGGATTTCATTTTACTTAGATCCACAATCAATGCCCATGGAAGCAGCAGTCAAGAAATCAAATGACAAATTGTATTGGGCAAATCTGCTGCAAAAGACCTCTTTAAGGTGTTAAAAAGCAAAGATGTCACTTTGAGGACTAATGTGGACCTGACCCAAGTCATGGTATTTTCAATCGCATCATACGCATGCAAAAGCTGGACAATGAATAAAGAAGACCAAAGAAGAATTGATGCCTTTGAATAATGGCGTTGGGGAAGAATATTGAATATACCATGGACTCCTAGAAAAATGAACAAGTCTGTTTTGGAGAAAGTACAGCCAGAGTGCTCCTGGGAAACGAGGATGGCGAGACTTCGTTTCATGTACTTTGGACATATTATGAGGAGGAACCAATCCCTGGAGAAGTACATCATGCTTGGTAAAGTAGTCAGCGAGAAAGAGGAAGGCCCTCAATGAGATGTACTGACACAGCGGCTGCAACAATGGGCTGAAACATAGCAATGGGTATGAGGCTGAGGCAGGACCAGGCAGTGTTTTGTTCTGTTGTATACAGAGTGACTACGTGTTGGAACCAACTCAATGGCACCTAACAACAACAACAAATAAAAATGAAGTGGTTTTTTTTTTTATCTGATGAGACTTTCAATATATGAAGATATAGTACACATAACAATTAGAACTTAAAGGATGCCCCAGGTGGTATACACATACACACACGGACACAAAGAAGCATAGCTGAAAAGTGAGTAGTTAAAGTAAAATGAACAATTTTTAAAAACTCAAGTAATCCAAAATAATGCAAGAAAGGAACACAAAATGGAAACAGGAAAACAAAATAATGGTAGACCTATAGCCAACCATATAAGTAAATTATTAAGGATCGAAACACTTCAATTAAAAGACAGAGATTATAAGAGCAGATAAAAAAGCAAAAACCAACCATATGCTTCTTTACATACAAAGAAACAGTAAGGTTTCTCCATCTGGGGAAAAGAACGCTATGCAAACAGTAGGCATAGGAAGTCTAAGTGACTATAGTATCATCAAACAGAAATAGACTTCAAACAGTAATACAAGAAATAAAGAAGCACATTTCATAGTAAGAGAGACAATTCATCAAAAAAATATATATAAAACAATTATAAACATGCAGGTGCCTGGTAAAAAAGCCTAGAAGTACATAAAGAAAAAATTCACAGAATTAAAGGGACAAATAAGTAGTGCCCCAATTATTGCAGGAGATTTTAATACCACTCTCTCGGCAATTGATAGAAGTAGACAAAATATCAGTAAAAACACAGGAGATTTGAACAATGCTTGAACAACCACCTTGATGTAACTGGTAATTGTAGAACACTACATCCAACAACTGTAAAATATATATTCTTTTCAGATGCACATGGTACCTTCACCAAGACAGATCATATGCTAGGCCATAAAACATGTACCAATAAATTTAAAAATATGAAATTATGAAGAGTGTGTTCTCAGATCATAACAGAATTTAGAACTCAAAAACAAGATACATAGGAAAACGCCAGATATGTGGAAAGTAAACACACTTAAACTATGAACCAAAGAAGAAATCAGACATAAATTAGAAAACATTTTAAACTGAATGATAACAAAATAAGACAACATACTAAAATTTATGAAATGCAGCAATAGCAATGCTTTGAGGGAAGCTCACAGTTTTATATGCTTAGATTACAAAAACAGAAAGCCCTAAAATCAAAGATCTAACGTCCCATATTAAGAAACCAGAAAAAAGATGATCAAAGTAAGCCCTAAGTAAGTAAAAACCCAGGGCTGTACAGTCGATTCCAACTCACAGCAACCCTGTATGGCAGAGTAGAACTGCCCCACAGGGTTTCCAAGGAGCAGCTAACAGATTTGAACTGCCAATCTTCTGGTTAGCAGCTGAGCTCTTAACCATTGTGCCACCAGGGTAAGTAGAAGGCATCAAATGACAAAGGTAAGAGCAAAATCAATGAAAGTGAAAAGAGAGACATTAAAGAAAATTAGGAAAGCCAAAAGTCGCTTCCTTGAAAAGATCAAAGAAATTTACAAACCCTTAGGTGGACTGATCAAGAAAAAAAAAAAAGAAAGAAAGAAAGAGAACACAAAGCACTAATGTAAGGAATAAAAAGGGAGTTATTACTATGGGTCTTATAGACAGTAAAAGGTTAATAACAGAATACTATGAACAACTTTATGTCAACAAATTCAACAACTTAGATGAAATAAGACACATTTCCTGGAAAATACAACTGACCAAACTTGACAAAAGAAGCAGAATATCTGAAAACCTTATCTATTAAAGAAATAGAATTATTAAACATTCCGAAAAAGAAAACTCCAGGACCCAATGGTTTCACTCGTGAGTCAAACATTCAAGTTAAAAATAACACTAATATTATATAAACCTCTCCAGAAAACACAAGAGGAGGGTACACTGCCGTCTCATTTTATGAGGTCAACATAACTTTAGTACTAAACCTGACAAAACCATATCCCTATGGATATGGACATAAAAACCCTTAACAAAATATTAGCAATTTTAATCCAAGAACATATTAACAGGGTCATACACTATGACAAAGAAGGTTATCCCACAAATACAAGGATGGTGTAACACTCATAAATCAAACAATGTAATTCAATATATTAACAAAATAAAGGAGAGAAATATGATCTATTGAATATACAGGTAGTCCCAGATTTACGGTGCATTTGAGTTACAATGAAACACACGACTATCCTTTTTTTGTTACATCTTATCATTTTTTTTTAATCATTAGTAATATGTACTACATACAACATTGCAGTACATAATTTGCCTACGCTATCATTCTCACATGTTCATTTCCAGATGTTCGGCCTTATGAACTATTGTTCAAAACACTGCCATATGGCAGGCTATGGCCTGGTCTACAATGAAGTCAGTTTCAGTGTCGGGAGTTGTAACGTCTAGACCTCGGGCAATGTTCAACTCTAATGACATATGACAACTGAACTGCACAAGCGCCAGGTAGCCATTATGACGATGACTTCATTGCTATGACACTGACGCCAACTTCACTGTAGACCAGGACTACAGCGTGATCTTATTCAGCATTTCCTACCACAAGAAGCATCATTTGTTAATGGGAAGCCAAGTAGTTCAAGTTTAGCTGTAACACCGGCACTGCTTATACCCCCCAACAACAATATATCTAGGAAAACAAGTCGTGCCACTGAAAGCTCTAATCCAAAAAAGTGAGGAAGGTTCTAGACATGGATATAAAGATGAAGGTCACTAAGGTCTATGATAATGGAAAGAAAGTCAGCGAAATAGCACATGAGGAAGGACTATCTCACTCAACCGTTTCAACAATCATTAGGGATAAGAACAGGATTCTCGGGGCAATAAAAGGAGAGACTGCCAGAAAATAGACAATTTTATCAAAAAGTGGCAAGGACTAATCCACGAGATGGAGAAGTTGTTGATGATTTGGATGGAAGACCAAATCCAGAAGAGGATTCCTATGAGTTTACTGACGATTCACACGAAAACATGCAGATATCTGACTTACATCAGAACTGACTTATGACAGAGTCACTGGAACAAAACTCTGTTTTAAGTCGGGGACTAGCCACATTCAGAAAAAATCATTTGGCAAAATTCAACACCCATTCATGACAGAGCCACTCAGCAAACTATAAATATCTACAGTTAACATTGTACTTAATGAAGAAAGACTGAATTGTTTCCCCCTCGACAGCACTGGGGTTTTTTTTCTGGGAATATCAGGAACAAAGCAAGGATGCCCACTTTCATCACTCTTATTCAACAATGTATTGGACATCCTAGCTATTGCTATGAGACAAGGAAAAGAAATAAAAGACATAAAGATCAGAAAGAAAAGAGTAAAACTGTCCCCATTTACAAAATGGTAAGACTGCCTAAACAGAAAATCTCAGGGACTTTACTGCACAACTACTACAACTAATAAGTGAATTTAGCAAGCGTAATGTCCACGTCCTAATCTCTGGAGCCTATGAATGTTACCCTATTTGGAAGAAAAAGGTCTTTGCAGATGTAAATAAATTAAAGATACTGAGATGAGATCATCTGTATTACCTTAGGCGGAGGAGGTAAATCCAATTATCAAGTGCCCTCATAAGAGAAGAGGAGAAGAAATAGAAGAGAAGAAAACAATGTGTTCACGGGGGCAGAAATTGGAATGATGGGACATAAGCCACCCAAGGAATTTCAACAGCCACTAGAAGCTGGAAGAGGTAAGGAAGGAATCTCCCCTAGAGCCTCCACAGGGAGTGCAGCCTTACTGACACCCTGATTTTAGACTTCTCACCTCCAGAAATGTGACAATAAATTTCTGTTGTTTAAAACCACTATTTTGTGGTAATTTGTTACACAACCATGATAAACTAATGCAGCAATGTAACAGGATATATAACGTTAATATACAAAATCAATTATATTATTATATACTAGCAGCAAAAATTTGGAATATGAAACAAAACAGAAATTCCATTTCCAAAAAAATAATAAATAAATCTACCAAAACAAATCAACACCTCTACACTGAAAACTACAAAACATTACAGAAAGATGTTGAAGACGACCAAAATAAATGGAGAAATATATCATGTTTATGGATTGGAAGACTCAACATTATTCAGATGGCAATTATCCCCAAACTGATCTTTAGATGTAACACAATTCCAATCAGAATTTTAGCAATCATTTTTATAGGAACTGACAAGCTAATCTTGCCCTATAGTGTTTCCAAGTAGTACCTGGTAGATTTGAACTGCTGACCTTTTGGTTAGCAGCTATAGCACTTAACCACTATACCACCAGGGTTTCCAGGCTGTTGGATTCCAAATGCTGACCTTTTGGTTAGCAGCTGAGCTCTTAACCATTATGCCACCAGGGCTCCTGGAAATGCAAAGGACCTAGAATAACAAAAGCAATTTTTAAAAAGAATAACAAAGATGGAAGACTTTCCCAACCTGATTTCAAGATTTCCTATAAAGCTACAGCAATCAAACCAATTTGGTGTTGGTGAAAATGCAGACATACATACCAAGGGAACAGAATACACAGTCCAGGCTAGGAACACATATAGATGGTCAACTGGTTTTCACAAAGGTGTCAAGCCTATTCCCTAAGGAAAAGAATGTCTTTTCATCACATCAAATGGGACTAGAACAATTTGATACCTATATGGAAATATAGATACAGTAACCTTGACTTCCCACAATATTCAAAAATTAACCCAAGTGGGCCAAAAACCTAGATGTAAAATCTGAAAGTATAAAACGTCTAGAACCAAAGAGAAGAAAAATCTTTGCAACCTTTGAGGAGGCAAAGATTTCTTAGACCACAAAAATATACAAACCATAAAATTAAAAAATGGTAAAACAGGCTTCAAAATTTAAAATGTCTGCTCTTTAACAAATATTTTTAAGAAAATGGAAAGATAAGCCACAAACTGGGAGGAAATATTTGTAAAACATGTTTCAAAGGACTTAAATCCAAAATATAAAAAGAACTCTAATAACTCAATAGTAAGGAGAAAAGTGATTTCAAAAAATATGAATAAAAGATTTGAATAAGCACTTGCTAAATGAAGAGATATATATTGCAAATAAACACATAAGAAAGATGCTCAATATCATCAGTCATCAGACAAATAGAAAGCAAAACTACAACGAGATATACCACTACACACCCATTAAGATAGCAAAAAAAACAAGTGTTGGTGAAGGTATGGAGCCATCAGAATTCTCATACATGGTAGATCAAAATACAAAACAGCCCAAACACTTTGGAAATAGTTTTCTCAAAAAGTTAAGCAAATATATACCATGCCATTTTTATATTCCAGCTCTAATTATTTGTTCAAGAGAAATGAATATTCACACAAAAACCTATACACAAATTTTCATTAAGAGCTTTTATTTGTAATAGACTCAAACTATAAATAACTCAAATGTCCATCAGCATGTGAATATCCTCCTAAATCTTTCTCTGTGCTTTTACATATATCTATATGAACATTTAGAAACAGGTAGGAGTTTTTGGGGTTTTTTTTTTCCTTCCCCTCCCTCCTTTTTTTTTTTTTTTTTTAACATAAATTGAACCATACTAATAAAAGAAAGGTAAAAATATATATAATAAATAATAAAACATGGATTGTTATTCTCAATAGAATGGTTGTATTTATAGTTACAACCATATTGAAACAAAGTCTATCAGAAAACATGGGGAGAGGGTAATAAGAAAGAAGGGAAAATATTAATTGGCAATGAGATTCCAAATAAGTTGGCCTGAAGGAAGAATAGAATTAGAGACCAAATTTTTCATAGAGTCTGGATTCTATTCAATCCACCATAATTTCCTTTAGTGCAAATTCTACTATATGATTCAAGATGACAATGACATTTCTGGATCCATTAGTAGTGCCTTCGAGATGGCCAATTCCTGGCGATGCTTTAATCAGGTGTTAGCCAAAAAGAATCTTGATTTTAAATCTCAATATAATCACTACTTCCCAGAAACATAATCAAAACCAGTTTTGGGGTTTTATGTTTTGCTTGTTTTTATTAACAGGTCTTCTCTTAAAACCATTTATTTCTAAAGCAGACAGTTTACAGTTTTTTAGTAAATGATAAACTTACAGATCTCTGAAGTACCCCCCCCCCCATTTTTCATCAAATGATTTTTCATCATGCCTGACAGTTCTGAGTATTACTGGATATAAATCAGATGCAGGATCTAAGGAGACCCAGCAGTGAGGAAATGAAAGGACTAGAAAATAAAACGTAAGGGAAAGCCTTAAGGAAGTGGCCTAAGCAGACAAACAATGGTAAGAGTTGCAGATAAGGACAACCAGCTCTACCCTGCTCTCTGTTCTCTGTTCCAGGGAGACCTCCAACCCAAGGAGAAACGCTCCCACTTGCACCAGCAGTAAAAGAAATTGCAAATTCTCCTCTTTCTCAGTGGTACTGGCTATGGCAGGGCTTCTGAGTACAGAAAGAAGTTTAACTTCAACTTTCTGTAGCCGCTAAGTAGTCATGGGGATATGCAATAACTCAACTCTGTCTTCCCAGGGGTCACTAGTGACAGCACCAAAAGCTCTATGGATGTAAAAAGGGTGTCTCTCCTCTTTCATGAGATCAGAATGAAAGAAAAGGAGCTGCAAGTATTATAACAAGGGTTCATTCTATCGATCGTCATTGTTAGCACGGGTTACTCAGTGAGGAATGAGTTCTCTAAAAAATAAGAGAAATGCCTTAGAGCCTGGAGTGTTTGAGAACAAACAGAAGCAGATCCAAAGTAGATTAACTGTGCAAGTCAGGCTGCACACCACAACCTCTGCAAAAAAAAAAAAAAAAGATTCCAACTGCAAAGTTAGAATTGTAATAAAAATGCAAGTTCAAAGCTATCGGGCATTGAAACTTAATTGAATACTAATGTAGACTGGTATCAGTTCGCATTATGACTATTACAGTAATTGTAGAAGACAGCCAAAATTTTTCAACTTATTTTAAACTTGCTTATTATAATATCCTATTTTGTATTATAAAACGAAGCCATTTCCAAGGTTATTATAACTAAATTACCTGATCTCTTTGTTCTCTGAGTTCTCTTAGACCAATGGTTCTTTGCTATAGTCCTCCTTACTCTGAGACCTCTTAAACTTTAGGCTGCTGGTGGCAGCACCTGTCCAGTAAGCCTCTCTCCTTGAAAATCCACAGTGGCAGTTGAAACTAATTAGCAACACTCATTATCTGGGCTTCACTTTGACCCAGGAAATAAAGTCAAACTGTGCTGGGAGCTTCATATAAAGGAACCAAGAGTAAGTACTATTTTAAGCTACTTCCCCATCATCCCTCTTCCACCTTGGAGGATGATAAACCTCCAAGTAGGATAAGATTACATTATGAAGAGTCAGATCCTTTTATTTTACTTTTAAATCCATCTCAAAGCTTTTCTAGGGGTAGGGAGGAGGAAACTATTTTACCAGTACTTCTGAAGGAGGATACATTAAAATTGCCACCCACTTTTAGGGCCATTATCATCTCTGCTGTTTCCAATTTCATGTTAGATTTTTCAACATGAAACACTAAGAAACAGGCACCTAAGAAAATACATGCTGCCACTTTATCACCAGTTCTTAACGCCTCATCCCAACTCCCATTTTAGGGCCTTTTTAAGCATAGCCTAGAATTGTCATCTGAAAAACTGTTTATATAAAAAACCCATTGCCGTCGATTCCGACTCACACAGACCCTGTAGGACAGAGGAGAACTGCCCCATATAATTTCCAAGAAGCGCCTGGTGGATTCGAACTGCAGACCTTTTGGTTAGAGCAATGGCACTTAACCGCTATGCCACCAGGGTTTCCATACTTCATACAGGAGGCGAAAAAATTAGTGTAGAACCAGGGCACATAGTGATGCAGGGACTTAAAATTATAACCTAAGTATCATCAGTATTTTTGTTTTGTTTAACTGTGAAGACTCCACCAAGACTAACACAGACTGTATTTCCTTTCAAAATATCAAATGACAGGTTTAAGTGACTAAGCTGACATTCAATCCTCTTTACAAACCTCCCAAACAATCAAGAAAGGGAAGAAGTCAGAGGAAAACCTGACTTATAATTCCCAGAATCTTATAAACAAGAGGCAAAAACTCAGCCTATAATTATCCCATTGAATATGCTCAAACCCATAAGAATTCGGAGGGATGGGAAAGAGGTTAGTGTCATGACAAATATTTTTTGTGCACACACTAGGCAACAGGATGATAAACCTCCACATACAATAAGATTACATGTCTATAAAACATTTGCTTAAAGGAGGGGATAGAAATACACTTGCCTGTAACCCTAACACCCCCCTGAAGAGATGGTTGTACATACACCTCAATGCAGCATTAACAACCCAAAGCACAGCTTTAAGGGTAAACATGTTTTATTTCTTACTAACAAATTAAACTATTTGGCAGTAACACTTTTAAGCAGATGGACTGGAATATTTTAAGAAGTGCTAAGGGACTGATTTGCTATTGCTTTTTAGAACCTCAAGTTATAAAATAAGATTTTGGCTAATCTCATCTTCTTCCAAATTCAGTGGTATTTATGAAAGACAACAGACATTGCTTTAACTTTCTTATCTAGATTAATCTGTAAAGCAGTAGTTAGCTTTAATTAAGAACTCAAATTCAAATAATCAAAATAATGCTGGATTCGGTGTCCTTATTCACCCAAATAAGAACAGATAAAAAATAACCATGGGCCCAGGACACAATGGGCCTAGGCTACACCATGACTTTTAGGGTTTTCTTGAGGTAAATTTGCCATTTTCTCTGCTACATTTAAAGCTAATCTTCCTTTAGGCAATCTACCTTGTATGTTACCTTCTCCATGATACAGGCTAATAAACTTTCTTCTACAAACACCTATATGTCTACTAGTCTCAAAAGAACATGTGTTTCCTGTGCCAGGCAAATCCTTGGCCATTCTGGTTGACCACTGATCCAAATGACATTAAATGAAAATGGGCCTTTCCAATTTCTTGTTGATATTACCTTAGCCTTGTGCAATTCCACTGGACATACAAAGGAATCACTCCTCTTTCTTTCACCCTTTCCTTCAATCAATCATCTAGCCAATATTTATTGAGCATCTGCTATATAAATGATCCTTCAAAGAATTATCGTCACAGACTGTACATATATACACCCATAAATCTTTGTTCAGGCTCAATCCCATAACCTCTTAATTGGCTCTCTAATATAGCCTGGAAGAATATTTTTTATAAGTTAGAAAATTAGCCCAATGACTAAGAATTCTCTTCACTATACTCATATACTAGAAGAATCCAACAATCAAGGTGCATGGGAATAAAAAAGAGCAAACTGAGAACAGTGGATCTCTCCAAAGAATTAGAAGGCAATGTTTCATTTTTTAAGGTGGTAGACAAAAACATGGATGTTTGTTCTGCTATATTCTAAACTTAAAATATAAAATATGTCTTTAATGTTTCATAATAAAATTATATGGTCTTGACAAGGCGATAAAAGTGGAAATAAATAACAGAAAAATTAGGGAAAAAAAATCAAATACTTGGAAACTGAACAATACCCTG
Source organism: Elephas maximus indicus (assembly GCF_024166365.1). Taxonomy (NCBI): domain Eukaryota; kingdom Metazoa; phylum Chordata; class Mammalia; order Proboscidea; family Elephantidae; genus Elephas; species Elephas maximus. The sequence goes on from NC_064824.1 coordinate 94,802,722, forward strand.
CTGAAAAAAGACTGGGTTATAAAAGACATTAAGGAGGGAATAAAGAAATTCATAGAATGCAACGAGAATGAAAACACTTCCTATCAAAACCTCTGGGACACAGCAAAAGCAGTGCTCAGAGGTCAATTTATATCGATAAATGCACACATACAAAAAGAAGAAAGAGCCAAAATCAGAGAACTGTCCCTACAACTTGAACAAATACAAAGTGAGCAACAAAAGAATCCATCAGGCACCAGAAGAAAACAAACAATAAAAATTAGAGCTGAACTAAATGAATTAGAGAACAGAAAAACAATTGAAAGAATTAACAAAGCCAAAAGCTGGTTCCTTGAAAAAATTAACAAAATTGATAAACCATTGGCCAGACTGACTAAAGAAATACAGGAAAGGAAACAAATAACCCGAATAAGAAACGAGAAGGGCCACATCACAACAGACCCAACTGAAGTTAAAAGAATCATATCAGATTATTATAAAAAATTGTATTCCAGAAAATTTGCAAACCTAGAAGAAATGGATGAATTCCTAGAAAAACACTACCTCCCTAAACTATCAAAAGTAGAACAACTAAATAAACCCATAACAAAAAAAGAGATTGAAACGGTAATTAAAAAACTCCCAACAAAAAAAAGCCCTGGCCCGGACTGCTTCACTGCAGAGTTCTACCAAACTTTCAGAGAAGAGTTAACACCACTACTACTAAAGGTATTTCAAAGCATAGAAAATGACGGAATACTATCTAACTCATTCTACGAAGCCACCATATCCTTGATACCAAAACCAGGTAAAGACACCACAAAAAAAGAAAATTACAAACCTATATCCCTCATGAACATAGACGCAAAAATTCTCAACACAATTCTAGCCAGCAGAATTCAACAACATATCAAAAAAATAATCCACCACGACCAAGTGGGATTTATACCAGGTATGCAAGGCTGGTTTAATATTAGAAAAACCATTAAGGTAATCCACCATATAAATAAAACAAAAGACAAAAACCACATGATCTTATCAATTGATGCAGAAAAGGCATTTGACAAAGTCCAACACCCATTTATATAAAAACTCTTACCAAAATAGGAATTGAAGGAAAATTCCTCAACATAATAAAGGGCATTTATACAAAGCCAACAGCCAACATCACTCTAAATGGAGAGAGCCTGAAAGCATTTCCCTTGAGAACGGGAACCAGATAAGCATGCCCTTTATCACCACTCTTATTCAACATTGTGCTAGAGGTCCTAGCCAGAGCTATTAGACTAGACAAAGAAATAAAGGGCATCCAGATTGGCAAGGAGGAAGTAAAAGTATCTCTATTTGCGGATGACATGATCCTATACACAGAAAACCCTAAGGAATCCTCCAGAAAACTACTGAAACTAATAGAAGAGTTTGGCAGAGTCTCAGGTTATAAGATAAACATACAAAAATCACTAGGATTCCTCTACATCAACAAAAAGAACATCAAAGAGGAAATCACCAAATCAATACCATTCACAGTAGCCCCCAAGAAGATAAAATACCTAGGAATAAATCTTACCAAAGATGTAAAAGACCTATACAAAGAAAACTACAAAGTACTACTACAAGAAACTAAAAAGGACCTACATAAGCGGAAAAACATACCTTGCTCATGGATAGGAAGACTTAACATAATAAAAATGTCTATTCTACCAAAAGCCATCTATACATACAATGCACTTCCGATCCAAATTCCAATGACATTTTTTAATGTGATGGAGAAACAAATCACCAACTTCATATGGAAGGGAAAGAAGCTTCAGATAAGTAAAGCATTACTGAAAAAGAAGAAGAAAGTGGGAGGCCTCACTCTACCTGATTTTAGAACATATTATACAGCCACAGTAGTCAAAACAGCCTGGTACTGGTACAACAGACACATAGACCAATGGAACAGAATTGAGAACCCAGATATAAATCCATCCACATATGAGCAGCTGATATTTGACAAAGGCCCAGTGTCAGTTAATTGGGGAAAAGATAGTCTTTTTAACAAATGGTACTGGCATAACTGGATATCCATTTGCAAAAAAATGAAACAGGACCCATACCTCACACCATGCACAAAAACTAACTCCAAGTGGATCAAAGACCTGAACATAAAGACTAAAATGAGAAAGATCATGGAAGAAAAAATAGGGATAATGTTAGGAGCCCTAATACAAGGCATAAACAGAATACAAAACATTACCAAAAATGACAAAGAGAAACCAGATAACTGGGAGCTCCTAAAAATCAAACACGTATGCTCATCTAAAGACTTCACCAAAAGAGTAAAAAGACCACCTACAGACTGGGAAAGAATTTTCAGCTATGACATCTCCAACCAGCACCTGATCTCTAAAATCTAGATGATTTGGTTAAAACTCAACCACAAAAAGACAAACAACCCAATCAAAAAGTAGGCCAAGGATATGAACACACACTTCACTAAAGAAGATATTCAGGCAGCTAACAGATACATGACAAAATGCTCTCGATCATTAGCCATTAGAGAAATGCAAATTAAAACTACGATGAGATTCCATCTCACTCCAACAAGGATGGCATTAATCCAAAAAACACAAAATAATAAATGTTGGAGAGGCTGCGGAGAGATTGGAACTCTTGTACACTGCTGGTGGGAATGTCAAATGGTACAACCACTTTGGAAATCTATCTGGCATTTTCTTAAACAGTTAGAAATAGAACTACCATACAACCCAAAAATCCCACTCCTCGGAATATACCCCAGAGAAATAAGAGCCTTTACACGAATAGATATATGCACACCCGTGTTTATTGCAGCTCTGTTTACAACAGCAAAAAGCTGGAAGCAACCAAGGTGTCCATCAACAGATGACTGATTAAATAAATTATGGTACATTCACACAATGGAATACTATGCATCTATAAAGAACAATGACGAATCTGTGAAACATTTCATAACATGGAGGAACCTGGAAGGCATTATGCTGAATGAAATTAGTCAGAGGCAAAAAGATAAATATTGTATAAGACCACTATTATAAGATCTTGAGAAATAGTATAAACTGAGAAGAACACATACTTTTGTGCTTACGAGAGGGTTATTTACTGATTAGTTAGTAGATAAGAACTACTTTAGGTGAAGGGAAGGACAATACTTAATACACGGAAGGTCGGCTCAACTGGACTGGACCAAAAGCAAAGAAGTTTCCGGGATAAAATGAATGCTTCAAAGGTCAGCGGAGCAAGGGCGGGGGTTTGGGGACTATGGCTTAAGGGGACTTCTGAGTCAATTGGCAAAATTATTCTATTATGAAAACATTCTGCATCCCACTTTGAAATGTGGCATCTGGGGTCTTAAAGGCTAACAGGCGGCCATCTAAGATGCTTCAATTGGTCTCAACCCACCTAGATCAAAGGAGAATGAAGAACACCAAGGTCACACAATAACTATGTGCCCAAGAGACAGAAAGGGCCACATGAACCAGAGACTTACATCATCCTGAGACCAGAACTAGATGGTGCCCGGCCACAACCGATGACTGCCCTGACAGGGAGCACAACAGAGAACCCCTGAGGGAGCAGGAGAGAAGTAGGATGCAGACCCCCAAATTCTCATAAAAAGACCATACTTAATGGTCTGACTGAGACTAGAGGAATCCCAGCAGTCATGGTCCCCAAACCTTCTGTTGGCTCAGGACAGGAACCATTCCCGAAGACAACTCATCAGACATGGAAGGGACTGGACAGTGGGTAGGAGAGTGATGCTGATGAAGAGTGAGCTACTTGTATCAGGTGGACACTTGAGACTGTGTTGGCATCTCCTGTCTGGAGGGGAGACAGGAGGGTAGAGAGAGTTAGAAACTGGCAAAATTGTCACAAAAGGAGAGACTGGATGGAGGGAGCGGCTGACTCATTAGGGGGAGAGAAAGGGGGAGTATGGAGTAAGGTGTATATAAGCTTATATGTGACAGACTGACTTGATTTGTAAACATTCACTTAAAGCACAATAGAAATTATTAAAAAAAAAAAAAATTTTAAGGTCTTGTCCTAATTGAAATGAAAGCCAAATTTCCTTAAAGGAGAATTGATAGGAACTGATTGTGTTCAGAAGTTGTATTCAAGGCACATCCATTCAGAAATTTTCTAAAAACCACATCTTTCAAATATATCAAACTGGAATTAGTGCTATGGCTCAAAAGTAACCATACGGCGGCACTGAAAAACCATGTGCTTTCTACTTTAGTAGGGTACATTGGACTACAGGAAGAAAATATTGGAACTTTTTTTCATAAAATTCATTTTAATTTCTAGGTTTTGTTTGTTGTATAACATATATAATCTACATAAGTACAAATTAAATTATGTAATATATAGCTGTACAGTGTTTTGTATATATTGTTTATAAATACATTTTTACTGATCAGGGTAGGAGATAAAAAAAATTAAGAAACCATTGTTCAAGATTACCGTTAACTTACTTTATAAACTACCCATCCCATTAAACTACACCCAGACCCTGGAGGTTAAAAATTAAAAGTACAGAGAAGGGCTGGATTTTTTAAGGAGAGAATTTATTAATAAACAATATCTTGAACCAGATGACTAACTCTGAAGTCTGGGAACAGCCTATGTCTGCTAGCTTTCTACAAAAGAAATTTTACACTGGGCTTTAGGACAAAGGCCCATATAAATGCCAACCACTGCATCACCAGGTCTGGATTTATTAGTGTTGAATGCTGTGTTTTAAAAGAAGAAAAAGAAAGAAAATAAATCATTTAGAAAACTCATGCGCAAACCGGACACAATTGAATGCTGTGCTTTAAAAGGAAAAGAAAGAAATTATTTGGAAAACCCACATGGAAACAGGACACAATCTAGGAAACTGAGTGTGACTCTTTAACACAAGTGCTAAATAACATTCTCCAACTGCTTCCAGATATTGATACTCATTTTGGAGCACACAGGACATATTTTAGAAAATGGCACATCACTGAGAAAATGTGGGTGGGGGTGTGAGATTTTGCCTAATACAATGCGGCTAGAATTATTCCAAGACCAACTTCGGAAGCCAGAAAAAATTTTGTTTCACAAACCCTTTCAATTAGAATGTAACTCTCCAATAAAAAAAAAAATATATATATATATATATATACGAAACAGAGTAGTATCATCTCACTACGTGTAACTGTTCAAAGGAGCTGCATTTGAAAATAAACTTCTTGGCTCTTAAACTAGCGACCTTGGTTACTGCCAATTGAATTAATAATAAAAAGGATATAATTTTACTAGGTATATAATAGATAAAAAATGTGTGTGTGTGTATATAAACATACATGTACTTTTTGGTGAAAGTGAGAGGACTATTGTCGTAGTCATCTAGTGCTGCTAT